>NC_140227.1:15516747-15914247 GCF_951802725.1 Rutilus rutilus
TAGAATAACTCGGTGTAGGCAACACCGATTTTTGTCGTTGTTCTCTGTATTGACAGCACTCCAAATGTACAAAAAAATGAGCTCAATGTTAAAATTGACCGGAGTTCTCCTTTAACCAATGTTAAGAAATTAAATCTTTGGATTTTAAAAATGTATTAGTAAATGTTGAAATTAACATGAACTAAGATTAATAAATGCCGTAGAAGTATTGTTTATCCATGTTAACTAATGTAGTTAACGAATGATGTAACTTGTTAACTTAGTTAACTGTTTTTGGCCCAAAGTCGCATGGGTTTGGAACAAGATGATGGTGAGTAAATGATGATTTTTTGGGTCAAGCAAAGAAAGCAAAGAAAAATTTGCTTTCAAAAAAGGGGTTGGGACAAAATCACATTACAGCAAAATGTGCTGTAATGATGCTATAGCCTATGCTAAAATGTGCTTCCCACCAATTAATTCAGCTACAAGTTTATATAAAAAAAAATTACATACTGTTGATACTATTACAAAACATTCAACAAAAACAGGTATGCAAATTATATTGGTAAGATGACATCTCTTCTGCTTGTGACAGTAAAAGTAAAATGGTTTCCTGCCGTAATAGTTTCTGAATTTTTCCAAGTACCAACAATCCTGTATGTTATTCCATGAATTGTAAGCACAACCAAAACATTTTCGCAACAAATATGAGCTTTGTCACATTGAGAAAAATTGCATTCTGATGATCATGTGTGGCGCTCATGTTGTGAGACCCAGAAAAAAAAAAAAAAACAGTTAGACTCAACAGTCAAAGATCTAGCCTAGGGCTTATTTGCATAAACCAACAATTTAGAAATACCACAGATGGAATACAATAACAAGTACATCCTATGCAGGAATACATCCTATGCAAACGTTCTATTAGTATAACTCAGACTGACAAACTTAAATGAACTGCTGGGGACTGTAAATACATATGGATATTAACTAAACAACATGCAGACTTTTATAGCCACTTTTTGTAATGTCTATTCAGTGATTTACCTGTCTGACACAATAACGTAATGTCTCCATTTGGGGCTTTTTTTTTAAATAAACATTAATATATTTGATGAACCGTGATTTAATTGATTGACAGCTCAAGCAGAAACATGTTAAAACACTCAGATGGACCAAAGGGGAACGCTTAGTGCCAAGGAATTATGCAGACAGGGAACTAATTATTCTGACTTTGCATTCAATAGTTATGTGCTTTGAAACCCAAATATGCAAGCTGGAAAATCTGAAAAGACATGTTCTGGAAAGAGAGCCAAACCCTGTTCTTTCTGCTGACAGAAATACATGCACATTCTTGTATGTCACTTTGGTAAGGAAACGTCTGGATAAAGAATATGTGTAAACACAGAGCTCGTTGTTCGATCCAGATTTTTTTTTTTTTCTTTGGTTGGTTTATAATGTTTGTGTTTATGTGAATTTAGTTAGTGATTGTGTGTGTATGTCGATGGGTGGGTACAGTGTTTATGTAATGACAGTTTCAAAGACGGATCTCAAAACAAATAGAAGCATGAAAAACTCAGTTAATGAATCTGCTCCAAATATGACATGGAAAAAAGTTGTAATGATGGGGGATTTACATTGTGCAGGAAAGCTTTGTAGCTGATGTGGCACCATTTATCTCAGAAACAGATGGCTCAAGTATGACAAACCCAGGCTCATATCTACAGTATTAAAGTATTCACCCCATTGGAAGATTATACTTTTACACTTGGTTTAGAACTATGAACCACTAAATTCCTTGTTTGCAGAACTGCTGGTTTTCAATTAGCCTTTTTTTTTTTTAAAGTTCAATAAATTCCCAATTAGTTACTATCTGGACTCTTTCATAGCCACTCAATGACATTAAAGTACCCCAATAATGGTTTTTCGGATATCACCTTTTATGTAGTGTGTAATATAGCTGTTTGCGAATGCAAAGTTTCAAAGATCAAAGTGCACGATAAATTATTATTGTCTCCCAAAGTAAAGAACTGATTCTGAACTGCCTGAAACGAGTCATCAGTAATTCTGGTCTTACTTCCTGCACAAACCTACATAGGTTTGTAATAAATTTGCATAATGCCAGTCTATGGTCTTTATTGGCTGTCTGCGAACAACATTTACTTTGATTTGCCCTCAAACATTGTAGTTGTAGCTGAGGCCTGGAAAAGTTTGGTTGTGTTGTCGACATGTAGAGAAGACGCTGTTTTTTTGCGCTCTGCTTTCGCTTTCACTTCCAAAGGAGAAAAACTGAGCTCGAATTGATAAAGTAAAACAGACGCCAACGTCACGATTTCTATTACTGTATAAGTGCTGAGGAAGCCACCGGAGCTAAAATTCAGATATGAATTTCAGGAAGTTTAGTTTCCAACATGCGCTGTAAGCGGTAGACCAGTCACAACAGATTGGGCCATATGATCAACCAGAGCAGATTAAGCTCTCATAAAGGAGGGGTTTAAAGAGACCGGATCCTTTTTTGAACCGTTTCAGACACTGTGAGAAAAGAGGTGATGATGCAATGTATATTACGAGAAAAATTAAATGTTTATGCCCTTGGATGCATGTAAACAATTGTAGGAGACCTCCAAAACAAACTTATGAACCTTTAAAATAGCATACCAGGGGCACTTTACCATTGTTGCACTACCTTCAGCTTTTGTTTTGGGTCATTGTCATGCTAGAAAAGACATTGTCTTTAAAGTCACTGTTGCATTGTAGATTCCATCAGGATTTCCACCAGGATTTTGCTGAATTCATTTTGCTCTCTGCTTTCAAAAGCCTTTCAGGGCCGCTGTGGAGAAGCATCATGCTGCCACCACCATGCTTCACTGTGGGGATGGTGTGTTTCTGATGATATACAGCCGTTGGTTTACGCCAAACATGCTGTTTACTCTGATGGCAAAACGCTCAATTTTGGTCTCATCAGATCATATAACGTTCTTCCAGCTGGCTTGAGAGTCTTCTGCGTGCAGACTCTACCGGAAGTGTTTTTCTTTGTTGTTGTTTTTTCTGACAGTGGCTATTCTTCGCCACTGTATCATAAAGCTGTCACTGGTGAAGCAAACAGGTAACAGATGTTGAATGCACAGTCGCTCCACTCTCAGTCACTGAAGCTTGTACTGTAGAGTTGGCATTGTTCTCTTGTGGACTCCCTCACCAGTGCTGATTTAGGTGTACCATATTATGATGAGCTCTCATTAGTAATCATGTATTTATGTGTAAAGTGTGGTTTTAGCACAGATACTTTTTTTTTTTTTTACATTCCTGCAACATACTTTAACATACTGACAGCATTATCATATTAGCATCTGTATGAATTTAGCAGAGATGGGACCAAGTCACACATGTGCAAGTCTCAAGTAAGTCTCAAGTCTTAACCTTCAATTCTCAAGTAAGTCCCAAGTATTTTTTTCTTGGGCAAGTCAAGTCAAGTCACAGGCTATGTCAAGTCAAGTCAAGTCGTGTAGTAGGTCAAGTCAAGTCCAAGTCAAGTCACATTATTATTATCATTTTACCTGCAGAATCTGATCTTAATAAAGTGAAAAGACAAGAAATAAGTAACTGTCAGTAAATTACAATAATTTGGATTTGCATTGTAAATACTCATGTTCAGTAAAATACATCATGGGATCAAACAAAATTGTAACTTCATAAAATTATTTATTTTTCACTTCTGCCAACAGTGTTTGAAATGTTTTAAATTTTCAACATTGAGTCCATAAAACAAATAACAGCTTAACATCTAACAGACTCCTCTCTGAACACCTCCTTCTCTATCTCTCAAACACAGTTTATGTACAACATTAAACTTTGTTACATTTCTTCTCTCTCTCTCTCTCACACACACACACACACTCACGCTCTCTCTCACTCTCTCACTCACACACTCTCACTCACACACTCTCTCTCCCTCTCCCTCTCTCACTCACACACTCTCACTCTCTCTCCCTCTCTCTCCGCGGACTACTTGTATTTATACTTTCTGCTGAGGTCCGCTCGGTGAACGCGTTCAACGCATGCGCAGTAGATCGGCTTGCGCTGTTTTAGCCTAGTGACCGCGCGTACTTGACAGCTCAGTCATAAAAAATGGGAGGCACGCGGATGTCCGCAAGGAGCCTGATTAACACTTAAGTCATTGACTACGTTTACATGCAGCCAATATCCGGGTTATGGTCGGGTTAAGGTCACTATTTGGGTTTCTGAAACATTCGGAATAACCCGTTTACATGCGTGAGCAGAGAGAGTTACTCCTGTATACATGGAATTTGTAATCAGTTGGGAATATCCCGATGTAAACGCCGACGCACGGTTAGCGTCAGGACGTACGGACAACCTTAAAACGCAATATGCGTCATTTCCAATTCTTCTTCCTGTATCCAAAGACAACAACAACAGCAGCAGCACGCGGATAATGAATAGTTCGGGGCAGATAGCGATCGCCTTTGTTTGCGCTTTCCTTCTCGCTCCAAAAGTGTGGTGCTGTGCTGCGTCTCGCCATGTTAACCGCTACTTCTTGTTTACTTCCGGTATACTGCACGCGGGTTTCTGTATGCGCCGTCTCTACTCAAAAGACCAAGATTCCTTGCGAATAGAACATGCGCAGAACACAAATCAATGTTCCTTTTGATGGGGATATGCCGATACGCGTTTACATGACCAAATATTCGGGTTAGAAAAGGGGTACCCCAGGGGTAATATCCGGGTTTTTAAAAACCGGGATATGAGCATATCCGGGTTTTTGCCGGTGTTTACATGGCCGTGCGCGACCGGGTTATTGCTAATATCCCGGTTTTGAACGGGTTATTGGCTGCATGTAAACGTAGTAATAGTGTCTCAAGTCAAGTCAAGTCCCGAGTCTTTAACTTCCATGTCCGCGTCAAGTCTCAAGTATTTTATTTTTTGTCAAGTCAAGTCACAAGTCATAAAAACAGCGACTCGAGTCGACTCGAGTCCAAGTCACCAAGTCACAAGTCCCCATGTCTGGAATTTAGAGACAACGATTTTTACAAATAGGTTCATAGAATATTGAAATCATAATTAATATGTTGATTTCAATCAGATAACTTAAATGTTCATGCCATCAATGCCATTTATTTAACTAGCACCAAATCCGGCATTAATAGCGTAATTTCTAGTGCCATATTCTACTTGTTTAGATAGATTCCATTACTATTATTACATAACTTCATGGTATGTTTAGAAAAAACAATCCAGGATTGTGCTTAAATTTAGTCCAGCTGAGAGAACATCTTTGGACATCTTCCTAACTTATGTTATCCATCAGTCAAGAAAGATTATTTTTTCCAGGTGCAGTAATTTCGCTCTTAATATACGTGGTGCGTTTGACTAAATCCAGGTAATTCCAGACTGCACATGGCCTTTAGACATCAGCAATCCTGATTAACGCTCCCAACAGGTCCTTGGTGCCTGAGAGATCTCCAGCCGGTTTTATTCTGAGCCCAAGGCACCGACAATGATAAGCATCTACGGGAATCATTGAGCACTTATGTGCTTTAAAATGGTAGGTGGCTAATGACTGTTTTAAGACATTGATGCACAGGGTGCTTTCAGCATCTGCAAGGTAAAGAAAGAACATTACCATATTAAACATGTAAAATATGACTCCTGCTAACCGTCAGGGAAAATGAAAGGTGCAGTCAGTGGAATGAATAAGAAGTCTGCCCAAACCAGCCAACGCTCAATTATTTATTACCTCTTAAACTATTCAGTGCAGTTGCCCTCCTTTTTATGGACTAAATGTGTTTTCAGGGAAGAGATCTTACCGAAACATCTATGTATCATTACTCAAAACCATGAATAGCAATGCAGAGCTGAGACAAAGCATGTTATGATGTCATATACTCTTAAAAATAAGAACGGTTATATAAATGAAAACTTTTAGGATTGAAAAGGTGGATAAATAATAATGATAATAATAGGTGGATAAATAATAATGATAATAATGATGATAATAATAATAATAAAAAATATAAATATAAATATATATTAAAAAAAATTTTCAGATATATATATATATATATATATATATATCCAGAAGGATAAGAGAAGAAGTGACGACAGTGGAAACCGAGAGATTACCAGCCCTGGACTGTGAGGGGCTGCCACTTTACTTTCATTTTGTTGTTTGCTTATTTTTGGATTAGAGTTTGTTGAACATTTGCCAGTTCCTGCCTCCTTATTCCCTTCTTCTTCCCTTATCAACGAACATTGATACATTGGTGCCGAAAACCGGAAGGAAGGAGAGACACACTGTCGGAGAGCCCTCGCTGCAGAGGGGGATTGCGGTGCTGAGGAGGTCAGGCAGTACAAAGGAGTTGTGGTGCTGGAGCGATTTAGCAACAGGTGGGACAGAAAGCTCGCTGCCGTGCTCCTGGGTCAAGGAGGATTGGCTGCCGTCCGTGCCGTCCCTCTCTAATCGAATGGGACGCAAGCCAAACGCAAAATGTTTTGCGTCGTGCACATTTCGTAACAGTTTTAAAGTGAAATGTCCAATGAGTGGCGCTAAAAGTGTGTTTAGTTTTTTTTCCGGAACAGAGTTTGTATGCATCACCGCAGAGTTCAAATGACCGGTGTGTGGTGCCATTATGTCAATGCTCCATTTTAAAATAACATACACCTACACTGAACCCTAAACCTACCCGATTGTGTTAACAAAAGCAAATGTGACATAAAAACACAATCATAACCATGGCATTTTAGCTTGTTTTTGAACTATTGTCTTTGAGCTCTTTCATCATGACTCGTCTTTCACGGGATTCGTACCCGAGCTGTCCGCATCACAAGTACAATTCTGTTCCAGTTGAGCTACCGAGCAAGCTTAATACATCAGTAAAACCGAACATATGGAGCTGGTTAAGTGATGCAAACTCTTGCAAATGAGTTTACAAATCATGCACTATGTTAAAAAGTGTTTTGAATTCATTACATAATTGTGCAAGGAGCCGCGTGAAAACAAGTCTTTATTGATCCATAATCTGCCTCTGTAATCATAATTGTGTGTGCAAAGTTATTGCTGTTTTACTGCCTCTAGTGTTCATTTCTGTTGGAAACTCTAGTGATATGTATGTATTGGTACATATTTGCGTTGTGCAAAAATGTTACCACAGGTACGTTTTTTCCAATGAGCCTGTGTTGGACTCGGGCTCCAAATGACATAATCGCCACACGATATCAATGGCCATTTATGGGATATTTTGGCTTCAATTTTCTACAATGGAATGAAGTCTATGGTTGGAACTGGGTTGGAACTAAACTCTGCAGGGCTGTGGCCCTTCCAGGAACGGAGTTATGCTCCCCTAGCTTATAGGCTTGCTCCGGTAGTCGGAGTGTGTTACACGGTGTTCAGCCATACAAAAACAGCACATCCCCCATTGTCATTTTGTTTTTTGTATAGAAATAAAAACCATTTAGTTTAGTTGGACAACGGATGCTACAGTTATAAACTGAAAGTGTCTGCTCTGCTCCATATACACAAGCTGCAGAGTTGCAGCACAGTGTAGCAGGAGTCAGATTTCTCTTATCACTTGACGAGACTAAGGGGAGATGACTGACAGGACAATGGCAGAGGATTTGGTGTGCAACAGATCCTGAGTGTCAAATAACCTATCTTGTGCAGTCAGTACCGCTGCTCCCTATACACAGAGTAGCCTACATGTGATCGCGAATTCAAAAGCAAAAGTAAAAAGCGAGCTAGCATTTAAAAGCAATTTCAATACCAAATGACAGCAAATTATAGTCCTATACACAAAGAGTACACATGACAAATTTAAAACTGAAAGATACTGATAATAAAGCCATCAAGGTTTCCCCAGTGTCACGTATTCTGTCCCTGAAGAGCATTCTGTGGACACCACAAGGTTATTCAATATTCTTTTTTTCTCTCGCTCCCAATTAAAATCCAGCCCAAGGCTCTGCTAAAACAATCAAGCCAAGGATGAGGCTTTTGCCAAACATTGAGTATTGCTACTTTCCCACTGTTTTGCACTAATAGTGATTCAGTGAAAGCTGAATACCTTCTCCAGTCTGCATTATTGCAGCACACGCTTCATTGAAAGCCACTGTGGTTTGGCTGACTGTGGCCTTTTTCCATCCTAGTTAAATCTTTTATAAAAAAAAAAAATCAGCCTCCTTGTTTTTGCCAAATATGAAGAATTATTTAGTGGAGCCAGACTCTTAAAACAAAATTTTAAAACCCAGAATTGAGAAAGATTGCCTTTTGGACAGTAATATGTGCTGAGTGTCATTCCCACAAATATTAATTTTGGTAGTAAGTGTGTGAAATGTGAGGGACAGAGGACTCCGCTGGGGCCTGTTACTCCGAGATATACTCTTATTCAGGCTCCAAAAACAACCAGAAAGGGCCAACAGATGTTATTACACATCACATTAGACCCTCTTAACATTTTAAAGTGTTCTTGAGGAATTATGTGATATTATATAATCGGCAAGTTCTTACCTGGATGCACATACTTAAAGAGATAATAAAGATAATAATAAATTGCATTCTGTTTAAGGCTTTAAACTTCAAAATTAAAGAAATAGTTATTTACTCATCCTCATGTCAGCTGTTATGTTGTCCTTTTTTGACCTTTATAGACATGATTATTATGGACTGTCATTAGGAAATGAGCTCAATGAGTAAAAAAAAAAAAAATAAATAAAAAAAACACACATGGGTTTCGGAGCAACATGAAAGTGAAAAAAAAAAAAGACAATTTAAATGTTTGGGTAAACTACCTCAGTTAAATACACTAATCAGTAGCTGGATTTCTATCCATGTATGTTATGACCTGGATTGTGCGACCTGATACCAGATATTGGAGAGGAAATGAATGCATGCTTTTGTGTCTGAGCATTTCAGATATGAACCACTGCTGGTCATAGTGGCCAAAGCTGCTTCTTTTTTTGCACAATTTAAATAAGGAGGATGCAAAAATAATAAGAAAAGCAAAAACAGATTCCGTTATAAAAAAAAAGTCCATTTTACTCAAACTTGAACTTTAAAGGAACACGCCGACTTTTTGGGACTTTAGCTTATTCACCGTATCCCCCAGAGTTAGACAAGTCCATACATACCCTTTTCATCTCCGTGCGTGCCATAACGCATATCACATCCTTCTGAGAATATAGTTCCCAGTATGCATACGGTTAGAAGATGGCTGTCTCACGTGACCTTGTTATTTGTACACGCTGTGACTATACAAATCACAACATGTAAATAGGAAAATGTTGGCGTTATTTTGTCACTTATTGGGAGTAGTATGCTAGCTGGAGCCGTTTACCTCCAGTCTTTGTGCCAAGCTAGGCTAGCGGTGGGTGCATCAGACAGTTACGGCACGTGCCGCACAGAGATGAAAAGGGTATGTATGGACTTATCTAACTCTGGGGGATACCGTGAATAAGCTAAAGTCCCAAAAGTCATTGCTTTTGGTGTGAAAGGGCCTTTGCATTTGCCAAAAATAGAATTTTTGTTATTTTGTTATTAAAAAACAAACAACAAAGTCCAGCCCAGGTAAGAAAAAGTAACTCAAAAGTAACACAACACATTACTTTCCATAAAAAGTAACTAAGTGACACAATTAGTAATTTTTTAGGGTGTAATGCAATATTGTAATGCACCTTCTTTAGAACACTTGCTAAAATCCTGTATTCACGGATACAAAATGGTAAAAAAAAAAAAAAAAAGTGATGCGAGCAACTCTATCCATTTTGATGCCATCATAGAAGTTACCTAGCAGACCGAAATTAAGTCACAATCTCGAACTTCGAAACAAAAAATGGAATCGTCGATGCTGCCACACCCCCATGTCACGTCTGCTCGGCTTGCCAAGCGGGAAAAAAAACACGTGTTGAAGTGCTGCGAGTCAACCTCCTCCAACTTAGCTACAGCCAGTCAAAAGATGGCATGGCAACTGCAGATGCAGGAGACCCATCGACAGAACTTGAACCCCCTCCTCTTTCACTGAAGTCGCCGGTGTGGAAGTATTTTGGATTTCCAGTGAGTTATGTTGGCAACGTTAACGACCTTATTCGGTGGTGGAAAGCTCCGGTTTTAGGCATTTAATTAGCGTGCTAGAACCATGCAACGAAATCCCAAGTAGAACACATCTCACAGCTACGGTGATACCCTCCATGTACAATAATGTAAAGGAGAAAGTTATTGAAGGTCTGAGCAGTGCACATTTACCTGTGTGGTATATGTTCAACTGTTCGGAAATAGTTTAAGACACTTAATTGTTCAGAGAAGATTATGGACATGGCTGTTTTATTGTTTTTGCTTGTTTTGTTGTGAACTTGACTGTCATCTTCTGTGAAGACTACAGTTACAAAAGAGAAACTAGATGGCAGGTTATTTTGCCTAAGTTTCCAATTGACTGAAGATATAAGTTACATTACGTTGTTAATAAATGTTTTAAATTTGACAATGTAGTGTGGTACATTGCGAACAAAGGTCAGATATTATATTGCATAAAAGTCTGTCTAAAAATGGCATAGCAACCTGTGCTTTAAAAATAAATAAATGTAAAAATCGAGAATCGAATCGAACCATGACCTTAGAATCGAAAATTTAATCGAATCTAGGATTTGGAGAATTGTGACACTCCTACGCTTGATGAAACAAGAGCATCACGGTTTGGGCCCAAATAATTTAATGTGAACAGAGACCAGCGGGGGAAGGGGGAGGGCAGAGCAATCGAACCAAGTCTGAAAGCTCCCATATTATGATGCAGTTTTGGGCAGCTAAATTTATATGGAGAACTTTTTTTTCTTTCTACAAAACAGGACAAATTTGCTTATTTAAACTGAAATAGTGTGTGACAGACATTTTGCTTGTAAATATTGTGCTGCAAACTCTCCCTGTTCGATTACTTCATTGAACAAATTCCTCAACCTTTAACCATAAAGGATGTTTCATTGCATTACATCAGCCACACCTTTTGATTTCCAGCCAAACGGGTTATTGATAGTTCTGCAGGGGAGTGAGATGGATGCTTGAGAGCACAGGGTGAGTCCAGATCAGTGTTTGAACATCACACACTCACACATAATATTAGAGATCGCACTACCACACCTCTAGGGGACTACCTACATAGAGAGGAGAAGAAATGTGTCTCCTGATAAAAGGGTTTTTCAGGAAAGTGCTGATACACTTTTACTCGCACACAGTCCACACCTGTCTGCTGGTGGCCATTTATTCCTCATTCATCTCTCAAGTTTGACCCCTGACAGGTGGTAGGCGCTCACCTAACGATAAACCGATCCCAGGGTGTCTTTTCAACCTCAAACACAGCGCTGCCATTGAGTTATTCACAAGATGTCAGCACAAGCTGAAGTCAAACACTCCCCACAACAGGAAAGACAACAGATCTCTCTAAATAGCTCAAATGTTGCTGCAGCAACAAAATCAGACAAAAACCAAAAAAAAACTTAAAAAAAAAAAAAAAAATTCCCAGATAATGTTTTAATAATAATTGTTTTTCGTAAAAATGACAATATAAAATTAAATTACTTAATTTGGGAAATAACTAACCGTTTGCATCTTTATATCACACTTATTATTTTTTAAATGATATGTGATAATACACTACCATTCAAAAGTCTGGGGTCAGCAAGTTTTTATTTATTTTATTTTTATGAATACTTTTATTCAGCAAGGACAAAAAAAATCCAGTGAAGACAAAATGCTTCAAATAAATGCATTTTTTTCCCCCTTTCTATTCATCAAAGAATCCTAGAA
The DNA here is from genome assembly GCF_951802725.1 of Rutilus rutilus. Classification (NCBI taxonomy): domain Eukaryota; kingdom Metazoa; phylum Chordata; class Actinopteri; order Cypriniformes; family Leuciscidae; genus Rutilus; species Rutilus rutilus. The sequence continues at coordinate 15,528,521 of NC_140227.1, forward strand.
AATGTATCATTTCCACAGAAATATTAAGCAGCAAAACTGTTTTCAACATTAATAATATTAATAATAATAATAAAACTGTTACTTGAGGACAAAACCATCATATTAGAATGATTTCTGAAGGACCATGTTACACTGAAGATGATGCTGAAAATTCAGCTTCGCCATCACAGGAATAAATTAGACCTTTTAAATATGGTAATATTTCACAATATTGCTGTTTTTACTGTCTTTTTGATCTCTTTAATGCAGCCTTGGTGAGTATAAGTTGCTTCTTTCAGAAACATAAAATAAAATGAAAAATCGTTTTTAATGTTTTCAAAATCTCAGACCCATAACTTCCGATAGTGTATATCAGCCTTTAAATATTATGAAGGGAGTCCTTCACAATTGGTTCTCCACATTCGGGGGTCCTTGTCAAATGATTTAAAAACCACTGCTATACAGTTTCAGACCTCAACATAGTCTCACATTGTGCTCAGATCTAGCAATTTACCAAAGTATAGAACCAAGCCAACGCTTTCAATATTACCTTGCTGAACAAATTGGTGATGGCCTCTCTAACAACCATTCAGAATTCCTTAAAAACTGTTTCCAGAACACCCTGGTCTAGCATTGTCAGACAAACACCAATCACATTTTATTCAGAAAATGTAAAAATAGTTATGTACAGTATAAGAACAGGAAGTTTATTTAATATGCTTACTGTATTTCAAACATTTTCTATTTTTATTTCTCCCAATATAATTTGAGGAGAAACATCTCTGACAAAACTAGTGTTTAAATGAACCATCTGAGATTAGGTCTCCTATTGGTCTCCTGAGTGAAGAAAAATCAAGAGCAATGACATTTTCCTTTGGGTCCTGTCAGCTTTAAGATATGAATAACTATGCCTTAATAGCTTTCATTTGACAGTGACATGTTTACTGATCTGAGCACTGCATTTGCTACAAATCACCAAATGAAAATAAATCAGGTATTTTTATCTCAGTTTTGCACTGCATCTGAATATTACCTCAATGGCTGACACTTCTCGTATTTCATTACATGTGAGAAAATTGCACAGCTTCAGATAAAATATGACACCTATAATGAGGCAAGAGGGAGATGATGAAGATCTAAAATTAGCAAGAATCTGTTATCATCACTGAAGGGATAAAGAAATAAAAAGGAAAATTAATTCCCTAGTTCCTATGTTTGCAGGCTGTTAAATGTGTACAACACGTCACTAAACGGGTAGATAATCCAAAAATTTTAATTATATTATAATTTACTCAACCTCATGTCGGTCCAAACCTCTATGACTTTCTTTCGTCTGTTAGTAGTACAGAAGAATGTTCTAGTTGCCTTTTCCATGCAATTATGATGGGGAATGGAATAACACTTTAAAAAGGATGCAAAATACCATAAAACTATAAAAAAAACAAATGGGGTTTAAAGTGTGAGAATTGTCATTTTGGGGGAACTCTCTTTTCAAGCATGTTATTGCAACCTAGGCTCATTGAAAAACTTACTTCTACCTAAACTCCAAAAACGTATTACATAAAATTAAAATCACTGTGGTTTCCAGTCGAAATGAACACTAGTGGCAGTAAAACACCAACACCTTTTCGAACAGATTATGATTACAGGGCAGATTATCAATTAATATTATGACCTCAAAACACTTTTACTATAGTGAATGATTTGTAAACTAATACAAGTCTGTGTTACATGTACGGCTTGTAAACTTGATCAGTAGCTCACCTGGTACAGCACTGCACGCGTCATTTGTAACATGTTAATGGTATGTTTGCTTCAGCAAATGCGTGTTTTATCTAATGTTTGCTTTTGTAAACACTATCAGGGTAGGGTTTAGTAATTGTGGCAAGTTATTTTCAAATGCGATAACCTTTAAACATTTTATCGCTACTCACCTGACTCATCTCCGTACTGCCCTGACAAGAGCAACAAAGAGAGTAAAAAACACGTATGTTTTGGATAAAACTGAACTTTTAGTGCCACTCACTGGACATTTCACATTGAAATTGTCGCAAAACAAGCAAGAAGCCTGGGTTGCATTATTGCATGCGTGTTGAAACTTGGTACCTCAAGACTGACATCCAAATGTGGAATCTAGAATTACTAGATGTTCAACAAAGTGACAAGGTGGCACATATTCAGATATTCATTGGTTGCTTTTATCCAGAAACACCCCTCAGGGATAGAGATGGGGGACGGGAGCGTGGAATGTCTGGGAGTCTGCATACATGCACGGAGAGAGTTCTGATATAATTGCACATGGCAGATCCAGGGCATTTTCCTGCTATCATAAAAGAGCACTGAGTGATATTGATCCTGCTGGGTTCTTTTTATTCTGCTTTCGCTCTCTTGGTTACTGAGGCGTTACAGAGCACTAGGCACCATGGGAACTGAAGAACGGAAACATGCCTGATTGTCCTTGCTGGTATTTGGACTGTTTCGGGCACAATGACTCAGAATATTTGTCCATTTTCAGAGTAAAGAGCACTCTGCTATTTTGTTGCACAACCTTTAGCAAATGGCTTTCAGAGAATTAAATATGTCTTGATATTTTCTACTTGGGATAAAACCCAAACTTATGTTGTCAAGTTGGAGAATCTTAATTACTCTCCAATCTCCAATGAAATGGTCCTGGTGCCGGTGCTTGGCCACCAATGTCTGTGAATTTCTCTCAGTTTGGCGCATAAGTCAGTGTGGGTCCGTTCTATGATGTAAATTGTATGCTAATACAAAATCTGCTCATAAACAAACAGCGCAGTGTTTAATCCTAAAGGGATAGTTCACCAAAAAAAGAGAAAAAAAAAAGAAAATGTAGTTATTTACTCACCCTTGTGTCTGTATCTCTTTAAGGCTGATGTACATGGTACACAACGACTGCAATTTTCCACTTCATTTTCATTAAAAGAGGTGAAAGTGGCAGCAAAGCATTTGCATTTTGTTCATTTTCTGGATGTCTTTATCCAAAATGATTTACATTGAAGGCACTATCGGTTCATTCGGTAAAAATCAAATCCATTTGCAACTGCTAGTGCCATGCTCTACGGTTTTGAGTTCCATGAACACTTAATGTTCCATTCTTCTTCTATTTTGAAAAATAGATTCTATATTTTTGTGGCTGCCACGTCATTGACCAATCAGATGTGATTTTAATCACAACCAATCAATCTGCATTTAGATTATATGTGGTAAGAACAATATGAGGAATATTAGCTGTTGCAAATTGTCTCTTATATATTGTTAATTTTTGGTGTTTTATTAGCTATCACTTAATACAACACTGAATATATAAAAACCAGCAGGTTTAAGAAGCCACATTGGATTTTTCTCATCCCAGTAGAGTCTTTTCTTTAGTCGAAACACATGGAATGGTTTTAAAATGGCTTTGCGTTGGTGGAAAGGAGGTATCCGTCTCGTTTAAGGTCAGCGTAAGTCATCTGTCACTGCTGCTTAAGTCTGTCTGCTAATTACTATTATGCAATCAGCTTGTTGCCGCTAGGACACAAGAACATTATTAAAACTATAAATATCTCACCAGAATTGTTCTTAGGGATTAATATTCATTGCACACAGACTGCTGAGAATCTGCTGAGATTTCCTGAAGAGTTTGGTTTACATCAAAAAATATTGATCGATCCGAGTCATGAATCTGTCGATCTGTCATGCATGTTTGAGACTTTACTACCCGTTCAACCGTCAGTATTTGTCCAATCGAACTGATAGCATTTGGTGGCAGTTCAGCATGAAGAGTTGTTCATCTCTGGGGACAGACAAAGGAGAGCTGTAGTAGGGGAAACCAAATGAGTTATTCTCTGCCTCTCTGTGTCTCACTCACTCCCTCTCTCTCTGACTCTTCCCTCACTTCCTCCAGGGCTACTGTCAATTACTCAGACATTTAATCACCCCTCTGCTCTGTGGATGTGTCCTTACATTACACCCAGTGCTGGCTGGCAATGTCAGCTATAAATAACCCACCACAGGGTGCTGAGGGCCATAACAGCACAGCTCACTGCTTCTGCGCTTTTAGAGAGGCCGAGTTACACTGGAAATTTAGAACACAAGCGTAACACATTATTGTTATCATCCCTTCCCGTCAGCCAATCTGACCTGCAGTAAAGTTGCTTTAGAGATCTTCCAAATATGTTGATGTAGGCTTTGAGAAGCAATGCCTTATTTGTTTTCAGATGCAGTGGCGTAGGTTTATTTTGAACAGACTATAACAGACACTGAACGCCAAAAAAGTTATATTTGTTTGTATTTAGTTATTGATATTCTTTTCAGCAGAAAAGCACAATTCATGAATGGTATAGTGCAATTTGTAACAAGTTTAGTTAATCAGCCTCCAACCAGTGGATTTGGTTCACAAGTTCAATTCAATTCAATTCACCTTTATTTGTATAGAACTTTTCACAACACATTGCTTCAAAGCAGGTTTATAGAAAATGCATGTTTGGCCCTGTTTACACCTGGTATTAAATGCATTTTGGTAGATCAGATCAGAATTAGACGAGACAGACTCATTCCTGTTTACACCTGGTGTTTTAATCCGTCTCTTTAGCCCATTTTCAACCACTTCTAACTTGGGACTTCAGCCGACAAAGCTTAAATCCCGTCTGGCCAGTGCGCTTCCCATTATTTTTACGCATTAGTTAGGTCAGTAGGTGGAGAGTAGGCGTCTTTTGTGGTTGTTTGAAGACATTCGACCATATGAGCGTCTACACTATGAAAACAATCCAGTCAAATGTGTTTGACTACCTCTGAAAGTGGTCAAAATGTTTTAGACCCCGTTTACACTGGTATTTAGCATCATCCACTTGTGATTCAATTGACCAAAGCACATCTTAATACAAGGTGTAAACAGGGCCTCAGATTTAATTGGATTGATTCCCTTCAACATTGGATTTGAACTCACTGACTGAATGATATTTCTTTTCTTTGTGATTTTGGCCATTTACCAGCTGGTTCACAAATAGTAATTCATGCAAGTCATTACGAATAATTCATGAAATGGACTGATTCATTTGCAGCAAATCAGGTGTGAATGGATCATTCATGAGTTGAACTAATTGATTTGTGAAAGAATCAGATTGATTCAAGAAAGAATCATTAAGTTTGAATAGCAAATTGAGTAAAAGGGTTAGTTCACCCAAAAATGAAAATCCTGTCATTAATTACCCATGTTGTTCCAAACCAGTAAGACTTTCGTTCATTTTCAGAACACAAACTTAAAAAAAAAAAAAAAAAAAAAAATTTTTAGTGCTTTACCTGATTATAATAATTACCTTAGTGAATCAGGTGCAAACCAGTTCATCTGGTTCATACTGTAAATAAGATTTCAGAATTATCCATAACCTCACTGACTCAATTATCCAGTTGCAGTGGTTCTGGTATTAATGTCACACTGAAGAGGAAGATTATCAGTGAATAATGATTTAAATCATTCCATCAGTCTCCACTTTGATTTTTTCAGATTTTCATTTTTATAGGAACTCTCTCTTTAAAGCAGGAGGGAAGTGCGTCTCTCGTTTGGCAGGATATAATGGGAATGGCTTTGGTCCAGAGCTCGTTCCACACTGTCCTTCTCATTTACAGGTGAGGTGAAGAGAGTATGTTAATAAAACAAAACAACAAAACAGGGCACAGGCAAACAAAACTGATTATCCCCAAATTAAAAATATTAATTTAAAATATTGATAAAAAGCAAATAGTGATGCTACAGTGGTGAGCAGATCAAGTGTTGTTCATTAAAATAAAAACAACAACAGAAAAACGTCTTGTTTTCCTTAGATATTCATTAAAGCTAAATATATATATATATATATATATATATATATATATATATATATATATATATATATATATATATATATATATATATATATATATATATATATATATATATATATTCAGTGATAAAATTTAAATAAAGTAAAAAAAGGGAATAAAAATCAAAACATGGAGTACACCAGCAAACATGCCTGTTTAAAGTCCTGCAAGCTAAATATGATCCATAACAGCATGGCATGTTGGTGTTGCCTAAATTAGAACAAATAAATTCCATTTTATCTTCTGTATATTTCATAGTAAGCAATGCATGAGGACACCAGAGACCGCAGCGATTCCGCTGATGTTGGTACAAACACCAGCTGCTCACCAGAAAATCATCTCAACATAGACAAAGAACTTTATAATGGGAAAGTGTGTATACTGGAGATGCAATCTAGGTCTAGGGCATAGTACTTTTTATATCCGAACATGTCAGTAAGTGCAGTGGATTCTGGGAACTCGGCCAGATGACTTTCTGCGGCTAACCTAGCAGATCTTTTATACAACAGCCAAAATAACAAGCAGCTTTCACAATGCAGCTCCTGTGTTTGGGTGTGTTTGTTCAGAACGGGGACAATTTCTTCCTCTCGCACAAGAAAGGCCGTGATATACTACAACAAAACATCAAATTGGTGGGTGGAATATGCACACGGTGGTGCTCGTAACGACAATGCTGTCTGCTTTCAATGTGTGTGTGCTTTGTGGCTGAACATTTCTGAGGTTTTGGACACGGCTAAAGGAAGAGGTTAACCGCTTTTTGAACTGCAAGGTTTCCCCGCCTATCCATTTTACTCCTGTAAAGGAAATACGCATGCTGCCCAAACCACTGCGTGATATATAAGCCATTAGCCAGTGAGATCCAAAGGAAACATCAGCACAGTGATTTACAGCTACATTGAATAAACACTAGATCATCTTAGAAATATGTATTGTGTTTACACAGCTGACAGATTCAAATGAGATTAATTCATTTTCAAGCGGTTTTGTTTTATGTGCGACTTCTAAATTAACTCAAGCCAAATGCATCTGTTATCAAAACCTGTTTTATGTTGATCAAATGTTATTGCATTTCAAACTAGCAGCTCATATTTAATTGGGAATGTTCAAAAACTAATCAAAATGGATGAATTGTTCAACCACAAGGACACGAAAATGGTGCTTTCGGGTCTTAATCACTTGCACAGCTCTCATTGGATGGCGGTGGCATTACATACCCTGTGTGTTGTGCTTTCATGACAAGTGTTTCTCTATTCATTAATGCTAATGAGGACCGACATGGAGATTAACACGACAGCCCTAGGGCTTTGGCTGAGAACCAAAGTCTTAACCCCAGAACCAACACCCTTAATCCAGGGGTCCGGAGAGATTCCCCAGCATGTACTTGATCACGGAATCTATGTTTTATCAAAGTCTTTTTTTTAAAGAGTCAGGGTACGGCAGCCATTTTGGGATCAGCTCAAGGCAACTATTTCCAGTGAAGCAAGTACAGCTCCTGCCTACTTGAATGAGGACAGTCTGAAATACTCAAAACCGTTTGCTAAGTTTACACTGCAAAAAAATGATTTTTTTACTCTGTATTTTCATCTTGTTTTTCTGTACAAATATCTAAACATTCTTAACTCAAGATACATGAGAAACAAAATGACAAAAGATTTTAAATATTGTTTTCTAAACATTTTTGCTCAAAATGAAGTGAGTTTTTGTTTAAAACAGGAAAAAAATATCTGCCAATGGGGAAATAAAAATAAAATTGGTAACATTTTCAATAAGGTTTTATTTGTTAGTTCATAAAGCTTTAATTAATGTTAACAAGTGTTAACAGATTCAATTATTATTTTTTAAAGTTTATTTTTCTTACCCAATTAGTAGATATTTTTTCTTGTTTTAAGCATAAAGGTAGTGTGACAATTTTTAGCCTTTGAAAAAAAAATGTGATGTGTAATAAGATATTAGTTAATATATATATATTCAAGATTAGGAATGCATTTAAAGTGATTATCCACCATTTATAAACCGGCACTGAAGAGTGAATTTCTTATGGAGGTGCATTTCAAATGTTAATTGTGATCCTAAGAAAAAATGTCTATCTGAAGTGTGCTTTAGATGTAAACTCAAGACAATTAACAATGTATCTTCTGTGGTTCATTTTATAGTGACGGATGGTTGACAAAAATGAAAAAAAAAACTTTTAATTTGGTAAAGTCTTCATGTGTTATCACTGCAAACAACTATGGATAGTTTGTATCTCTATAGCTCAGCTTATGATAAAACCATTTGATAAAAACTAATTTCCAAACCAGTGTAGTCCAAGCATATCTGAACATTTCCAGCTCTTTAGGTCTAGGTTACTTTTTGTCTGATCCTTTAAATGACAACCTTCAATTAACAGTACTATTTATCCTTGGCTCAGTGTTTGGGCATACTAAACCATATATATATATATAAACGACGTGTTCTCGAAAAAGGAAGCTCAGGATTCATCATGCTTATGAGAGCAAGATTCAAAGAATTAGAGTCAAACCAACACACACACACACAAACACACACACACACACACACACACACACACACACGGCAGTGAGTGGGAATGATTGGTTTGGCAGTATGTCATTACGGATTCTTGGTCGACCATATGTTCAGCATGGCTTTGCATGTTAACTCATTGATTATTTTCCTACACTAACACACTCACAGCAAGAAACCCAGTCTGTGTGAGTAAACCTTCTGCTGCTGTAGATGCTTTAAACTGAATAGGTTAAAGCCTTGAGACCTTAAACACAGGGAAGGGAAGAATATTGTTATTTTAAAGTGAATAGGAAAAACTGTTTGCAAACCAATTTTACTTTCATAATCTGACAAATTTCAGAGTGACACTGGAAAATTCATCAAGAAAAATGTTACTTTGGACTTGGAACATGCTACCTGGTATCTTTATTGGAATTAATTAAATGGAAATCTATGAAGACAAGTATTTTTCTAATTTGGAATAATACAGTATGCACCAATTAATCATTCACAATTATACCAGGAATGTGTTTTAAGGAAGTAAATAGGGTGCATTTTAGCCTTTATGTTGACTTTAAGACCTTGCATATAATATAATATAATATAATATAATATAATATAATATAATATAATATAATATAATATAATATAATATAATATAATATAATATAATATAATATATTCCACCACCACTGAGAGAGACACATATCTGACTTCAAATCATCAGACCTACAAATATAAGACATTTAAATATCTAGTTCAGTCATGAAACTCTAGAGGGCGCAGGCTGATTGGTCCTTTACAATCAATCTGCAAGCAATCACATCATTAACACATGGCACAAGCTGATTGGCCTCTCCTGATCCTGCAGTCAATGAGATTGCTTGCTCAACATTTAAATAGTCTGGTTCATTGTTTGCTGTAAGCTGTTCCTGCAGCGCTTTATCAGAGTTCCTCTGAAACCCTCCACCTCCCCCAGCTCCACCTGCTACAGGATTTATGTATGTCTATTTATGCAGCAGCAGCATATCTTACATGCTCACAGCAGCGTGTATCTATGTCCATACTTGCTCTGCAGCAGCAACAATGAACAGCAGCATTGCAGATCTAGTCAGCCAAGACCAAATACATTAACATTGCCATATTGAACATTGTCATGATTGAAAATGTGTTGAACTGCACTTTCCAAACTAAACTTAGTTCTCATATATCACTGAATGAGAGAATTGTGGGAAATGGTTTAGTAATCAATCCTGTGGTGATTCTGGATGGTGTCAGTGCACCTTTAGCAGGTCAGAACCACAGAGGCAATTTAACCAACAGCAGAGCCCACAATGTGACACTGCCGGACAACGAGCCGCACACCAGCCCCCTGGTGCAGATACGGCTCACACCGCTGCTGTTTTTCTCCTGCATGTTGATTTACTGCACTCTTTTTTCCCCCTCTCTCTTTAATTTGTTTAGCCCTGCCACCAGTGTGCGTCATAAAATGGAGCTGCCTCTGAGAACATTATCAGTAATTATAGACTAAATGAGACAGCCAGGAAAAGTGCGCTCTCACTGGAACGTTGTGTTCTAGGGCCGTTAATAGAGGAGAACAGGCAACAAGAGTGGTTTGTTAGAGCTGCTCCTGTGACAAACTCAGTAAGCGGAGAGATGAGAGGGTGTTTTATACAGTATGTGCTTGAGTATTTATTTAAACTTCATGAGGTACACGTGGGATTTGTGATTGTGTGTGAGAGATACAGTAGCTCAGACAGAATGGTTTGTCGAGTTGTGGGTTTTCTGTTGTGGTTTGAATGGGTGCAATGCTTCCTATACGTTATCCTAACCAGATACAATTTGATAAAGTGGCAAGAGATAAAGGTTTTTTTCTTCCATGTAAATCATCTTGTACTAGCCAACTACAACAGGACATTTTGTACTGCTTGGTTTCTTTTCTATGTGGGTTCATGCTAGGTAGGTATACACACACACACACACACACACACACACACACACACACATTTACAGTAAAGTTTGTGTGTATACATGTTTTATTGTAAAACTTAAATTTATTTGATTCATTTCTTTTTCGTACACACACCGCGTAGTAGGCCTATGTAATAGTATGTAATGTAATGTGGTCAACATGATTTTTGTAACATGGTGGCTACTCGGCAAGCTAACAACCACCTTCGACCTGCTAATGATCAGCTCAGAAAACTAGAAACTATAGCTAAAGTTGTGCAAAATACAGCAACAAGTTAAGTGGTCGCAAGTTTCGTCGTTACCAACAGAGTTTAATAGAACTTGTAACCGTAGTTGTCTAAAGATGCTTTTGGGAAACATCGTCAGACAGACTCTGCCCAATGTACAACTTTAGTTTCGTTACATAACCTGTAGAAAACTCTTTTAGTGTTGGTCTTTCACAGAAAAAAAAGAGGCTGAATCTGTTAACCGTTCAAGAAATCACTGATGTCTAGACAGTCTGTCCTATTTCAGAACTCTTGGTCAATTGTCTGATAATTGCAGAGATTGGTAGAATGGCCTGGTATTTTTTTTCCTCTTCAATTCTGTTGCAATGGATTTCACTTCTTCGACCACAAATGTGCGTATAACCTTCCCTAGAATTTCTCATCTTGATGAAAGCAAAACTGACCTACTCTACTGTTTTAGTCAATAATCTCTACTATGAAATCAAGGAAATGAACACAAAAAGTAAAAGGAAAAACACAAAAAGGAAATAATAATCATATAGTTTTAACAACCCAAATTGTAAGTAAAGCCATTAAAGGTGTCATGAACTGCATTTTATTTTCATTTTATAATGTTCTCTGATGTCATCTTATAAAGTTAGAAAGAGTTTGAGTAACGGGCTTCTATCCTGTTTTTGACCCTCTCTATCAAACACTTCATTTTGATAGGCGTGCCGAATACAAGATTTGGAAGTAAGTGTCAATATTAATATTTATTCCCTATGTATTAATGAGGCAGTTATTACATTAAATTAGATGCTCTTGTTACATGGTTAAAACATTTGGCAACTGTGTGAAACATTTATGTGTATTACATATTAGAGCCCGACCGATATGGATTTTTGGGGGCCGATGCCGATACCGATAAAAAAAAGCCAGATACCGATATATCGGCCGATATTATTTATGTGTATATTATAATACAGTAGCAATATTATTTATGTGTATTATAGTACAGTAAGTTTGGACACACTTTCCAATTGGTGTGTACAAACTTTTGATGGGTACTGTATATAGAATACACAGTATAAACAGAATAAATATATAAATGTTTTGCAATGATCACTCAAATGTGGTGATCAAACACTTGTGTGACAAAGATATGTAATGGAGGCAGGGTGAATGATAGAATGAGAATTTGAGCTGTTACCAAACTAGTTTGCATTGCATTTTATATTTTATTATATTCTAAATACGGTTGCATAATCTTCACTAACGACTTTGTCCTTTTAATTTAGTCACCTTATTTAAAACATAACTTGTATCAATAAATATATCAAAAGTGTCACTGACAAAACCTTATCTTCTATTTTTAATCTTAATTTCTCTAATATCTACCAGTGGAGGAAGAACTCAGATCTTTTTAGTAAAGTAAAATGAATCATATCATAATGAAAACGTTTATAATTACATATGTACAGTAGTTTTATACTATTTTAAATTAGTAAGCAAAATGTACTAAACGTGAAACTAGGCTACTCTTAATGCAAAATGGCCCTATATAAAGTGTTATAATTATATAAATTATTGGAGTAAGGCTGGACTGGAATATTCGAATATTTGTTCGGTGGGTTGGTAGTGGATTTGAAAATTTGACATTTGAATATTCGGTTTTTTTTTTTCACATCTGGGATCCCCCGCAAAACGGTTCTCATTCGTGCTTGAATAAGGCCGGCGACACACTGACTGCGTGGCATGGCCGTTTTTATTTCGGCTCCCATGTTAACAGGTTGAGGTTGCACACTGCCTGCGTGAGACACGCGTCTCTCAGGCCCGGCTCGAGCCACGCGGAAAACGCGTGCAGTGCATGCTAGAAATATAACCGACGTCTGAGTGTTCCAGCAACGTGTTCTCTGGCTAGAGCGCAGAACAGCGGAGTTTGTATGGACGAAGTGCATGTCTGAGCTTGTGTTTTGGGTTAAGCTGCGTTGCTTTGACATTGTGGAAAATAGAATAATAGAAACAAAATGTATTAGCCTTTTTACACGTTATTATCAATTTAAATTAATCTCGTTTTTTAATTTAACAATTTCGTTTTTCTTTATTTAAATTTCGTTTTTCTTTATTTAAATTTCGTTTTTTCGTTATTTAAATTTCCTTTTTCTTTATTTAAATTTCGTTTAATTTCTTTATTTAAATTTTGTAATTTCTTTATTTAAATTTCGTTTTTCTTTATTTAAATTTCCTTTTTCTTTATTTAAATTTCGTTTAATTTCTTTATTTAAATTTTGTAATTTCTTTATTTAAATTTCGTTTTTCTTTATTTAAATTTCGTTTTTCTTTATTTAAATTTCGTTTTTTCTTTATTTAAATTTCGTTTTTCTTTATTTAAATCTACCCTTTACTGTCAGTAATTTGTTAGTCAGAAAAATATTAGATTACCTTAAAAGTATTGCTTAATTTAACAGACCTGTGTGTTTTATATCACTGCAGTGTCCTTCTCGGACGCATTCTCTGCCCGCGGGAGGTGCGCCGCTTCCAGCTCGCGCTGTTCTGTAGTTTACTAAAAGTGTATTAATTCTGAACGTGTAGCATCTCGCGTGTCCATCTATATTGCACCAAATGCCACAATGCACTCCCTTGAGAAGTCGATTGGATTAAATAATAAAAATGCAAACGGACATACAGACACATAGAGAATCCTACCTTTATTAGAGAGAAAAATATGTTCAGCACTGTCTATCCGATGTCCATTACTACCGAAGCTTCGAAGCTCAAAAAGCTTTAACACTGTGTCTACACCAGAAGCGGCTGTTATTTTTTGCCACTTTTGCCAGTTCTTTGTGACAGCTTTTAGGTGCTTTATTGGCAGCGTCATCCTTACATAAATCACGCAAGGCGCACGCTGCATTTTTTTAAAAATATTAATTTATCGGCCATTATAAATGCCGATACCGATAGTTAGGAAAATGCCTAATATCGGCCGATAATATCGGCCTGCCGATATATCGGTCGGGCTCTATTACATATGCTTTATAAGTCTTAGTTATGGAAAATAAAGTTTAGGTACCTGTAAGACAAAAGGCAATCTGTGACAGACAATGCAAAAGTGACACATCTTAATGTATCACTGCATCATCTTTTATTTTATTTAGTCTCTCTGACAAGCCTGCGTCGAACTGTGCCTCGTTTAAAAACGAATCCGCGGTAAAATTAACAGTAAATTAAAACTTACAGATGCGATTTGAAACTTCATTAAAAGTAAAGTTCATCCACACTTTCTTAATGTTAGAATCACAAGGAAGGCAATGCAAATACTGTTTTTCCACAACTTGGCACTGCAAAACATATTGTAATCTTTGGAAGCATCTCTATCATTTTTCTGCTCGAGTAATCATGTGTTTGCGTCTCGCTCTCTCGCTCTCTCGCTCTCTCTCGCTCTCTCTCGCTCTCTCTCGCTCTCTCTCGCTCTCTCTCGCTCTCTCTCGCTCTCTCTCGCTCTCTCGCTCTCTCGCTCTCTCGCTCTGGCATCTTAAAGAGGCATCTTTCATTATACTATGACGTCATATTGAGACAAAATCTGAAACAAGTCATTTTGGCAGCTTGATTTCAATTAAAGCTGTTTTTGGACGTTTCTGAAACTTTCAGGATATTTGTTTATAGTACAACAACCTCTTATATGCCAAAAGATGAAGGAAAATTAGCACTCTCAATTCATGACCCCGTTAAAGTCATTACAAGCCTGAAGCTTGTCGCCCTGTCATGTTTTAAGTCTTCGACAAGTCTGCAATAAGAGGCTCAATACTAATTCACCCTTAATGCATCGAAATGGAATATTTTGTGATGTTCTATTCCCATCCATCGTCAACTTTATGTTCACATTTTTGTTTACAATATCCACTATTTGCCAGTATTTGCTTCAACATAACTGTAATCCTTCATGGTCATGCCAATAAAGCTTACTTGATTTTGTGTCTGATAAACAAAGGCACAGCGAGAGAGGGAGAGAGAATACTGAACGATACACAGATTGTAGTGAGAGAGGTTACTTAGCAACCACAAGTTAAAACAAACCATAACACCACTCTGAGATGGTGTGATTGAATTCAGAGATAATCCCCCACAACAGATCTTCACCCAACAGAACATGTTGTACGTGAACAGAAATGCAATGTGATATTAAAGGTAAATACTCCAAGGTCTTTCAGTCAGATGTTTGCAGCACCAGGGGATAGAGTAAAAGCTGCATCTCATTTTGGCTTCCTCGTAGGTGAGAAATTAATAATTCATTTGATGTTTGCACACCTACAATCTGGAGGCAACAAAAATCGTTGCGTTGTGAAAGTCACAAACTAATAAAGCTAATCTTACTGAAGCAAATCAAAACACACATTAGAAAACAGGCTACATCTGATTAATCTACATTAAAAAAATCTTTATCCATTGTACACAGTGTGCTTATACTGATGCCTTCATTAAATGTAGGATTTATAATGTAATATTGTATCAAACAACCTGAAAATAAATAAAAAACACTGAAGGAGACATCAGGGAGATTTCATCAGTGAAAAGGAAAACTCAGAGATGTATGACATTATAGTTCCTCAACTCAAAACAAGCACAATATGCTTCTTGAAGTTTGTTTCAACTTAAAGGGATAGTTCACTTTGAAATTAATTTTTGATATGTTTTAGCTTACCTCAAGGGCATCCAAGATGTAGATGTCTTTGTTTCCGCAGTAGATTCAATTTTGATATTTTTAGGTCAAACCGTTCTTGTCTGTCAGTCATATAATGCAGGTCTATGGTCACTGTCTCAAAACACAAGCACAGAGTCCAAATTAAAACAATTCCCCATCGTCCAAATGAAACAATTCCCCATCATAAGTACACATTGATGGCCTAAGACACGAAACGAGCGGTTTGTATTTATATCGTTGTTATCTCTTGAAAACAGCACACGTCCAAATGATCTGACGGCGCGGGCGGGTATAGATATAAACATAGATGTCGCCTTGGCTACTGCAGTTCATTGGAACGAAACCGTAGCCAAGTGACATCTAGTGTATATATCTATACCCGCCAGATGTATACACTAGATGTCGCCTTCGCTACTGCAGTTCATTGGAACGAAACCATAGCCAAGGCGACATCTATGTATATATCTATACCCGCCCGCGCCGTCAGATCATTTGGACGTGTGCTGTTTTCAAGAGATAACAACGATATAAATACTGTTCGTTTTCTCACACAAACCGCTCGTTTCGTGTCTTAGGCCATCAATGTGTACTTATGATGGGGAATTGTTTTAATTTGGACGATGGGGAATTGTTTTAATTTGGACTCTGTGCTTGTGTTTTGAGACAGTGACCATCGACCTGCATTATATGACTGACAGACAAGAACGGTTTGACCTAAAAATATCAAAATTGAAACTACTGCGGAAACAAAGACACCTACATCTTGGATGCCCTTGAGGTAAGCTAAAACATATCAAAAATTAATTTCAAAGTGAACTATCCCTTTAAACACCACTTTCTTTTATAATTCCTAAATCATGTTTATCTAACATCTTACCAACATCATTCCAAAGGCATGATGGATGGATGGGATTGGATGGATAGATGGATTTTTTGAGCCAACTTAATAAATGTAAGTTCCTGTGTCATACTAACCAGACACGTCTTTAGCATACTGTGCTATCGCAGGCTAATATGACAATTAAACTTAAATTCACAATTTTTTGAGTGCTGTTTCATTCATCATTATATGCAATATATATGATTAACAAACAAGAGACTAGTGTCATGACATGCATTAGTATAGTTATTACTAAAGTGAAGCAACTAAACTCACACCATAACAATGGTCCAACATAACTGAACATTAAACATTAATTTTCCCACTACTGAAAAACACATGAAATAAGGGCCAGATTTACTAAACAGGGCAAATCAGCGCAAACACCAGTAAATTGACTATCGCAAACCTTAGTAAATCACCTTGCATGATTTATTTAAAAACTCTCCTCCCATAAGTTGTGCGCCTGGAAGGGAAACTCCTACAAATGCAATATGCAATAAGGTCAGCCGCAAAAACAACCCTGCCCACACCTTTTCAGCGCTAATTTTTCACTGCGTGTCTTTAGTAAATCCTGACAGTCATTTTTTAACGCCAAAAGAGAGTTTGCGCTGGCGCAAGCTGCTAGTAAATCTGGCCTTAATCTCTAAATGTACTCTCATAATGCAGTATGTATTTCAGAATGCACAATCATTCCAATAATTCATCAGAAAATCATTATTTGAGTAAAACTTTTTGATCGACAGTACTAAAATAAATACAAATAGATAAGTTGCCATGTGGACCAGTATATGTGCTGGTAAACCCAACATTATGGGGACAAAATGCCCACACAAAGATGGCGACATCCAAAATCCTTGTGGGGACGTTTATTGGTCCCCATGATGAAAACAGCTTCAAAAATATACTGTTTACAAAAGTCATGTTTTTTGAAAATGTTAACATGCAGAAAGGTTTCTATGATAGGTTTAGGTTTAGGGTTAGTGTTAGGGGATAGAATATACAGTTTGTACAGTATAGAAATCCTTATGTCTATGGAAAGTCCCCATAAAACATGAAAAAACAACGTGTGTGTGTGTGTTACATCAGGAGAAGTAGGTCACCCCCACAGCCGGAAAATTATGCAATGCAGTAAGAATGTGCCTTTAGCTGAAAGGGAGCTGTGAGAGAAATAGTAGCTCTCACATTAATAACAGAGGGAAGGATAACAACTGATCCGGCAAGCTAATAGATGACAAAGACAAGCTGGGCTGCTTCATTCATATATCACGCAATCGACCAAATCTGCCTTTGCCATTAAAATACTATCAGTACATATGTGAGAATGTGTGTAAATGGACATGCAGGTTTGCGAAGATCAAGGTGACGCGTTGACATTAAATGCAAAGCAGTATTTTGTAGGTGACTGTGTTTTCACAATTTTGGCTGGAGAACCACAAAGGCAGATGAAGTGGGTCTCTGCACCATTCCCATGGCAACTGATCACATGGCTTCTGGGAAAAACCAACGAGGACTGTGTGTTGTTTCATTATGATATGAGTGTGGTGTTTTTCTTTCTCTCCTCCTCGTCTCATACATGCTCAGTGTGCAGGGACGAGAGACCCAATCCTTGCCCACCCGCAGTAATTGAGAATGTCATGGGCTTTTACCGGAATAGGGGAATAAAGATGTAGTATTGCTGATTAAAGTTATTTACGTGACATGAAAGCTGCATGTAATTATGAATAAGTGGATGGTTAGAACAGTGCTGACCGTTTCAAAGTAAGAACAACAGATTACAGTTTAATTGAGAAGGACCCTTGAGAGTAGAAAATAAACAGCTGTCTTGACAGCACACCAATTTACATCTAGTTAACCAGTCACTCTCTAACCTTATGTTTGTGATAACAGTGAACAGGTTATTTTGGCTCAATTACGTAATATGTCTTGCATTGTAAATAATACTTTGTGGCCACTGATGGCGTTGTTTATTTGCACATGCTGTCTGCATTGTTTTAATGCCCAGTTCAGTAAAGGAATTATGCAAATTTGCTAATGCTGTCTATAACCCCAAAAATGTTGGTCAGATTAATTCTTGAGGAATTCTTGAAGCACCAGCAGATTGCTGCAATTTAGTGTACTTTACTGGGAATGTACCATAAAGGTGAGGGCACATTTACTGTTGCTCAGCGAAATTTTGCAGGCGAAATTGCTCCCCATGCAGATTTCGCTCGCGCTCAAGTTGGTCACACAAACCCCTTGACCAACAGAAAGCTGCTTGGTTTAACAATGACTGCTGTGTGAGCTGTGCTTTAAACATCTCAACGTTATTGACAATGGACTCCAGATGCCTGAAGTGGGTCTTCAAAAATACAGAAAATGCGCTTGTATACATGCCTAGACTACACTGTCATACATCATACGATAAGTGACTGCTGCCGCGATTGCTGAAAATGTAACAAATTTATTTTAATAACGCAAATTAATTGTGGCAGGTAAATACCATGAATTTTGAGAAGGCGTAATCTACAATAAATCAAATTTACATAGAAAAGGGACATGTTTGTGCTGAAAAGAATGACAATGGCTATGAAATTATCATCGATTAACACTATTTCAGTGCAGTTGTTAAACTTGATTAAGTGTTGTTGGTACATAAATAAAATCCATGTTTTTTTTTGCGCTAAAATTCGATTGAATTTTGTTGTTATAATCTTGCTGGATGTCCTTAAAATAAATCTCAGATACACCAATTGCATTACTGTCATTTTGAAATCAAAACAATGAATCATGTGTCTGAAATGTAAGTGTTTGCATGCTTGCATATTAACTGTAATTCTGTTGAACTGCAAAACATATGGCATCGATGATTCAGTTGTGCAGAAAATTGTGTAAAGGATGATAACATCTGCCTGTAACTGAGTGTTTGGCTTTACTTCTTGCCAGTTTGTTTCACAGAAGACCACCAGGAAACGTCCCAAACAAGGCACATTTATAACTATTGCAGTAAGATTACTGGAAAAGGGACTAATCACTGTATGAGCATTTTTTGTAATAGATGAATAGTTGTTTTTATTAGACCCATAAGATGAATAAAAAATTCTGCAACAATGAAGTCATTTCAAGAGATTTCCCCAACACCCTCCCGTCTGCCATTGGCTGACCAAATAGGCCCAAATTCACACCATTGGTTGAGCCAATGTTGGCGTGTCAGGCTGGTCGGGATGTTAAAACAGCAAGAGCCACAGTGTTACAGGATTTAACATGGTTGGCTTACTTGTACTGTAGTTTTAATAACATAAAAAAAATACACACACTTGAGCTTTATAAGACAGAGCCCCTGGGTATATGATTGAGTCGATACTCACTTCTCTCTTCAAGTTCTCCTTGAATCTGTGTCATGTAGTCTGACATGTAGAACAGCAGATACATACTGTATACATAGCAGCATCGTCTATGCCACAGAGCTCCAAACTGCAGTTTTCATTACCGCAGGATACTACACACACATCTACGCTGACACACTGTGCCCCAATAGGTTTGCTTTGATAACAGCAAGGGCTTGACTTAGTTGCCATGCCAACAGGACAGAACAAAGACAGTAGCCATTATGATAGCAGCAATAGGAGATATGAGAATAACAGCTTCATGCATTTATATTCACTGCCGTGATACAAATTAAGCACATAAAACCTCATTTTCTGGGTTATACAAAGTCTTTTTTGGCGTTAGTGATAATGAATATTTTGATAATGATAATGAATTTGTTGTCAACAACCTGATATGCTATGTGCATTTAAGAAAAGGTTTTTTTTTTTTTTTTTTTATCCTTAAAGAATTAGGTCACCAATTTGCATCATTCTCTGATGTGTGGTTATTATTAAGATGGAATTGAACAAACCCTTAAGTATTAAACATCAGTGAGGATGCGGACTGAAAAGTAGCCTTTTCTAGGCACCGCAATATACCAGAGAAATGGTCCGGGTGTGGGTCAGTAGGCAACAACTACCATGCAAAATATCCTAGCAACATGCCACAAAAAAATCTCAGAACATTTGTAAACATTTGCATTTATTTTTTAGAAAAGTTTCATTTAAACTTGGCTAACATTCTGGCAAGGTTCTCTCAAACAAATGTTCTTCCAGTAACCATAATAGAACATTCGTTCAGAGTTATCTAGAGTTAACACCCTAGCTACACCCTAGAAACCAACGACCACTCAGAACACCAAAAAACCACCAAAAAAATCATATCAGAGACCTGCCTAGAGACCATAATGTCTGAGGCCGTGTGTCCACCAAAGCGTTTTGTCCTGAGGCTGGCGTATTTTTCCAAATGTTTTTAACGGGAGCGCGTGTTTTTAAGACGAGGCGCTGAGCATCTATTTCACGCTGAGAGCTCAGCGTTTTTTACCGGTCGTAGAGAGTTAGAGAATGTTCAACTTTCAGTAAAACGCAGCGCTTGTCACGGTTACTTTTTACCCATCCGTCCAATCACAGTGGAGGAGGGGCGGGACATTTACCACACTGACCAACCATCACATCCTGCTTGTACAACATTTACAGACTGTAACAAGCACATCTCTTCATCCAAAACTAGTACCAGAGCAAGTACGTTACATTCTGTCTACATTTTTATATTCAAATATTTGCAAAATCAGATACTAGTAACAGTTCCGTGGATATTCTGCATATAGTTCATATATAGCACATAGCACCAAAAAGAATTACGCGCCGCCGAAGCGCTTTCAAGTGCCTGCAGCAAGGTGACACACGGCCTAAATGCCATAGCCACCACTCAGTACACCCTAGCAACTGCCCAACATATAATCAGAATGCCCTAGCAACCACCTGACATCAAACACTATAAAAAGTTGCTGCCTATTAAGTGCAATTAACTTTGATGTTTAAGTCATTTCAACTTTACATTAATTTCGCACGTACGATCACACCGGTGTGATCAGTCTAGGCTTGTCTCTGGAGCGTACGATCACACCGGTGTGATTAGAACGGTCAGTGCATCACGTGTTCAACTGCTAAATTCAAATGTGATTTCGCGCGTTGGCTGGCACTGAGCCAGAGACAGGCGCGCTCAGAGCTGTCATATATCACAACTTTTCAGTGTTTTCAACCACATAATGTTTATTTTAATTAATTAATTAATTAATTAAATAAATTATATTATATTAGACAAAATTATATTAAATTATATTAGACAAAAAAAAATACATTTAGAGTTTGTAAAATAGACACTGATGTCTATGGAAGAGGCAATAATAATCCTTTCCATTATAATCAGACACGTTTTATTCATATCAGATACACATTGTGTAAGTAACTTTAAAGTTTACTCTATTCTTCTCCCAGTTCACCAGCCACTTACTTCTATGTATTTCGTGAGAAGTGGATGAATTCACGTGTTGTAAATCCAACAGATCTGATTCTCTGAACTGCGTCTGCGGCTCAAACTAACATGGCGGCGCCCATCGCGCATACAGCTCAACTAACGCGATCGTTATAAAGATGTTTAAACAACAAAACACTTCCACTTGCATATATTTGACAATCGGAATATCAGATATTTCATGCCATAGCTAACAGATTTGTGAATATTTTGAATAAAAAAGGAAAAATTACATAAAAGCAGATCATCATTCATTCAGCGCTGTTGTTGCTGCCGTGTGTCACGTGACAAGCAATGACGCGTCACCATGGAAACCATAAAGTGACACGTTCTAAATAACGGTCGCCTTGAAAAACTCACGCTGGGGGGGGTCAGCCAGAATATTTTAAATTTACGTGTGAAAGGGTTAAACTGACTTAAAAAAATTTTGTTTAATCTTGTATAATTTATAAAAAAGTAGAAAATTGCTGAACTTATTTTGATGAGTTAAAGCAATGTAAAAACATATGTTGTCATAACTTAATCATATAATTTTTTTTTTGTTACTTCTTTTTTATTTTGAATGTTCTTCAGATCCCCATTTACAACAATTACTTCCACACAGAAACAATACCCTTTACAGGGGATCATAACATTCACACATCCTTACGTGTATGATCAATTCCAAAGAAAAATATGTCCAAAGTTACAAGGATATAAAAAAAAATAGTTAACAATGTTTAAAGTAAACAATTTAAACAGAACAAACATCAACTTAAAACAAAACATGGGTTGTATACAAGTTCCCCTGGCAACTATAACCAGTTATTTCTACTGATCCTCCATCACTGTCATTAATGGTGCCCATCTTTCAATAAAAAGTTCCCTCTGTAATCTCAACGAATATGTAATTTTTTCCATAGTGTAGATATTTCTCAAAATTGTTAGCCATTCAGCTTGGTTTGGTGACTCGTTTTTAAGCCACTTTATTGTAATTGCTTTCTTTGCTGCTATCAGTAATATCTGTAATCATATAATTTTTAACAGTGTGTCAGCGATCACCCAGAACACCCTTGAGACCGTATCTTAAAAATGCCCTAGTTACTACCAAGAACAACCTAGCAACCATCTAGCTACTAACCTGACTGCCCTAGCAACCACCCATACATCATATCAGTGACCGCTCAGAACACTCTAGCAACAATCTAGACACCACATTATCGTAACAATACCCTAAATACCACTCAGAACACCCTAACAACTGCCTAGAAACTAACCAGAATGCCTTAGTGACATACTATCTTAACAATGCCCTAGCTGTCATCCAGAACACCCTAGAAATCAACCAGTATGTCTTAGCAATTACCCAAGCATAATATCAGTTATTTTCCACAGGCAAGCACTCCATATAGTTGTTATTGTTATGTTGCAACTACATATCTATAGTGGTTGCTATTCTCTCCTTGGACTATTGCCACTTTAATTTGATGTGTGGCAGCTCTCGCTCTCTCTTCTCTATGACCCCTTTCTTGATGACACATTAGCACAGCCGAATCCTCTACTCCACATGATCCAGCTTTACATTCACCTGCCTGTGATCTGCACAGTTTCACTCTGATAGTTAATTAATACTAACATGATCGGGCACACGGCTGCGGGACGTGATCGGATCTCTTAGGTGTGACAGGATGAGATCATATCCATATCGGCTCAAATGGACTGAGTTCAGATTGCGCTATAAAGCCTTTGCATGTGTCAAATCAGCTGGCTATTTGTAACTGCTCTTTGTGGTTGGGAGTCTGGTGGGATTTGTAGATAGTGGCTCTCTCCTAGTCTAGGCAGGAAGACTGCAGGCAGGATGAGTAAAGACAGAACTAAACGGATTGATCCTATCTTCCCCACCCCCACTCCATCTCTTCCTACCACATACTCCCTGTTCCTTTCAGTCTGGAACGATTGATTAATCCCTTCGATTAAAGACCCCCACGGAGCTCCATTATCTGTAGCAGGTACGATTTCAGCACATTGCGAGGATTTCATAGATTGCACCAATTAAACAACACACCCTAGAGATTTATCGCTCGTTCTCTTGGGTACACCATGTGGCCAGTACGATGTTATTTATTCTAAGTGAATGTGTAATATAAGTAGCAGGTTAGGAAGGCTACCCCCTCCTGATGTAGCAGGCAGACAACTGGACCTGATTGAGTCAGTCATATAGATTGAAACAGACTCCCATTGAGAAACACAGTGGCCGCCCCATATATACTAAATTCAATATATACAATTTCCAGGTCAACTTTAGTGTATTTTGTTATTCAAATCACAAAGCAAAAAAAAAAAGAAAAAAAAAGGGCAGGTTACAGATGGTTTAAAGACATGATTAAATTAGTGTGCTGTTGGCATGCAAAGAGATTCTACCGTTTTCTTTTACTATCTTTGATGACTGTATAACTACATTGCTTTCAAATAACAAATTTTTCAAAAGCTTTGCTCCCTTTCAATGTTAGAACTAGCTGTATCAATCTTACATTTGTAGCTTTTTAAAAACTGCAAGGCCAATGCCAAGGGAACATGGAGATAAATAAAGACAGTCAGAGGAAGAAAGAGAATGTAAACATGAACTTCAATAGGTTTCTGTGTGAACAGAGCCACCCAGTGGCTGAATGTATATGCACATTCTGTACACATTCAGTGACCAAACAAAGCCACAGTATCTATACTTCAGGAAAATCACTTGTCTCAGTCAAAAACTGGTCTCGGTCAAAGTGATAAACTTCTGTGCATAACATCCACCAAGCAATCACACAATGAAATGCACATAAAAAGAAGCTCTTCTCTTAAAGGGATAGTTCACCTAAAAAACAAGTTCTGTCATCATTTACTAACCCTCATGTCGTTTCACATCTGTAGTACTTTCTTTCTGTGTAACACAAAATAATATGTCACGGAAAGTCATACGGGTTTGAAACAACATAATGGTGAAGAAAATAATGACAATTTTAATTTCTGGTCCCTTTAATGAAGCATTTATTAGTATTAGTAGCAACACCCTGGAGAACATAATATCTGAACAATACCCAACTATAACCCAGAAACCCCTAGCAACCGTCTAACAACTAACCTGACTGCCCTAGCAACACCCAAGAGAACATAGCAATGCCCTATTATTAGTTCATATTTCTCAGGAAAATGACCAAAACACTTAGATTGGATTTCTGTACAGTTCACATAGACACATGAATGACTTCATCCACAAACACTCTAGTTTATAATTCATCTCATTCCTATGTTCAATCATTCACGTGGCAGTCATTGGAAATGGGGGAAAACACAAAAACACACCTATCCAGACATCAAGGGCAAATGTAAGATCCCTGTGAAGAAGTCCCTGTGCAGATGTGTATTTTTGTTGTTGTAGACTATTGTTCAGAAGAAGTCTGTGGCTCCCAGAACTGCCGCCCTCACTCTATCAGAACTGACGGAAGTGTTACGTACTTCCTTCAATTCTTTCCTCTCGGGACTAACACAAAGTGCTCCGTCTGAGAACAACACCGCACTGTAAAGACACATGAAAAGACCTATGAGAGAACAGGGGTAAGGTGATTTTTCCCATTCAGTTTTTTCCTCTTTCACTCACTGTCTCTAAAAGTAACTCGCTTTTACGGTTTTTTTTTTTCAATGTTTGATTTGTCACTTTTTTATCTTATGATGCTTTGAATTTTCAAGTCCATCCAGAGGTTATTGCAAGTTAATAGATCATTTCACAAGCTCACTATATATATATATATATATATATATATATATATATATATATACAGTGAGGAAAATAAGTATTTGAACACCCTGTTATTTTGCAAGTTCTCCCACTTGGAAATCATGGAGGGGTCCGAAATTGTCATCGTAGGTGCATGTCCACTGTGAGAGACATAATCTAAAAAAAAAAATCCAGAAATCACAATATATGATTTTTTAACGATTTATTTGTATGATACAGCTGCAAATAAGTATTTGAACACCTGTCTATCAGCTAGAATTCTGACCCTCAAAGACCTGTTAGTCTGCCTTTAAAATGTCCACCTCCACTCCATTTATTATCCTAAATTAGATGCACCTGTTTGAGGTCGTTAGCTGCATAAAAACACCTGTCCACCCCTACCCCCAACTACTAACATGGCCAAGACCAAAGAGCTGTCCAAAGACACTAGAGACAAAATTGTACACCTCCACAAGGCTGGAAAGGGCTACGGGGAAATTGCCAAGCAGCTTGGTGAAAAAAGGTCCACTGTTGGAGCAATCATTAGAAAATGGAAGAAGCTAAACATGACTGTCAATCTCCCTCGGACTGGGGCTCCATGCAGGATCTCACCTCGTGGGGTCTCAATGATCCTAAGAAAGGTGAGAAATCAGCCCAGAACTACACGGGAGGAGCTGGTCAATGACCTGAAAAGAGCTGGGACCACCGTTTCCAAGGTTACTGTTGGTAATACACTAAGACGTCATGGTTTGAAATCATGCATGGCACGGAAGGTTCCCCTGCTTAAACCAGCACATGTCAAGGCCCGTCTTAAGTTTGCCAATGACCATTTGGATGATCCAGAGGAGTCATGGGAGAAAGTCATGTGGTCAGATGAGACCAAAATAGAACTTTTTGGTCATAATTCCACTAAACGTGTTTGGAGGAAGAAGAATGATGAGTACCATCCCAAGAACACCATCCCTACTGTGAAGCATGGGGGTGGTAGCATCATGCTTTGGGGGTGTTTTTCTGCACATGGGACAGGGCGACTGCACTGTATTAAGGAGAGGATGACCGGGGCCATGTATTGCGAGATTTTGGGGAACAACCTCCTTCCCTCAGTTAGAGCATTGAAGATGGGTCGAGGCTGGGTCTTCCAACATGACAATGCCCCAAAGCACACAGCCAGGATAACCAAGGAGTGGCTCTGTAAGAAGCATATCAAGGTTCTGGCGTGGCCTGGCCAGTCTCTAGACCTAAACCCAATAGAGAATCTTTGGAGGGAGCTCAAACTCTGTGTTTCTCAGCAACAGCCCAGAAACCTGACTGATCTAGAGAAGATCTGTGTGGAGGAGTGGGCCAAAATCCCTCCTGCAGTGTGTGCAAACCTGGTGAAAAACTACAGGAAACGTTTGACCTCTGTAATTGCAAACAAAGGCTACTGTACCAAATATTTACATTGATTTTCTCAGGTGTTCAAATACTTATTTGCAGCTGTATCATACAAATAAATAGTTAAAAAATCATATATTGTGATTTCTGGATTTTTTTTTTTAGATTATGTCTCTCACAGTGGACATGCACCTACGATGACAATTTCAGACCCCTCCATGATTTCTAAGTGGGAGAACTTGCAAAATAGCAGGGTGTTCAAATACTTATTTTCCTCACTGTATATATATATATATATATATATATATATATATATATATATATATATATATAAATAAAAATATATAAAAAAATATATATATAAAAAAATCGGATATAGGAAAAAGTGTGCATATTTGGGATGCTGATGGAGGGGAGGGCTCCAAGCTCGGAATTTGGCCCGAACCCAGAGTACTCCCCCCATCCCTGGTTGGGATAGGAAATATTTAAGAGTGAGGAGTTGGGGTAGTGTAGGGATGCTGGAAACTAGAGGTGGGTTGGCTATGTATATATGCCTCCTCTCGTACTAATAAAGGTTAATTATATGAATGTGCTCTCTGAAACAATTTAACCTTAAATAAAACTATTTATATTTAAGTTAATTTGGCTAAATTGAGATATTGGTGATGTAAGAATGGGTCAAAACCATAAATACAAAATAAATCAATAAATCACTGTTTTAACCACACCAGCCCATCACGTCACTTTTAAGGGTTCATGACATGAGAGATGTTTGTGACAGTATGTGCAACTAGAGGTCTCTAACACTAGATGACAGCCTAGTTCAGCAAACCTGAAGATATCTTCAGTGTATGGGTGAAAAACATCATTCTGCCTAAATGATCTCCACAAATAATAGTTTACCAAAAAAGATACTAGGAAAAATGCATAAGCAACTCTGACTCTGCCAGAAAATAAATACTACATATAAATGAAAATTAATGTATTTTAATATCTCCATAACCTCTTAGTGTTTTACTTTCAGCCTTTTTTTTTTCTCTCTCCAATAGGTGAAATGTCTAAAACTTTATCAGAATTCTAGTTTTATATAGGTACAATTTCATGTTTTTTTATGTAACAGGTGATGTAAAAGTCAACATGGGTTAGGATTGACAACCTGTCAATCACACAAGATCACAGCAATAGCAAACAACAACCATACCATCAAATCATGTCCCACCCTACATTTTCTTCTTGTTTGACAAGCTGTTTCACTCGGATATAAATCAAAATAGGGAAGAAAAGTCTTTCACAACTTCCATTTCATGCTGACTTTAATCGTCAGTAACGACAAACAGGATGAAGCTAAAAGTAAAACTAATAGATTTGAGACAATTAAGAAAGAAATTCCTAACATCTGACCTAGAAGACAACTTAATAAAACAAATTCAGAATACTTAAGTACATGTATATTGACAAGCATTTTACGATTTAAAATAACTGTTTTCTATTTTCCAATGTAATTTATACTGGTTATCGCATAGCTTAATTGCTCCAGTCTTCAGTGTCACACGATCCTTCAGAAATAATTCTGATATTGTGACAGTCATCAGCTGGAGTGCCCTTGAGAGCCACCAGAGGGCACTCCACATCAGACTATCACAACTACATTCCCCATATCTCACTGCTCGGACTCATCATCCCTGATTGCATCCACCTGTGTCTCATTACCTTGTTAGCCTCAGCCTATTTAAACCTTGTACACATTCATTATCTGCAAAGTCTTATTTGTTTCATCTGCAATTCTGAGCGTTTTCCGTTGTTTTTTCCTTGTTCCTGGTTTTCGATATCTGCCTGTGCCCTGGTTTTCCCATTCCTGTCTCACCCTCTGGATTTGTTTGTTTGTTTGTATGGATTGCCTGCCTGTGTATGACCCTTGCCTGGATTTGGATCACGTCTTTGGATTACTCTATTTAATAAACTGCATTTGGATCCTTTACCTTCACGTCTCAGAGCAGTTCGTGACAGATATGCTGATTTGCTGCTCAAGAAACATTTCTTATAATTATCTTATTATTGTTGAAAACGTTGTTCTGATTAATGTTTTTTTTTTTTTTTTGCAAACCTTGATACTTTTTTCAGGATTCTTTAATGAATAAAAAGTTCAAAAGAATAGTATTTATTTGAAATAGATATTTTTTTGTCACTTTTGATCAATTTAAGTCCTTATGAATGTCCTTATTACAGTGTAATTACCTATTTAAGTACTGAGGAATAATAATTAACTACATAAACTTACTATAGGGTTAGGGTTAAGATAAGGCTTTGGTTTAGTTGCATTTAATTATGCATAATGTATAGTTATTACTATAGTAAATACATGTAACATGTAACAAGGACACTAAAATAATGTTACCTTCATTTCTTTCAGGAAAAAGTAAATAAATCTTAACCCCAAATTTTTGAATGGTAGTGTACTGTTATAATTCCATTTTTTTTCCTTGATAGACCTTGAAGTACCATGTCAATACTATAGTATTTGAATGTGGCGCTTATTCAGTAACATGGTATTATAAATCACAGTAGTCTTGCCATCTAATGCATGGTATCACCATGCAAGGGATATTATAATCTACTTACAGAAATGTTCACTTTCAAGACAACTACTTGTTTCTTGGCCATCAGTGTGTCTATGTTCACATACAGACATTAGTTGAGAGAGCAAGTGAGTCTATTGTGCCTGTCACTCTTGTTGCACCAGCAGCTATCTGAAACATTTAGAGCACACAGGCTTACACTCAGGGTTAGCACGTCTCTCTCACTAATAATTCTCCTCACAAACGGGCTTAACCAATAGAACACCTGCAGAAAAGTTTAAACTGCCACCGACAGACACAATCGCCTACTGGGAATGGGATTATCGGCCAGGTAATCCAGAAAGAACAAAGACACCTGAAGGTAAACACAATTTATGTTTGTCAAACGCTTAAAGGAGTTTGGTTCGATTCATGATGCCAGTGCTTTATCTAGGATAAGTTTGAAATTTTTTACTTTCTTTTAACATCTATAAATGGATTTGCTTTAGCGGGCGGCAGTTCGTTTGAGGGGCAATAGTGGTTAGTCGGTTACTGGAGAGAGAGAGAGAGCGAGAGAGCGAGAGAGAGCGAGAGAGAGCGAGAGAGAGAGAGAGAGAGAGAGAGAGATAATGCACTTGAGTAAACCATCCACAGAAATTGAACTTCTAGCCTCAAGACACTGAGGCGTTATCCTTTTCATTTTTAAGTCGTGTCTTGTTTGTTGATCAAACTTTATCGAGTCTTTGAAAACAGCTATGATTGCTTGACTATTACAGCAGACCCTTCGAGCAATCCATGGCTTTTTTCTCATATAAATCATATAAAACAGATGACTCTATACTGTTGCGTTGGTTTATTTGTGTGTAGTTTATCATCCAGCTGTAGCAGCAGGGTATGTGAATTCCTGCCCTGACCTCTTGACCTGTATTTGGTGAAGGCCCACCGACTGACCTTCAAGCGAGAGCCCGCAGCCTCTCTGGTGCCGCTGTTTTCAGACACCATATCAGATCCCAAGCCAGCAGGCAGCAAAGCCACGTCCCATTAGCACTTCACACACATGGGAGACAGAGGCGCTCACTGAGGGGTGTGTCAGGGCTCCATCATGCTTTCTAACTGGCTGTGAATCAATGTTACTTTAAAAGACAACAGATGCACCATGGGTGTAGATTCGAAGTGCCAAGGATGACCCTGGCAAAGTTAAGGGACAACTGAATAATACCAATATAACGATTGTAGTTATATATAGTGATTAATCAGACAGACAGATAAACAGATAAACAGACTGATTAATAGATAGACAGAATGACAGACAGACAGGCAGAATGACATATAGAACAATAAATACAATAGAAGGAAATGATAGAATAATAGACACAAAAGACAGACAGGCCGAATCAAACATTAAGGCCCCGATATACTCACGCGAAGATCTTTTTCCTTCTTCGTTTAGGGGTAAAACGAAGTTCGAAATACGTGAGCAGCGATATACTGTTAGCGAACATCCAACGCCGCCCACTCTACTGAGAGCGACGTTTAGATGAATATGTAAATATGTGCTTCCCGCTTTTCTCTTAATAACAAACTAAACACAACAAAATTGAGAAAACAGCAAGCATGTTTTAATAAAGCATAAGAAAAGCATCTGATCATAGCAACGTGGATATGTTTGCATGAGCTCTGCAATTCGGCACTCTAATAGTCACGTCACGTTTATTTTTATAGCACTTTATACAATAGATTGCTTAAAATCAAGCAGCTTTACTGTATTAAACATGAAAAACAGTGTCAGTGTCTCCTTTCATCAGAAGAAACAATAAAGCAGCTCCTCCAGTGTGTTCATGTTTTCACTCGCGGACGTCTGAACTCCACGGATTGAACAGAAGAAATGAACGGGAAAAGATTTCCACGTGAAAGAAGGTGGAGCCTCTGCGCACACCTACCTATTACGTAATCACCATGGACCAATGGTAGCACAAAGGTGTTTACCAGCCGTAGCAAACTTTTCCGGAAAATACGCCTTGGCAAGCTGTTTCGAACTCCTGATGATGTCATATCAGTTCTTTTTTTCGATTTTGCTTGAAGTACATCAGGGCCTTTAGAATAAAAGATAGATAGAAACTTGGAACGATAGACAGACAGAACATTAGAACAAAAGACAGACGGACAGAACATTAGGACAGACAACATTAGAACGACAGACAGAACATCAAAAGAACATTAGAAATACAGAACATAAGGAGGAAAGACAGACAGACAGAACATTAGAACAGACACAACATGAGAACGACAGAGACAAAACATCTAATGTTCTGTTGTTCTAATGTTCTTTTGAAGGAAAGACAGACAGAAAATTAGAATGATAAACTGACAGAACATTTGAACGACAGACAGAACATTAGAACAACAGAACATAAGGACAGAAAGACAGAGAGAACAGTAGAACGACAGACAGAACATAAGAACGACAGACAGAACAGTAGAACGACAGACAGAACATAAGAACGACAGACAGAACATTAGAACGACAGAACATTAGAATGACAGACAGAACATTAGAACGACAGACAGCACATTAGAACGACAAACAGAACATTAGAACTACAGACAGAACATTAGAACGACAAACAGAACATTAGAACGACAGACAGAACATTAGAACGACAGACAGAACATTAGAACGACAGACAGAACATTAGAACGACAGACAGAACATTAGAACTACAGACAGAACATTAGAACGACAGACAGAACATTAGAACGACAGACAGAACATTAGAACGACAAACAGAACATTAGAACGACAGACAGAACATTAGAACGACAAACAGAACATTAGAACGACAGACAACATTAGAACGACAAACAGAACATTAGAACGACAGACAGAACATTAGAACGACAGACAGAACATTAGAAGACAAACGGAACATTAGAACGACAGACAGAACATTAGAACGACAGACAGAACATTAGAACGACAGACAGAACATTAGAACTACAGAACTACAGACAGAACATTAGAAATACACAGAACATTAGAACGACAGACAAAACATTAGAACGACAAACAGAACATTAGAACTACAGACAGAACATTAGAACTACAGACAGAACATTAAACCGACAGACAGAACATTATAACGACAGACAGAACATTATAACTACAGACAAAACATTAGAACGACAGACAGAACATTAGAACGACAGACAGCACATTAGAAATACAGACAGAACATTAGAACGACAGAACTACAGACAGAATATTAGAACGACAGACAGAACATTAGAACGACAGACAAAACATTAGAACGACAAACAGAACATTAGAACTACAGACAGAACATTAGAACGACAGACAGCACATTAGAACGACAGACAGAACATTAGAACTATAGACAGAACATTAGAACGACAGACAGAACATTAGAACGACAGACAGAACATTAGAACTACAGACAGAACATTAGAACGACAGACAGAACATTAGAACGACAGACAGAACATTAGAACGACAAACAGAACATTAGAACGACAGACAGAACATTAGAACGACAAACAGAACATTAGAACGACAGACAACATTAGAACGACAAACAGAACATTAGAACGACAGACAGAACATTAGAACGACAGACAGAACATTAGAAGACAAACGGAACATTAGAACGACAGACAGAACATTAGAACGACAGACAGAACATTAGAACGACAGACAGAACATTAGAACTACAGAACTACAGACAGAACATTAGAAATACACAGAACATTAGAACGACAGACAAAACATTAGAACGACAAACAGAACATTAGAACTACAGACAGAACATTAGAACTACAGACAGAACATTAAACCGACAGACAGAACATTATAACGACAGACAGAACATTATAACTACAGACAAAACATTAGAACGACAGACAGAACATTAGAACGACAGACAGCACATTAGAAATACAGACAGAACATTAGAACGACAGAACTACAGACAGAATATTAGAACGACAGACAGAACATTAGAACGACAGACAAAACATTAGAACGACAAACAGAACATTAGAACTACAGACAGAACATTAGAACGACAGACAGCACATTAGAACGACAGACAGAACATTAGAACTATAGACAGAACATTAGAACGACAGACAGAACATTAGAACGACAGACAGAACATTAGAACGACAGACAGAACATTAGAACGACAGAACATTAGAATGACAGACAGAACATTAGAACGACAGACAGCACATTAGAACGACAGACAGCACATTAGAACGACAAACAGAACATTAGAACTACAGACAGAACATTAGAACGACAAACAGAACATTAGAACGACAGACAGAACATTAGAACGACAGACAGAACATTAGAACGACAGACAGAACATTAGAACGACAGACAGAACATTAGAACGACAAACAGAACATTAGAACGACAGACAACATTAGAACGACAAACAGAACATTAGAACGACAGACAGAACATTAGAACGACAGACAGAACATTAGAACGACAGACAGAACATTAGAACGACAAACAGAACATTAGAACGACAGACAACATTAGAACGACAAACAGAACATTAGAACGACAGACAGAACATTAGAACGACAGACAGAACATTAGAAGACAAACGGAACATTAGAACGACAGACAGAACATTAGAACGACAGACAGAACATTAGAACGACAGACAGAACATTAGAACGACAAACAGAACATTAGAACTACAGAACTACAGACAGAACATTAGAACGACAGACAAAACATTAGAACGACAGACAGAACATTATAACTACAGACAAAACATTAGAACGACAGACAGAACATTAGAACGACAGACAGCACATTAGAAATACAGACAGAACATTAGAACGACAGAACTACAGACAGAATATTAGAACGACAGACAGAACATTAGAACGACAGACAAAACATTAGAACGACAAACAGAACATTAGAACTACAGACAGAACATTAGAACGACAGACAGCACATTAGAACGACAGACAGAACATTAGAACTATAGACAGAACATTAGAACGACAGACAGCACATTAGAACGACAGACAGAACATTAGAACTACAGACAGAACATTAGAACGACAGACAGAACATTAGAACGACAGACAGAACATTAGAACGACAGACAGAACATTAGAACGACAGACAGAACATTAGAACGACAGACAGAACATTAGAACGACAGACAGAACATTAGAACTACAGACAGAACATTAGAACGACAGACAGAACATTAGAACGACAGACAGCACATTAGAACGACAGACAGAACATTAGAACTACAGACAGAACATTAGAACGACAGACAGAACATTAGAACGACAGACAGAACATTAGAACGACAGACAGAACATTAGAACGACAGACAGAACATTAGAACGACAGACAGAACATTAGAACGACAGACAGAACAAGAACATTAGAACGACAGAGAACATTAGAACTGCAGACAGAACATTAGAACGAAACAGACAGACAGATAACAAAATAATGGATAGAGCGACAGACAGAACAAAGAAAAAACTGTGCATTTGCATAGTTTGATATTAAAATGTCACTCATTCTTTTGCGGAACAGGCTCTCGTGACAAACACACAGTGTGCTGCATCTTCAAGTGGTGCAAACTCACAATATTGTGACCTTACCGTCCTCATCATAATAAAAAGTCACGCTGTGATCAGCTAAGCAAATTTAAATAAGCAGAGCCTTTTATTACAGCCAATGCTTTGTCTGGATGGACACAGGCAGCTTTGAAGTGCCAGCTGATGCCAAGCATCTCTGCTCACACAACACGGCTACTCATTCACACACTTTGTCGGTTTATTTGGTTTGGGGAACATTTGGGGATAAAGTCCATCTGTAAACATCTAAACAAGGTTAAAAAAAAAAAGTTAACTCAAGGTTATTTTCTACAGTCATAGCGACGTCAAGGAACTTTGACAAATTACATTGTTTGACCATGCAACATGGGGCTTTCAACATCACAAGCTCAACCGATATTGTTTTGCTTGAAGCTGGCACTGTTATTGAGTTTTAAGCCGTGTAATTTTCCATACCCCAGTGCATTTGCAAGCTCATACGGAGACCCATTGATCAACAGAATGCTATAATTATTTTGACCTTGGGCCAAAATGTTGGAACATAAAAAGCTAAGTGTGTACTCAGTCAGAAATTTCCACCTGACCCAGCCAGGACTTGTCAGTAGAGGTCCATTAGGCATCGACACACTACTCTTTGCAGCATGTATAGCTGGAAGTTTCCAGATTCTGACAGCACCAGAAAGCCCAGCATGACACATAACATACCATGACTTCCTAGAAATCCTCTGGGTTCTTATGAGACAGCAAGTGCACAGGCTCATTTATTCATCTTAGGTTACATGATCTGCGGGAGCCGGGTGTTTCTGGTCCCCTAGAAAAGCACCCTACAACCTGCACAAAGCAAATGGGCATTCTTTACAACGTATGCACTTTTCGCCTGCCGTTGTTTGTCCAGACATGAGGAGAATTTTTTTTAATAACAGATGGCTACAAGGTTACCTTCACCCGATGCAATGAAGTGACCTTTACTGGGGTCGAAATGTTTTTGAATGAAGAGTGACTGCTAAAATAAACAGGGCTGTTACGTAATGTAATACAGTCCGGTTGGCTGATGTGAAACAATGAGTTGGTGATGTTATGGAGTGTTTTTTTGTTCATACGTGTGGCTGCGACAATAATTCAGAAGGGGTTATGAACCTTTTGTGTGTTTTGACATAAGCTCATGGTTGTTTACACAAGGTTTTTACACTTTGGCATCTCTCTTTTGGGCCGTTGTACAGACATATTGAACAGTATTGTAAGGGAGAAACTGTAGTAACATTACAAAAAGTGTATTGTGTTGATGTTAGTCTGTTAGACCACAATTTAGCATGTTTTTATGTTTTAATGAATGGGCTACTTCTGCCATTTCAGTCTTTTCTTCATTATATTTAGAAAATTTGGAATATAGCACCCAAGTCACATAAATGGCTTTTATGGTGCTTTTTTTGTCATTTTTGGACAGTAACAGCCCCAAAAAGAGCAGCTCAGACATTCTTCAAAGTATATTTTGTTTCCTATAGAAGAAAGAACGTCATTCAAGTTTGGAACAAAGTGAGGGATATGAAAGAATTTAAAATTTTAGGGTGAACTCTCTCTTTTTCTGTTTTGCACTGTCATTTAATGGCTGATCTAAAGGATTGGTCTCACTAAACCAGCTTTTACATTATAAAAACTCTCTAAAGTCCAAATAGGGCCAGAGGACAAACAGGACATCCACTACAGCAGAGAAGAGTTGGATTCTCATTTTAAGATAACATTGGGGTTTTGGCAGCTACATGTACAAAAGTTCTGTACACACAATGTTTCTGTAACTAATGCAAGACTTTGAAAAGCTGTCGACAGTTAAATGTGATGATTCTATTTTAGACTTTAGCTTGATTGTTCAGAAAAAAAGCAAATAGTGGATAAATATGTTTTTTGACTGTAGGCGAACTCTGATTGCATTAATCAGCATGTGTTCTGACACGTATCAAATCAGACAATCAAATCTCTGAAACCTGTTAACTGAAAGGTGCACTCAGTATTTTATTATTAAAAGTCCATATTACTTTTAGATAAAAGTAATATGGACTTTTTACATGGAGCAAGCACTTCATGGAGGCGGACAAGTAAATTACTAACATAATTCTTGACCAAATGAACAAATATTTGGGTTGTCAATTGAACATGTTCATTTAGTATTAATTATAAATAAAACTCAGCATCTGCAAAAATAATAATGGATAGCACAGCTGTTTATGATAATAACATTGATAATAATAAGAAAT
The DNA here is from genome assembly GCF_951802725.1 of Rutilus rutilus. NCBI lineage: Eukaryota > Metazoa > Chordata > Actinopteri > Cypriniformes > Leuciscidae > Rutilus > Rutilus rutilus. The sequence continues at coordinate 15,565,547 of NC_140227.1, forward strand.
GTTTCTTGAGCACCAAAAAGCATATTCTAATGATGCTGAAAAATCAGCTTTGCCATCACAGAAATAAATTACAATTAAATAAAAATGTGATTAAATTTCAAAATACATTAAACTAGAAAACAGTTATTTTTATTTGTAATAATATTTCAGAATATTACTGTTTACTGTATTTTTGAACAAATAAATGCCATCTTGAAATAAAATTAAATCTTACCAACACCAACATTTTGTATACATACACAAACAAATAAATGAATAAAGCACAAGCTATTTGCAACATCTATTCTTTTTGAAGCATTTCAGAACAAATATTGATATGAGTTATGAATTATCCAATTAGTAATGATTAAATTGATTACTTAATCAGCATATCACTAAATTCACAGTCCAAGTAATAATGTTTGCTTTAATGTTACAATCACATCTGAGAGTGTACCACTGTAATGGAGTGCAAACAGTAAAACAGATGTCCTATCGGTTCCTGGTTTTGTTCAAATTTAGCAGCATGACTTGTTTCCTGTGCTCTTGATTTATCCCTGTTGTTTAGGTGTCATTACCCTGCGGCTGGGGCTTGAGTGAGTGTGATTAACAGTCTGCTGACTGGATCTCTGACCAGTGGCAGAGCTGGAGGAAAACAGCAAGTTTTACATTCACCAATTGATGGCTGCTGTCGAGAGCACTCCGCTTTCTCACTCGAAATGGTATTGACAAACGGACGGGCTGCGCTCTCCCTGAGTGGCTTGTCAATCTCTCACGGCCAGTCAGTCTGCTTTGTTAAATAATCTACTGGCACATGACTGGCCTCATGTTATGGCTGATGCTGAATGCGACGGTTGTCATACCTGCCGGGGAAGCCTTTGTGATTTCAGGTATTTCTAAACGCAGCGCAGCAGACAAACAGCTTGAAATACAGACGAAGGATTTATAGTCTTGATGTGGAAAAAGGTAATTAGCTTTGGTGCCCACTCGCTCAATGCTGAGCAAATATTTGCAACCTGACCTGAAGCTGATGTCTTTGGTGGTAGGTAGAGTGTGGTGTAGTCATCTATGATGAATTGTATTTGCTAAGCAAGCAGGGAGATCGGAATAAAATACAATGTATAACATGGGCACCATCGTCTCTTCTTGATGTGCAAATTCTGTATGAGAGAATTGATTCATCCATCGATTCATCTATTAACACACTTGAGGTGTGAGAGATAATGTGAGAACATTGTGCATTTAAGAACTTAGCATAAATCACTCATAGGAAAGAGCGATGGTTTTTCTACAAAAAAAGACGAAGCCTTTTTAAAAAAAAAATAGCACAGATTTTAAATATATAGCAAGACTGAGCTGACCAGTCGAACAGACTCTCTGATCATTGCAAAACTCCTCTGGGCCATTTTCCGTTTTGAAGTTTGATGTCGGTAAGATTAAATTATTATTATAAATTTTCTCTCTTATGAAAGAGTCTCTTATGCTCACCAAGGCTGCATTTATTTGCTGAAAAAAACAACAACAAAAAACAGTTAAAACAGTAACATTGTGGTATATTAGAATCTGTTTTCTATTTAAATATATATTTTAAAATGTAATTTATTTCTGATGGCAAAGCTGAATTTTTAGCAGCCATTACTCCAGTCTTCACAGTATTTTTAGAGCATTTATTTGAAAAAGGAGCATTTATTTATTTTGAAACAAAAGTATGAAAGTGTTTATGGTTACTTTTGATCTATTAATGCATCCTTGCTGAAAAAGAGTATTATTATTTTTTTTTTTTTAACTCCTACTGACCCCAAACATTTGTACGTGTCAGGTTAATGTTCAGTTTGTTGGTGTTTTATGGTACGTTTACATGACAACAATATACTAAAAACTGAAAAGTTTTTCCTTTGTGTTTTTTCGCCTACAGACAACAACGTTGTCAAAATGATCCCTGTTCACACGGATCTGCGAAAACCACTAAAAACGCTGTATTATGCTGCCAGGCAAGTAGATGGCGATGTCACTTTCTAAAGAAACTATGCGACTATAGACTGAACACGTAATGCACATCATCGTTTTCACAGATTCGTGTTTTTGTACTTTACACTGCGTTTTCAGGCCCCCAAAACATTGTTGTCATGTAAATAACTGACCAAAACCCATAAAAAGTTTTCCGTTTTTAGTTGCAAATGGTGTCATGTAAACGCCCCCTTAGATTTGGTTTTCCCAGCCTGTAGTCCCTTGTTAGTTCCTTTGGTTACGGTTAAGTTATGCACCTGTTTCAGTTTTTTGTAGATCAGCCTTCCCCAGCGTATTTAAAGTCCTGAGTTTGGTTCTGTTCTTTGTCGGGTATTGTCTTGTATATTTTAGTACAAGCTGTAACGCTATCACTTCCTGGATTGTGTTGTTTATTTGGATTAAAAGACTTTTGCTTCATCATTGCCTTAAACGTGACATAACAGTAGTGTAAATAAAGTAAACAATCGAATTAAAAAATAATTTTATAATTATAACATTTGATTCAAAAAGTGAATGTAAAAAAGGAAAGTTAAAACCTTAAGCATTAATTATTAGAAAAAGGTCAATAATTGGGATTCAGTCATTCATTAAATGCATAGCAACATTATAAGTGTACAGTATAAACAATAGATAATCACTTAAATTTTTTTTTTTTTAAATTATATATATATATTTATATATATCTCCAATACTGACCAATAAAAACTAATATCACTTGCCAATAAATCTACAATCTAGTTTTGGCCAACAATAGAAAGTTGAACATCTGTGTTTAACTCTGGGTCCATGTTGGTAAAATGATTTAAAGATCTCTAAATATATTTAAGGACCTCCTTAATAAAAGGCATGTTCAAATAATTACACTTATCACAATGTTCATCTAAATTCTGCTCTTCTTGAATCAGGATCCTAAAATAGCATCCAGCTGGTGTCACACTTGAAATACCACGTTCCTGAAGTGAGTAAGGCAGTTACTTGGATGTGTTTACTGGGGTAATAAATGTTATCATCTAGACACCATCTTTTCAACACGGAGCTCTGCAAATGACCCATTTGCCCTGTTGTGACACACAATAACAATGAACCCAAGTGAAGACACAGTTTCTATTTTGTTCTTTCAACCTCAACCACACTTCTCAACCAATATTTACAACCCAACAGAGAGTTCAGCAGAACTCGCTTGTCAAACACGCCCACCGGCACCGGATTCCAGACCCCCCTCCTTCTTCCCACTCATACTTTTAAAGCTAATTGTGGCGGCGATGGCTGTAAATTTCGCACAGTAAAATGTGAAGCATGTCTCTGTATTGCTGTGGTGATGTCAGACTCCAGCTGCTGTGGAGCCTTGAAAGAGACGCTGACCTTCTAACACCAAAGTCTTCAGGATACGCACCCTGTTCATACACAAGGCTTGTTCAAATTTCAACGCTAACCTAATACTGAAAAGTGCATTGAACTGACATGTTCCCTATCAGTGGAGAAATATTCTACTGTATGAGCCTTACATTCATGTACTGTTGGCCATTTAATGACTTAAGTGGCACCTCCTATTTAGACCGTGCATTGTGTTTTCATGCAGTAAACGGACCCTTTTCACAGACTGTGATGACACTAGGGCTATCAACTCTTTCCCCGCCAGTGTTTTAAAAAAAAGTTGCCACCGCCGGCGTTTTTGATCATTTTCACAAAAATGTCATGGCCCCCAGAATATTTTGTTGTATGAATATCTGAACATGCAATATATATATATATAAAAGAATAGACCCTCTGCTTTAAAAAAAAAAAACTGTTTTATTCTAGCTTCATGCATTATTTTATTTTTTTATCTACACTTAAATGTGGGTAAGTTTCATAAAAAAGCAACATCAAGACTACATCCAGATCAGATTCAGTGTGATGATCAAAACATAGATGAAGTATATCAACACCCTCAAAGCTTCACAGTCCTGTAGCTCGTTCTGGGTCGACATTTCGTTCAGTAACATTAGGCAGTTTTGATTTATATGCTGTTCAATGTTGGTAATCACGTTATTTTACATATGCATATGATTGCCTATGGTATTGCTTGTTTCGGCATCTTCTTCGCATGTGTTTTGATCAAGCGTGCCGCACAAGCCCTGAAAAGTGAAGCCAAAACGTCTCGATCGCCCCACGGTGACTGGTCCTAGTATAGGTCATAAGCCCCGCCTCCCCGTGTTATTCAACGGGACTTGAGACCAACTAAACAATTTAATTACACTTCAAATATCTTTTTTCTGAAGGCGGTTTCTGTCATTTACTGTAGTTTTTAATCACGCTGATGTAAATTCAAGTGTTTGTTTTTAAAATAAGTTTGTTTTTAGTTAGTTATTTGATGCTATAAAAATGGTGGTGTGACGTCATGATTGACAGCTGTGATTGACAGGTTCTCTGAGCGAAGTAGTCACTGAAGCACCAACAGACTTTTTTTCGGGATCTTCTGAAGACTGAGGAGATTGGAGCTTTAAATTTAATATATCTAAATTTCTATAATTAATTATTTCACACCGAGAGTGAGGGCGGGGCCTTGATTTCGCGGCTTTACTTCCTGCTCACTACTGCGCAGGTCTGGTCCCGAAATCGCTACTGCGCAGGTCTGGTCCCGAAATCGCTACTGCGCAGACTTAAGTTCCAAGATGTCAACGCCATATCGTCGTCCATATCGTCGAGGGGCGTCGTCCATATTTTTTTTTACAGTCTATGGTTTTGATCAGGAGATTCTTCAGTAATCTTTCAGAAGATGCCTAATAGCGCCCCCTGCCATATAACAGTGAAAACACAGAAAGCCAGAAAATTCAGTCAATGTTAAAGAGTCAAAGAGTTAAAGAGTTGAGGAATCGACTCCCCATTAGTCATTCACTTAAAGTTTCCAGCCAACTGGCTGATAATAGATTTATTCACTTGCCACGTCAAATTTAACTCCCGTTTGGCATTGATGGGTGTTCATTTTGGACGCTTAATACAGCAATTGCACAGCAGAGACATCCAAATCATATTCACTGTCTCTCCAAGACAATCAGCATGAATATCAGAGTCAATTTCTGGAACTCTTTATTAGACTTGAAGCTCTGGGATTTTATTTTCTCTGACGATCTATGATGAGGGTTGAATGTACAATTAAAACGACAACTGTGGCCGTTATCCAATACAATTATGCGATGTGTCATGCCAGAAGATCCAATACTAATTTCCGAGAAAGGCACTCTCCAAATAAACCTTATTTACCCCTGAACAGTTTTATTGACCCCATATAAAACATCTTTATATCCCTGGTAGTTCTTAATGTAAATGGTGAGGGAATTTCCTCAGGAGCCATTTACATGTAGTAAATTATTCATTCAGCTTTATAAATAGACTTGGGTGCTTTGGATAGTCACCAAATCTTGTTTTAGCAAGCAACATTTGTTTCCATAAAGCCTAGGTTTTTTGGATTCAGTTCACATATTTATGTCATAAACTTACACAGTTTGAAGAGTAACGTGATGTTGTTCATTTATTAGTTGGCTTCATCAATCACTCGTCGCTATCCCTGACTATCTCTCCAGTTTGTCTGCATGCATTCGCATCTGCTGTGCAAAGTAAAGCATATTTATATTCCAACGTTCGAATTCTGGCCAGCAGCACTGAAAGATTCCAAAATAAAAATCTCATTAGAGTAATAGACCTGAAAATGCTCCATTAAAAGATAATTATGTTTGCTTGATGAGAGCAGTAAATTAGCTTAAACAGTTGTCAAGATCTGAAACAATAACTGAATGGAGTTTTCAGCACAAACAGAGATCTATCCGACCCTGTAAATGGCCAATGATTAACCAGCCGTTTGGGTCGCAATCCTTCAACCTAATTAAGTTTCTAAACATCAACACATAAGAATGTGACTGATTTGCTAACTTTCAAATGTGTTTGATCCCTCCCAGAATGCACCATTAAAATACATTTGATTGTATTTTATAAGTCAAGTCATTATTGCAAAAAATAACCCCAATAAGCGTGATCAGGACCCACACAAATCTGCCAAGCAACAAGAAAATTGCAGTAATATTACAGTAATATAATACTTCAGTCCAGCAATCGATATCTGAGACGCAAGAAGGCACCAGCTGCGTTTATATGAAACAAGAGAGAGCGAGTTGGCAGTGTGATACGAGAGAAATGAGCCAGTTTCAGTTGTCTGCATGAATGTTTACATTTACATTTATGCATTTGGCAGAAGCTTTTATCCAAAGCAACTTATATTGCATTTCAAGGTACACATTTACATTCTTTTCAGTTCTTGCTTTCCCTGGGAATTGAACCCATGACCTTGGCGTTGCAAGCGCCAACGCTCTACTGTTTGAGCTACAGGAAAGAATGGACTGATATACAGCATTGCCATGAATGAAGGTGAATATTTGGAAATATTACACTGCTGAATGTCACAATCAGAAGAGTATTCCAGAGAGGTGTATAATAGGAATTTAGATGATCCTGTCACTCCACAAACAGTTTATACAAATACACATTTACCTTGATATTATTTCATACCTTGTAATCCAGGTGAAAATACTCTACATTAGTTTCGTTATTATTGTCTTTCCGATCTTAATTTAACAAATTATGGCATATCTACATGGGCTTGATGACTGACACATTGTTTCAGTCAGCTCTGAACATTTAATTTAGCTTGTCTTTAACCTTATCGGTGACGTCGTCCTTTGGAGTTTACCTCTGTTTTTGTCATTAGAGCCATAATTTCATGCAACATTAGGTGTGTAATTGTGTGTTAAATAACAAGGGTGAACAGAGATCATATTGCTAATGACTGCAACATGGAGAATGATACACAACACACAAAAGCAACTCGGACAGTAACGCTCATTCTCTTAATGATAATGAAGGAAATTACGTTCTATACCATCTTAAAGACTTAGAAATAACTGTTTGAAACGCATTTGTAAAATGTAAAATGTTTGCTATAAATGGAAGAAAGCAATTGAATAAAGTGCTTCAATTCTGTTTTTAGTTGTAGTTGTTTAGCACTGAGACACCTGGGCTTCATCCAGGCAGTTGTGAAGTGAAAGAGCAATCATTATTTTTCATTTTCATGTGTCAGGCCTCCAGAAGGCAGAATTAGCATGTCATTTAGCTAAAGACAGAGGAGCAGCCCACCCTCAAACAACACATTCACATATTGCTCTACCATGCTGAATGGCTTAAAAATATAATCTCATAAAATATAAAAATCCTTAAATGTGTCGCACGGACTTGAATAAGTGATTCTAATCTAAGCTATTACATTATCAAAAACCAATTATGTTTAAACTAAATATAATTGAGATAAAAAGCAGTAATAAATAGCAGTGTTTAACTAAATATTATTTTTGCTATAAAACTTAATTCTTCAAAGGCACCTGAATCAGTGAATCACTTTCTGAACAAACTGCTTCATTAGTGAACCAACTAAAAAAAACTAGAATAATTCTTAATTTAATTGAGATGAAAACAGTAAAAAAAATTGCAACTATTAACTAAATATTTTTGCTACAAAAATAAAATAAAAGCTACAATGGCACCTGATTCAGTGAATAATTTTTCTCATTTCACTGATTCACTAACGAACCAATTTATAAATGACTAAAAAACAATTCATCTCTTTTAATTGAGATTAAAACAGTTACAAATAGCAATGTTTAACTAATATTTTGCTATAAAGCGCAAATGCTTGATTCAGTGAATCATTTCCTAAACAGATTCCTAAAAATACAACTAAAATTCAATGAAACAGTTGAAAACAGTCATAAATAGCAGTGTTTGACTAAATATTGCGCTGCAAAAAGAGAAATAAAAAGCAGCACAGGGACTTCGGGAAATCAGTAAATCGTTTTCTGAGCAAACAGATTCACTACAGCATAAGAACCTGTTAGATTATTTCTTTAGCTTGTTTGTCTGTGAATCAAAAAAAATAATAATAAAAATAAAATGCTACATTGCTATTGGTAGCAACTTATGTTTTGAAAATCGGTAAACTATTATCAACATACTGAAAAATCCCTACTTTTAGTTATTTACTCTCCAACACGGCTTGAGCCAGTCTGTTCTTCATGATTTTATTCCAGCCAAACTAATGTAGAGTATCAACAATGCCTCATAAATCACTGCAGTGACAATATGGGTTTAGTAAATCCCATCGTGCTTGGACACATTGGATGAACATTCCAGCTGTTTTGGGTGAATGCCAGATGTCTGTGTTTTTTGCAACAAAAAAGGCCCCTGTAAGGCGTTATTTACCCAGCTAAGGTGACCGGAAGGGCAAATACCAACAACTGTCCAGGACATACCAAGCTTTTTAAAGACAGCCATATGAAAAATACTGTGTGTGGTTCTCCTAGTGCCATTTTGCCCTGGGATTTTTTGGCAGGTGTTTTTTTGGGTGAGGTGGGGACAATGGGTTTCCTTGGGTCAGTGTTTCCTGTCTACCTCAGTCTCATATCTAGTTCATCATCCTGTGAGCCGCCTCACTCAGCATAGGAAAGAGAGTCAACATGCACAAATATGATATGTGGCATATTCCCATCATTGACGTTTACAGCTCTCCACTGCGGGGCAGAGATTTGCTCACTCTTGCTTTTCAGACTTTCATTTGAGATAAAATGTTGCAGTGCACCTTTGAGGGCAGGTCAGGCAGAGAGTGGAAATTGCTCAGTCAGTCAAGCTGAGCGCTAATAAAACATACCACAATTTACCGTGGTACTACAATTTGTTTTGACATTCTCATGTTTTAGGCTAGTAGGCTACAAAGGAACTAATTCAGTAAAACGTGATCAATTTCTTAATTCATTTACAAAGTAAATGTTTCAATGTGCTTGCGTGACCTGTTGAAATACATCAGTGAATTATTAGGCTAAATGTAGTTTCAAATGTTTTATATTTAAATAATTTGATCACACTAATGTGGTCACAATATTGACAAAGTAAATAAATCCACATAATAGAAAACTAGACTATTTCACTGTTCCCATTTAGACCCATCTAAAAATCCACCTTTTCTGTCGTTTTACCTCGTGTAATAATCTAAAATACTGGCTAGTGCAAAGCACACTTCATACACTGCCTTCACTGTAATATTTCACCAAGCACTTATATGATAAATAATTAGCCAAGATTAAATGTTATGATAATATATTACTATTATTATTATTACTACCCGTAATTTATTTCATAGTTTTATCTTCATTTACAAGTAAAAATGTTTTGCAAAACAACATGAACACAGTAAGTAAAAAGTAAAAGAAGTAAAAAAAATTAGGGTAAACACAAGGCTGTTTCAGGTCACACAGGAAATACAACTGCTGTGAATGCAGGAACGTATAGTTCACTTTTTGCTCAAGTGATAATTTAAAAGAATAATTTTTCCAAAAAATCCTGAAGAATTGTCAAGCAGCTGCATTCATATATAATGCTTTCAAAGGCTGCATGTATTTGATCAAAAATACAGTAAAAACAGTCATACAGTGAAACTCAACAAAAAAAAAGAAAAATGCACATATGGGTTTGGAACAACGGCTGAGGAAACATCATTTGATCTTTAGAGTGAATTAACACTTTAATGCTTAAAAATAAATAGTGACTAGCACAATATCTCACAATCCCAAGCTGTGCTCGACTATAACATCAGCTCTTCCCAAGCTCAGCTCTTCGAATCACATTTATATTTCCAGTTAAACGCTTGTTAGACTCTGGGTACATTCAACGACACACATGAGCCATGTACTGGATAGCATATGAGGGCAGGAGTGTGCAGTCAGTCAGTCAGTCACAAACGTGTGGCCCAAAACACCTGTGTCACCTTGATGCTACAGGACTCTCCATCAACACCAATCATCAACAGGGTGCAGGGGAGGAGGTGGCTTTGAACGCCACTGCCTCTCCCTTTCCTCTCTCTCTCTCACTCACTCTCTCCACCATGGCAGGAGGAAGGGATCAATGCCGTGAATGGTCCTCCTCTCCTTGCTCACTACTCTCATTATTATAGCCCATGAATAGTCAATAAAAAAACAACAGGCAGGAAATGAAGGAGAAGATGCTTAGTTCAATGCCTGGTGTGAGTTATTTTTATGGAGAATTGGCTCTAACCATGTGAGACGGACTTATTTCGTTGCTGAGGATTACAGAAACTTACTTTTCCTCTATTTGGACTTACTATGTTTTTCAACAACCATGGAGCCATTGGTTTAATACTGCAGTTGTAAAATTTCACCAACCTTGTGAGGAGCTGAAACTCAGTGGGGAAGCCAGAACATTCTCTGAAGGCTGTGTTATAAATATAAGACCCAGCTTTTCGTTCAGGAACAGTGTGCAGACGAACCGGTGTGGAGGGAAGCACATGGTCAACTAAGAGTGTGTTTTTCCGTCAGGTCGTCCCTGCAGTCTTTTGCGAGTGCTTCAGAGAGAGCTGCACACAGTGGAATAGCTGGGAGAATGTTTCTGTGGGCTGGAAGCAAAGGAGCTCAAGGATCTGGAAGTGAGAGAAGGTAAAATACAATGACTCAACTAACTAAACCACATGTGACAAGTCTATATGAGGATGCTGCATGTTTGATTTCATGTTGATTTTAAGTACAGAGTGAAAAATGTTAGAAAAATAATTAGAAAAAAAAAACCAGATTATAAATGTATATTATATTATAAATAAATAATTGTATTTACTTAAAAACCTGATAAATGGCTGAAATAAAAATGTATAAAAAAAAGTTTAAAAAAAAAACTAAAACCTAAAGTCAATTGTTTAAAATGCTACAAGTGTTACTTAAATATTAACTATAAGTGAATAATGGATGTAGTTACAAAAGAAATATAAATGAAAAAAAAAACATAAAAAAATTAACATGCACAATTAAATATCCAATAGTGACTGATTCATTTACAACAACAGCAACAAATTTATTAAACAACTAATTTTGGCCAACAATTGCATCCCTAGAAAATGTGCAATTTTTTCTGAATACAAGTTACTCTCGTTTAGAATCAGTTTATTTAATGCAAAGAAATTCACTCACCATTATTTGCATTATTTTTATTACGCCTAACTTCTGTTTTGCACTGATTTAGCATTTTAATTTGGTGTCAGAAAACATCAAACTACTCTTGGATTGTGACATAAACTAATGACAGGAAGTGGGTTATTATGACTTTGTAATGCTTTTGACCACTGTACTCACAGTAATTATCAAAAGGTCACTGATAAAGATAGACAGGTTAGACAGCTTGCCTTCAACACCCATGCATAATCTTCAAAAGCAATATGACCTGCTGTCAAAATATGATTAAAAAATCATGAGCTAAATATTTGGAAAGGAACTAAATATGCATATGTAATAGGACAGTAGCACATATCTGTGTAATGGGCTAAGTTTCTGAACCAAACCTAATTCATTCTGGCCCTCAAACCTTTTTGAAGTGATAAGGACTGTTAAAATGATTCTTGAAGCTATATTTTGTTATATTAGGTTTGGCACACACCAGGTCTTCATTAATCCATGTGTATTTGTGTGTCTTGGGGCTCTTATGTTATGTAATTTAAGCAGGACCATTTATCAGAAGATTCGTGGGTATGATATTTTGGAGAAGAGGAGGACGGTGACAGCGCTGAAGGCTGGAGAGGACAGAGCCATTCTCTTAGGCCTCAGCATGATCCTTTGCTCTGCCATGATGTACTTTGTGTTGGGCATCACAATGGTGCGCTCTTACTCAGACAGGTAAAAATGCCCAGACACCCTCAGGAACAAAACTGTACAAAAGTACATTGAAACCACAGAATTAAAGGTACACTCAGTAATTTATCCCCATTCAAAAGTTGTGTTAAAATGTATAGTAATTTAAATTAAATTAAAAGTTTAAATTCATCATTTCTGCAATGGTAACAGTAACTAAACTTTTGAAAAAAAAAAAAAAAAACACTGAGTACACCTTTAAACAATCAAAATGAAAGAATAAATATGTTAATGTTCTTCAATGTCATCACTTTAAAAAACATTTGGAACTTATTTTTTTAAGTGCAATGTATTCCTTAAACCTTTTAATATATGTTTCTCATAATGTATTCTATTCCATTCTAATTAGTGTTATTCTATTCTGTATGTGAACGTTTTTTATTTCAGGTGGTTCTTAAGTCTTCTACTAAATTCTATTTTTAATTTGATTGTTTTCTTTTTTCTAAATGCTTGTGATTGCAGTTGTTTCTTAATTATTCTTTTCAATTTGCAGTTCTATTCTGTTTATGACAAACATCTAACCAAAAGCATTCACAATGTCTTTATTCTATATTAATGCCTACTCTATTTGATTTTGTTGTGTTCTGCTCGTGAATGCTTTTCATTTCTTCTTTAGAAACCTTTTCACTTTTCTGAGATTGGGGCACAGATGTGAACTACAGCAGGGTAAAATTCTATACAGCATATATTATTTTTGCATTCTAATTGGCTTAAACAGAAAAATTCTAAAAAATATATTATATAAAATGGTTTCATTTTATTCTGATGGTCCCTTTACCATTTTGTTGACTATAAGTAAAGTTGCACCTAAATGTCTACTAACTCTCATTAGAGTGTACTAGTATGGCTGGGATAACAATAAGTTGACATGTAGTTGCAAAGTTACTTCTAATCAGTAGAACGTCTGTTGGAGGACCATCAAAATAAAGAGTTAGCAGATATTCAGCAGACAGTCTACTAATACTCTAATGAGAGTTAGATGGCAGGTAGTTGCAAAGTTACTTATAGTCAACAGATTGTTCAAAAGGGATCATCAAAATAAAGCGTTACCAAAATTAACAGTAACTCCATCAATAATTGCACCCTCATGGCAGTACTCACACGATTTTTTATTTTTTTTATTTAATGTCAGGATATTATAACAAAGTACAACGTTATAAAATGTACATTAAATACAAAAAAGTTTTTGCTAGATTTGTTAATTGTTGTGTAAATGGGTCAGCAGCACAGTCTCTGAAAAGGGTTCATTTTATTATGAACAGAGGCATTCTTTCAGCATAATTCATATTGTTTTCCTCAGCTGGTTATGAAATGTTGACCATCAACGTGTAAAACACTAATTCTACCGTCCACACTGATACCACGCATTAACAGATCCCATCCTTGATTGACCGTAAATCGCAGATTGGCTAACATTACAGCTTAATATTCCAAATACCACTGACCTACGATAGATTGCACACAGATAAGAGCTGGCATACACTGCAGTCAAAGGCAATTAGAGGCAGCTGAGCCTTTGGAACAGCCAAAGAACACAAGGCCTGTTATTCATAGAGTAGGAGACAAGAGCCCTGGCACAAAGACAACCACTAACATGCAATTGGCCACCACATCAGAGGGCCATTCAAAATTCAGCCAAATCACCAATATGTACCCTAGTGCATATGAAGGGTGTCCCTGATGTTCAAATATTGTGCTTAATGTGGAACAGCTAAATATAAAAGCAGCTTTAATTACAGAACTTGTTGCAAAGGGCAGTTTATATGTTTAAAGGGATAGTTCGCCCAAAAATGATATTTAACCCATGATTTACTCACCCTCAAGCCGTTCGAGATGCAAATGTCAATCTTTTTTCAGACGAACACATTTTCAGTTATTTTAGAAAATGTCTTAGATCTTTCAGTGGTTATAGTATGAAGCACCAGTTATTTTCGTTTATAAAGTTTTAAATATGTATATAGCGTCGTGACGTAGAACGAACGTAGAGTTTTGTTTTGCTCTGCTCTCTGGCTGCGCTGTCACGTTCGTTCTACGTCACGACGCTCTCCATCCATCCATCTCCGTGAATTCCGCAAGCGGAAGCCAGTTATTTTCGTTTATAAAGTTTTAAATATGTATATTTTTACGACAAAACCGCATGGATTACCCTCAGAAGGCCTTCGTTTATCCCCCTGGAGCCGGATGGATTACTTTTGTGAAGGATGCATGCACATTTTGGGACTTGAACGAGGTGGACCCCATAGCTTCACATTATAACCACTGAAAGATCTAAGACATTTTCTAAAATAACTGAAAATGTGTTCGTCTGAAAAAAGATTGACATATGCATCTCGAACGGCTTGAGGGTGAGTAAATCATGGGTTAAATATAATTTTTGGATGAACTATCCCTTTAAGAGTATATTAGCAAAATCGTAAAAACTTTTGACAGCTGTGTCCATTTTAGTAGCATTTCTGTCTGGAAATATTGCCTGCTTTGATTTCATGGTGACTTTAAGATATGCCCTTCAACAACTCACTTTTCACCGGACACAACTCCCCACGGGTTAAGGTTCACATTAAGTCAAGTGTTCTCCATCCTTCTCCTGGAGATCTACCTCCCTTTCCATTTCATTTCAACTGTAATCAAACACACCTGAACTAGCTTATTAAGGTCTTCGAACATCCTGTGTGATAAATGCATTTTATGCAATTGCAAATGATTTCTTAACTTTTTTCCACTTCTGTCCCTATTTTTTCTCTCTCAGCGTTTGGACAGAGGAGTCAAACTGCACAGTACTGAACTCCGGTATAGTTGCTGAGATTAACTGCAGCTACAGTTGCGGCTCAGAGTGCCGGAAGAGCTCCAGGTATCCCTGTCTTCAGGTATACGTCAGTCTGAACTCCACCGGGAAAGTTCTGCGACTGTCATACAACGAGGAGGCCTATGAGGCCAACCCTGAGGTACAGCACCTCTAGTCATATGCATTAACTATAGGGATATATCACATTAACCTGCATGGGCAGTTCTTCTGTGACACTATGATGTAAAAGCACACATTTGTCTTAAGTATCTATTTACCTAATTTGAATTAAATTATTTTTGTTGGCGTAACTGAATGTGGTCAGGCTGATTGTCCTTGAATAAAAAGTTACCACATAAATATACTGTTTAGGTTACTCGAACAAAACATTGTGCACAGGGTAAAATGATCAAATCACAATTTGTCCCCAAGAAGATATGACAGTGTACTTTCTGAGCATGATAAATGACCACTATACAGTGTAGTACACAAATTGAACTGGGCTGAACTGAATTCTTTCAAGTAAATGCATTTCCTTCTTTCCCATCAGTGTTTTTACATCCCAAAGTGTCGCAAGGATCACCAGCTGATGCACACTATTGTGATGAACATCTCCGAGCGACTGAAGACACACACACAGGTTTTGTGTTACTACGACCCCTCAGAGCAGCAGGACAGCGTCCTCCTGACACGTCTCTATGGCCGCGGGGCCATCATTAGCTCCCTCCTCTGGCCCACGTGCACGCTGGTGGGGGGCACGCTCATCATCGGAATGGTCAAGCTCACTCAGTACCTGTCCTTCTTGTGCGAGCAGATCGGCCGCATTAAAAGGTGAGACTGACGGTGTGCAGACGGATACCTCAGACCAGTGAGGCCGGTGCTTTTGAGAGAGATCTAATCGCTGTGTTCCTTGCAGGATAGGGCTCTACCCCCTAACGAGAGCTTCTCACATCAAGGTCTGCACTGGGAAGTTTAATGGCGGCATCCAGGATGGGGTTTGAATGTGAATGGAGAAGGCAATGTGCGAATTCATCAATGGACCTGTTTTCTACCATTCTGTATACAGCAACAAAGTGTTTTCGCTTTCATGTGCTCTTCCTCTGATGCTCCATCCGCCTTGTTAACCTTTCCTGGTTGTGTTGACAAGGCTGAAGTAATGTTGTGAATGAGAACTTCCTGTAACATTGAGAGATCAATAGAGCCCCTAGTGGTCGTAGTTGGAGCTTCCTACAATCAGACTGGGTGAAGTCCAATCCTGATGCTCAAGGGTCAAAATACACAGTCATGTTGTGGGGTCTCGATTACACTTTCTGACCACCGGATCGCAGAGACTCCATTCCAAGATATGTCTCAACCATCTGACACTTATGTAATTTCAGAAATTAAAAGTAGTATACACTACTTCCTTTAGCGGAGACTGCTGTCATTTATGGCTCTTTGACAGACACCTGTGGAGCAACTCAAAACCAAAGCTCATTTGTTGATTGTTACTATACTGTATCTCTTAAAGGGATAGATCACCCAAAAATGAAAATACTGTCATCATTTACTCACCCTCATGTTAAACCTGTATGAATTTCTTTCTTCCGTGGAACACAAAAGATATTTTGAAGAACGTGAGCAAATGAGGACAAAACTTTTTTGGGGGTAAACCGTCCCTTTAACTGTTGAATTTTTTTTTTTTTTTTTTTTTTAGATGAAATTCAGTTGTTCTCTCTAGCTAGTCAGCATTAAGGCTGTTCTAAAAGGTAGTTGTTGTAGTAATCCCAAATTGTAACGGGTTGTACAGCCAGGAAGTGTTCTAAACCAGCTAGACACAAGACCGTGTTATTGAACAGAATGCAAAATGATTTTAAAACTTGAACTTCTTAAAGCCTCTTTGAAAAAACATGACACAAATATTCAAGTCATCCATCTCTTACATTCATATAGACAAGTAAAACAAATGGTGCAAAGGGGAAACAAACACTGTATGTGAATGGCACCCAAGGTAGCATTTCAGGAACATTGCTACAGCGTTTCTATTTAATAATTGATACTGTAACTTCAGTTAAGCACTGCATTCTGTATTTGTGTACATCGTTGTTTTCCCCAGAGAAAAATCATTTTTGTTGACCATTAACCGGGAAATCATGAATTGTCAGTTGTAGATGTATGGATGTAATTCCCCACTTGCACTGAAAGATGGTGGACTGAATGATTTGTAGGGTTTTGCACAGAGAGAAACAACAGTGCCTCATTTTTTAGATGCGATCTACGGTGAATTAATAAATTCAGTAGCAGTCCTCCAACATATGCATCATCTGATATTATTCTTTGAAAAGGGGAAACTGGGGCTAGTTGTCCTGCGGGTTATTCATTTACACAGATGCTTGTATTCTGTAGCAGTGGTTGGATTCAAACATCTTGTTTAAAACCCTCCAAAGCTAGATTAAAAGAAAAAAAAAATTGTAATGTTTGTAGAACAAAATGTTATATTTCTTATAATTACTGGGTAAACAACTAAACAATAAAAACACAATATTTTAAGGCAAAATATAACAGATTTTAACAAAAAGACATATTGCCCCAATCAGACATCATTGGTTAATCTTTTTGTTAAAATCTATTATATCTTGCCTTAAAATATTGTGTTTTTATTGTTTAGTTGTTGTTATATATATTATTATTTCTTTTTTGTAGCAAAAGCAGCAGTTTGATATTTTATAATTGTCATATTATTATTATTATTTTAAAGCTTACAAGTTGTGGCAGGTTCCAGTGTGACAACATGCCCCATAGAATGAAGAAAAAAGAAACGTTCCCTAAGAAAACAAGACATTTCTTTTAGCATGCATTGTGTGACAACTTGCCCCAATAGGAGAGCATGAACCTGCTATTTTACTGGCCATCAACAATGAATAACTTTTCTGTAGACAATATTTTAAGTGTTCAGGTAAATATTTACTGGAGTAAATAGTGTGAAAACTAGCCTCGGTCTCCTATATAAAACATACCAACCATCCACAGTGCCAATCATAAACATCAATGTTGTTTTTAGAAGCGATGAATATGTCGAAAAGATGTCAACATAACACACGGATACTGATCGATATAGGCTGTTTTTATTACACCTTCAGCCACAAATGAGTTGTGTTTCATGCTCACTGTTGTCTTAATTCATGCCTTTTTCTCAAGACAATCTCAGTTGGTGAAATGTGTTTCAGTGTCAATATGTTTCAACGAATATTAAGATTAACAAGGAAAGCAGCAGAAACTTTCATTACCCTTGGACTTGGCTGGATTATTAGCATACAGTCTCCAGGTCATCTTGTGTGAGTTTGTAACCAGCAGGACGTGGAACAGCGGAGGAACTGATTTGACTGTCCTTGGGAGAAGGATTTGGCTTGAATAGCTTCTTGAGAGGAGCACCTTTTTAAAGTGCAATCAGGTGACTGGCTGTGATGAATCAGACTGTCTGAAATTAATCAGTCCACAGCCCTCCTCAACCCCCTACCCGCACACACTTACCAACCCTCGCTGACGACATCCTCATAAATAGACCCTTCTAATGTCATTTACCCACCAAAGGAGGGGTTTTTCTTTTTAAATAGATTGAACTGTTAGGAAGAGATCAAAGGTTTTTGTGTCCTATATGCTGTTTTCTAAGAGAATGAATGATCCATTAGGGACAAATAAGACAGTGTGGTAAAACCCAAATTATGGCTGTGTGTTTTTTTTTTCCTTTGTCTGATTTGGTTTGCAGTGACACACTATTGTTCCTCCTCGGCCCAGGCTGATGGGATGTGTCTGGTGGAGAGTTTTATTGGTAATGTGAAATGAGATATCGCTCATAACTCCAGTCCAGAGTAACTGCCAGTCAAAATGATGGGATATGGAGATGAAATTCACTAGGTCATTAGCTGCTTTGAAGATGACACATTGTTTTAAAGCCTCCTGTCAAACATTTCCACATTATACATCAATTGAAAATGTATCATTTTAAAGTCAGCATGAAACAAGTTGTTATAGTCTTTTCTTCCCTATTTTGACGTATATTCGAGTGTAACGGCTCCTCGAACAAGAAAAAATGTAGGTTGGGAACTGATTGGATCGTAGGAAGTTGGGCGTTACTAACTAAATGGAGGCAGATCTGAATGTCAGTTTGCAGTCAGTTGTGGAGGATATTTAGTCCCACCCTCCGTCGAGACAGATGTAAAGAAGATAACAGATGACGTTTTAAGGGGAGGTGGACGTTTTTTTAAATTAAAGAATACGAGTGCACGTGGATTTAAAAAATAAAATAAAAACGTGCACAGATAAATCGTTTCTGAAATGTTTACATTCTGTAAAAATAATACGAATTGTCAGTTTTAATTTCACCGTGACTTTAAAGGGCCTTAATAAAATGATCAATTATATAATTTTACCTTTTTAAATACAACTTATTCGCGCAGTATGCAGCCATTTGCAATGGTCTATTTTTGGTAGCACATTATTGTTTGTAGATTGTATTTAGACAAAATCTTAATTATTTACGGATTTATCATAATTATAATTAGGAATGCACCAATATTATTCTGGCTGACATGGATAAGCAAATAAATGTCCAATATTAAAAACTACATAATATTTTTTCTTCATAAATTAAATATCAAATCAAACACTAAAGATTAAAAAAAAATGTTTTAAATAAGTGCTACAAGTGAATTTAAGCATCATGACATTATAATATACAGTATGAAAACATTTGTCAAAAATATAATAAAAGATGTATTTCAATATAAGCTAAATGTTACATTTAACATTGCTAAATTGTTTTTATTTTTATTATATTTATCTTTGAGTATTAGATGATGGTAAAAAAAATGTATGTGAAAATAGTGGAAATGAGCATATAAAATTAAATTGCAAGATATTGATAAATGAAAGACGAATCTCCAATATCGATAATATGCAGTATATCATGCACCCCTAGTCATAATTACGGCCATTTCTGTTCCAGCAATAAACTTAGGGTTAGTGGCTGAACGAGGCTCACACCTGTGCTATACAGACATGAATGATACCTCAAATCATGTGGCATGTGGAAGATTGTGGTTGGAAGATGTTATTATTATTATTACTACTATTATTATTATTATATGTTATTACTATTGCTTTTCAAAGTGATCAGACTTATCATTTGTGCTTGGTTGAGCATAAAACAGGCAGGGGAAAAAATCCCTTTTCAATATAATGGCATAAAAGGCCCGCCGCATCAGCACATCTAGATCGATACCATCCAGGTATGATGGGTCATCTAATGTAAAGTGTGATTTAGAGAACAAAGAGAAAATGAGCCTGCTCTTAGTGTTCCTTCCAACTGCCCTCTTTCACCTCAGCACTCAACAAAAAGGGTCTCTCTTTCTTTCCCCCCTCTCTGGGAACAGGAAACCCCACTTCCAACTGTTCCCCTGGCAACAGAACATAGTCCTGACCTGACGGACACTTCCTGCGCTCAGGCCAGACAGCTGAGCTGTTTGTTAAAAAGGACATCTGTGGGTTTTCTTATGAAGGGCTGAGGACACAAAAGGAGGAAGCAGTAGAAGAAGCAGCTGGAAATTACAAATTGCTATTGCTCATTCTTAGGGATCAAAACCAGATCTAAGTATTAGCTAAACTGTGGCACACCTCAAATCGTGTGACTTGCTGAGGTATGCAATCCTTTTCTAAGAGACTGAACTTGCAATTTTCAATAAAACGGGTGGCGGATTTACATTGATGGAGGATCCTGAGCAATATCTAGGGAAAGGATAAATATCGGAATTTTGGGATGGGATGAGTTCATTGGGCCAGTCACTTAGCAATACCCTAGTAACAGCATAGCAACACACTCATATACATACGGACCCCGCACATGACATGCGAACAAAAATAAACATATTGTGACCACAAATTAAGAATTCGTGCCTTCTCTCATTTCGGTAAGTCGTGGCCACAATATACTTATTTGTTCTCTCGTTTTAGTTCAATTGTGGCCACGAATTAAGAATGAATTCCCATGACTTATTAATTTGTTCTCTCGTTTTGATTTAACTGAAACAAGGGAACAAATTACTACAACATGGCCACTACTTACGAAAACAAGGGAACAAATTATATTGTGCACACAAATTACTTAAGAGGGAACGAATTAGTAAAATGTGCTGAAAGTCGTGGGGACAAACTTTGTTTCTGGGAACAAAGAAATCCCTAAAGGAAGTCAAAACAAAAGTGTGTGTGTGTGTGTCACTCAATAATAAGAAATATTACCACTGGCCATGGTCTTATGATAATCACTGCAATGATTCTTTTCTAATTTACTGTTAGAAGAAAAAAATCCTACTGGACAGACTCTTAATAACAGATTACGATTGCAGTAATGTGTACACAAACTTTTGGTAAGTGGCTAAAATGACTGTGCTACGTCTAGTATTGCGTTTCTATCCCACAGTGCATCACCTCTGTCCACTGTGGTTAGTTAGCGCCCTCTGCTGTCTGAGGTTTGTACTTCAGCTGCAGTATTGAGAACCTGAGCATATTGATACTTGTTTTCTTTCACTTTCTGATTCAACTCACCCATTACAAAAAATGAATAATACTCATTTTAGTTTTTTTATATATATGAAGGCACGTTTTAAATTTATTTTTAAGTATGAAGCTTTAGATTTAAAGTTAAAAAAATAAAAAATTATTTAAAAAAGATTAGAATCAGAAACGATTAGTAATGTAAGGTAAGGTAAGGTAAGGTAAGGTATCTTTATTTCATACCCGCAGGTAAATTTGTTTTGCAGATAAAAGAAGAATTCGGTCATCCAAAAAATAAGAAACATAGAAGACATAAGAAACATAAAAAACATTCCACATACAGATTTACAGGTTTATAAAAACATCATGACAGGCTGCACCATGACACACGCATATCCACACTCATACCTGTGTTTACATCCTGTTTTCGGTCGAAGTCCAAAGTAGTCGATTGTCGAGTTCACGCGCATAGGTTTAGTACCTATGATCACGCGCGTGAACTCGACAATCGACTACTGTGGACTTCGACCGAAAACAGGATGTAAATACAGGTATTTGCGCTGGCTGAATAAACATCATTTTTATTCATCTTTCACATCTACTGCAGTCAGATTAACCCGCGTTCACTCCGAAGGAATCACTCACATGACCTGTGCACTTGTAATGACACATCAAGGATGTTAAGAGGCTAAAAGCAGGTTTAAAACTTGCCCCATTGAAGTCAACAGGGTGCACATTTTAAAAAGAGGATAACACGGTGTAGGCAACACCGATTTTTGTCGTTGTTCTCTGTACTGACAGCACTCCAAATGTACAAAAAAATTAGCTCAATGTTAAAATTGACCGGAGTTCTCCTTTAAGGGATGCGACCGATCATTCAAGACAGCACTTGCTTTCCGGTACAGCTGATTTGTATAAATATTTCCTAAATTCCGTTGATTTACTCCTATTATCCTACTCGCCCATTTAACAATTTGGTTTAAGGAGTTCTTACTCTTCACCGACAGGCTTCCATACCACACCACAATGGAAAATGACATAATAGATTCAATAAAAGCAAAGTAAAACAAAGTCAGCATGTGTCTGTCAATATTAAATTTAGCCAGTTTCCTAAGACAACTCAAACGTTGATGACCCTTTTTACAGACCATTTCACAATTCAACTCAAATGACAGTTTTGAATCTATGGCTGTACCAAGATATTTATAACTCTCCACACGATCCACAACCTGTCCTTTGATAGTCGTAGTGACGTGATCAACAGCGTGTGTTCTAAAATCAATGATCATGTCTTTCGTTTCGATAATATTTAACTTTAGATAAGCATCTCGCACCAGGTCACAAAATCATCCACAACTGGACCGTGACCAGACTCTTCCCCCTGTAGCAAGCTCACTATCACTGTGTCATCAGCAAACTTAATAAATATCCTGTTTTCATGCAAGCTTTGACACAAATTTAGTGTACAAAATGTATAGTAATGGTGAAAGAACACAGCCTTGAGTGGATCCAGTGGATAAACATAATACATCTGAAAAGCTACCATTCACTTTTACCCTCTGCATTCTGTTAGTTAAAAAGTCCAGTAACCATCCCACTAAATTGTGGTTCAACTTGTAATACTCTAGCAGTCTTCTGGCTAGGATGTGGGGTTGTATAGTATTAAAAGCAGAAGTCGTCAATGAACAACAGTCTTGCATGGGAATTTTTCCCCTCCAGATGCTTAGTCAGTAAGTTTAACAACATAAGTGAAGCATCCTCAACACTTCTATTCGCTCTATATGCAAATTGCATAGGATCAAGGGCTTGTCCAGTCTTACTCAATATCTCAGACTTCACCAATTTCTCAAATGATTTCATTATAAGGAGGTGAGGGCAACTGGTCTCAGATCATTTAATACTTTAGGGTTATTGCATTTGGGAACAGGAGTAATGATAGACTTTTTCCACAGGCTAGGTACCTGTTTGTGCCCGTAGTGACCAATTAAAAATATCAGAAAATATTGAAGTTAATTGCTTTGTGCAGTGCTTTAATATTCTCCCACATATGTAGTCTGGACCAGGACTCTTATTCACCTTAGTGGAGAGAAAACATTTCTCCACCGCTGCCTGTTCTAAGACTATGTGGGAATCATCCTTACACAGGCATCGTAATTCTTCTACGTCATCTTTAAAATCAAAACTTTAAAATCTTGAATAAAACCTATTAAGGGTCATCATTTGATCTAAAACCGTCAATACACACAGTGCTCTTATTCACATTATGCTGTAATCCCACAATTTTCTTCATACCAGACCAAGCTGAGCCTAAATTATTGTCTGCCAAATTATTTTCCAACTTAACTTTCTATGCTTTCTTAGCTTTAAGGATCTCCGTTCTAACCTCATTCCTCGCTATTGCCCTCTCTAAGCCTTCCCCCTGCTTGTAGGCTAGCTTCTTGTTCTGCAAACTTGTTTTGACTGATTTTGACATCCATGATTTAGTATTTAGGAAAACCTTAAATTTACGTGTAGGCACAATCATATCCTCACAAAAAGTTACATATGAACATACAACATCAGTCAGTTTGTCAATATGTTCACAAGAGTCTTTAAACACCTTCCAGTGTATGTAACTATGTGTATGTAACTTTTGACTGGAAGTGTGAATGGATCTTAGTCAGGGCAGCTATCTCCATATTTTTTGACAGGAATGAAATGAGGCTGTGAGGGATACAATTTTAATGCGTTCAATACTGTTGTTTAACAACAGACCTGTCACAATTCCCTAATATGTCTCTGTTTAAGGACTCTTTTTTTGATGCTCTTTTGTCTTGATGAGCCTGTGTTCAGCTCTTGTGGTTTAGTTCCTGGTTCCCTTGTCTCCACTGTAATCTTGTTAGTTTCCATAGTTACCCTTGTTTATCACCATGTCAACTAATCGTGACCACATGTCCTTCATTTGGCCCCTTGTTATCTTGTGTATTTAAATCCTCAGTCTTTATCTGTTCTTGGTCTTGTGTTAAAGTTTTGTGCTGGTATCTATCTCTGTTTGGTTCCTAGTGTTTATTAAATGTTATTTCATCATTCTTCTGCGTCATGCCTCATTGTTGTGGATAATCAAGTCAAGCCAGCGCGTGACAAAACCAGATTATTCAGCCAACGAAACGTCTTTCCAGGGAGAGGAACTTTCTGTTGACAAAAACTCCATAAAACAGTTTAAAGTGCATGCCCTCATTTTCATCTGTGTTAAATTCAATATGGTGTCTAACCTGCTGACTAATTTCTATGAAGTACATAATATTATATACAGATATAATGCAGATATTGACAAAAGCAAACAATGCCTTGGGTTCTATGTGTGGACTGGGAATGAATATTAAAATGTGTGCATAGAAAAATGTCATCTAAAATGTTTTTTTTTTTTTTTTAAAGGTACAATTAGGGATGGGCATTTTTCTAAAATATTGTATTCGAATATTTGGGCTCATAAAAATCGAATATTCATTTATTTAAATTAAGTAAAAAAAAAAAGTTTTTGTCACCATTTCTGAACAAGCTTACAATTAGGCAATATACACATCAAGCTTACTTTATATCTTAACATTTTCTTTTAGTTGAAAACATTAAACAATGTGTAAACAAAAAATATAAAGAACAAAAGCATTTGAGCTCAAGCAGCGCAAACGAAAAAATAAATGCTAATAAAGCAGACTGCGCATTTATCGTGCAGAACGTATATGCACTCGAGTCAGCATATGGTTATCGTGTTTATATTGTTTCACGTTCATGTTGAGAAAAACAATAATATCCACTTGCTCGAGTGAGAAAACGCGCTGCGCTGACAGACGTTGCAGAGACACAAAGATAACGGTTTGCTAAGCAAAGTTTCTAAAAGCACTTTGGGTTTTCTGTTCTTAAACCTGTCTCCCTCAACGAAACTTAAAGGAAGTATATGTCTCAAAATCATTTTGCTATCAGAAGATATCACATCTGATCACTAGCGCTACAGCTGAGTTTACCTGCAGTCGTTAATGCAGTGATGGACAGCTGTCTATTCAGCACGCAAATAGGTCCTAGGACAAATAGGACAAGAAAGTTGTCATGACAGAAATAAGTTTCAGCCCTCCAGTGGTTAAAAAAACGTCAATATGTTTCTATGCAAACTGTTGTTCATCACGATTTCAAAATAAAAGTTTATGTTCTTGTTCAAGAAATTACAGTGGCTGCAGCATTTATGTCGTAAAGAAGTGGCCAAATATTAAAGATTAAGTGGACATTTGTGTTAAATGTTGCCAATATTAAACAATGATTGTATCTGCTGTATAGTGTAACAACAACAATCACCAGGCCATTGGCGCTATCTGGTACATAAGTTGGTTAACTTAAGTTTATATTATGTATATTAATACATCATGTAGTCCTATTTTAATAGGGTCGTTCAATAAAACCAAATGATTACATTCTTTTGATACTTTATTGTATTTCCTCATTTTTATTATATATGTATTTTTTATTATATAGCCTATGGGCTATTGTTCACCTAGGTCCATTTTTATTACCACACACAAATTATCTGAATACTCGTTTAATCATACAAATAATCGCCCAATTACTCAATTACCAAAATAATCATTAATGACAGCTCTAGATTAGTTAAAACATTCCAAAATGCACGTGTATTGTTTTGCATTTTGTGACTTTCGGTCAAATAAAAGACTTAAAATAATCCAGTCATATAATTTGTCATTGAAGATTTCTTAAAAATAGTGTTAAAATATCATCTCGTTCTTGTGAAACCAATATTGTGTATCATCTCGTCTCGTGAGCCAAGTGTATCGTCACACCCCGACTCATTATTTATTTGTTTTGTTCAAGTTGAGCACACTTCGGGTACAATTTGCCCCCAAAATTTGGTCTACACAAACAAGCTACAGCTACAATACATCTACACGTGATTTTGGGAGCAGATGACCCTGACAATAAGGGGAAATCATCAGCCTTCCCCAAAACAGCACTTGGATGACATTTCCACAGTTGCTGGAAAATAAATCAATTTATGAACTGTAAAAGTTAAAAGATAACTGAGAAGAATAGATGTACGTGAAGGCATCTGTAGTGAAGGGCATGTGAGCGAGATGAGATGGGTGACGAAGTTCAAAAGACTGAGATGGAGTATTGACTTACAAACAACAAAGCCTTGGCCAGAGCCATGCATTTAGAAAAACTATCACAATGCGCTACATTACTACAAGCTTTCAGACCACTGAAACACAAATAACTCTTCCACATAATAATACCACATCAGATAACAGCCAGTAAATGCAAGATGAAAGCCAAATACAAAACTTTAGTAGGCCAAGTACTCATACGAGCAATCTTAATTTTTCTATACAATCTTATTTTATATTATTGATTTAAAAAATACAATATTTAAGTTGTTAGTAAATAAACATAATATAAAATAATATAAGATGAATGAATGAATGTTAGGGTTTTAGTTATATATAGTTAAAGGTGCTGTATGTAGGATCCAGCGGCATCTAGCGGTGATGTTTCAGATTGCAACAACAGCGCTCGTGCTCGTGAAAAGCAATAAAGTTACAACTGTAGTCTTGCACATCAGATAACGTTAGCAAATGGTCGGCGTTAGCTGGCGAACTAATTATGTCTAACTTGAGCCAACTAAAGCACAAAATCACAATATATTTTACATTTTTTTAAGTATTGTTAGCTTACCTGTCCAAAAGGATGAAAGCCAACTTAGGGTCTGTTTTTATACCTAAAACAAAGCGGAGGTCTCTCCATAATTCAAACGCTCTGCCAATGTTGATCCGTGTTTTCGTCCTGAGTCGATCCGATTGACGTTTGGCCTGACGAGCTTCAGCAGATTTTTTTTTTTTGAGTTTGTGTTGGAGTCTGTGTTGTGCTGGAGGCAGGTCGTGTTTTGGTGTTATCAGACTCCATGTCGTTAGCATAGACAGTAAGGTCGTTAGCTGCAGTGCCGTCGCAATAGACTGTATATATAAAATGGAGAGGCTCGGGAGCGCGCATGCACGTCACATCCGGTGGATTTCGCAGAAAATCCGACCCGGAGACTTCACATAAAAATAGGAATACTGGCCTTCAGAGGTAATAGCAAAACACGAAAAGTGGGTCATTGTAATGTGTGATTACAACCCCTTCACAGACGGGCAATAAAAAAAGGATTCATTTTATAAAAAAAGTTACATACAGCACC
This sequence comes from Rutilus rutilus, assembly GCF_951802725.1. Taxonomy (NCBI): domain Eukaryota; kingdom Metazoa; phylum Chordata; class Actinopteri; order Cypriniformes; family Leuciscidae; genus Rutilus; species Rutilus rutilus. Next base: position 15,592,830 of record NC_140227.1, read on the forward strand.
TTTAAGTCTTCTTTCTTTCTTTTTGGTGTGTTTTCATGGCCAGAGATCAATAATGTCTTTTAACTCGCTCAAAAGAACAAAATCAAGCTGCCCACCGAAACCACCTGCACAGTATCTCTCTAGGCCTACGTTAATCCTCCATGTGAATTGCTGTGGGGTCAGCTGGAATCCCTTTGCACTGATATGAGAGCAGATTTACCCAGCCCTTGACCTTCATAAGTGCAGACATGATATTTGAACAGTATAATAATAATGCATTGTCAACCAGCATGGAATGATATTCTGTGTTAAGTGTGTGACAGACTCACAAGCACGTGGCATCCTGCTGTGTCTGTCGCAGTCTCTTGGCAGGATTCGTTCTCTGGTGACTCGTGTCACAAAAGAGGAAATAAGTATCACACAACTCAAGCCCTGTCACAACAAACGCGGATATTAGGCGCGAAGATTTAGAATAGAAAATATGGATTCATGTGGAGCAACTCACTTAGTTTCGACGTTAACTATTTCCCGCCTAGAATGCGAAGCTTTTTTTTCTTCGGCGAGTCACGCGAGTGTCGATTTTTCCTCCCCGTTCGGCGACTAAATGAACGCCGACCAATAAGATTTGAGTTGTGGATCACATGACTGGAGCTGCTGCAGAAACACAAAGTTTGGTGACATGTTTTACAATTGTGATGATACAAACTAGGGATGTAAAAAAAAAAAAAAATCAATTACCAATAATTCGTGTTTTATTGCATACTGTTAATGCATAGTTCCTTTTAAAAGTAAAAAGAACTAACAAAACAATCTGAGTAGGAAAACTGGATTCGACAGTGTATGTAAAGTCACCATAAAATCAAAATAGACAATTCTTGTTTTTTATGGAGTATTAAAATATTTATTATAAATGATTTATTCATAGTAACGACAAAGGCCAGCTAGTCAGAGCTGTGCAAGTAAGCCTCACTCACACACACGGTGCATAGTGACTGATGCTAGAGACTGCAGTCTTTAGCGGCCTTGTTAGTGCGCCAGCCTCCCATGTCGACCTGGGCTAGAGGCCTGCACAGAGCGGGGCGAGTAGGTCCCGAGTCATTCATATGCGTGCCCTCATAATCTTTAATCAAAATAGGTGTGTTCGACTTGAAGCATCGCTGCGCAGACTGATCAGTGTATTACAAAGTACCGCAGGAGCAATTCGAAAGCATACGGATCCGTCTGCTCTCGCGATACTTTGATGTCATATACACTGATCAGTCTGCGCAGCGCTGCTTAATGTTGAACACGCCAAATAACTTCCTCCCCCTTTTGCAGCGACAACTCTTCTCTTCTCTTATGTTCTCTGATGACGTGTTTTACTGACGTGAGGGCGGGACAACCTGTCAATCACATGAGATCTCAGCTATAGCAAACCACAACGACCTGATCAATTACAAATTGACGAAATCAAGTAAAATTTAAAGTATAAATATAGTTATGTGCATATACACACAGACGACACAGGTACATTTAGGATAAAAATAATACATACTTCACTACCTGTCCCCATTGAGAACAAAGGGCTGATGGCAGGTGTTGTAAATTCAAATACCCCTGATAACACTGGCCTTTCTGACTCAATGTTTGCAAGGTGCCATCACACAGTCACAATGCATTTAAAGCCTTGGCTATAATTTCCACAACAATCCATGAAAAATGCACTTTTGTTCAATAAAAACAGCACAGCAGCAAAGAAAAAAAGTAACGAAACGTTGGAGTGGCTTAGGACTGCTTGATTACTTTACTGTAGTCTAACAGTTGTTATCTTTTAAAGGTTTCAACAAAACAGTGAACCCTACTAACCACAAAATCATTCTCTGCCTAACATTCATTCAATTCATCAAGCCAGGCTGCTTTGTTTCATATTTCTTGCAAATCAAATTGATCGTGTTGTTATTGCGTCCTCACAAGAGCAATTAACATAATAACAAGCTATTATCACAGTCAGATTACAATTAATTGACTGGACAATCCATTGTTACCAATCTTTTCAAGTCATCATGCTCAAAATGCTAGATCACAAAAGGACTTCTGTATTGATTTTTAAGCATTTGAGGATCAATATCCACTTCCGTACTCATTCTAGCTTTACGATTCTCATCAAATTTTAAGCACAGAATGCATGAGTAACACAATTGACCTAGCAACGTAATAACTTCGCTCAATACATGTCTCAGATGGCATTGTATAAGAAAAAAAGCCGATAAATAAGAACCAACAAAAACTGCAGAAAGATAAATTAATAGAAGTGGATTCAGAGCACAATCATAAGAGGAGTAATAACTACACCATAAAGTGCAATTTGAAAAAATGAGCAAGAAAAAGAAGTGAATGCAATTTAGAAATAAATCCAAAGAGGTACAGAAAGCACAATATATTTTTATTGAAATTTTGTTTGTTTTTACGCAGTTTGTTTTTTTGTATAATTATCTTATTGGAGTTTTATATCTGTGCCAACATTTTTTTCTTATTTTTTTCCCCCTCATGATCTCTTTTAACATTAAATTGATTCTTTTCTTTCTTTGTAACAAAAATTAAGCACATGAGTACATGTATATAAAAGACAACAGAAAAAAAAAAGAAAAAGAAAAAAAACTACAGTCCAACAACAAGATTCCTGTGCCCATCAATATTAATTACAGGTAATACTTTTAAGGACCTGCCTTGACTGTGTGTTTTCTTTATTTTCTAACATCAGAAAACGAGAGTTATAAATTCTTGACTAAATGTACAATTGTTAATATCCATGGGCACAAGGAGCACCTTGAACAGAAGGCAAAGGGGAATGCATATAGTGCTGCAGGACTGGCCAGTTGTTCCTGTAGATCTTCTTGCTTGGATGCTAACTAATAAACTCTTTTTCCCTTTGCTCTGAGGAGATTTTAAAAACTTTGAATGTTTTTGTCTGCAGGAACCAAAGCAACACCAATCTCTGAAGGGTATCAGGAATGTAGACAAGCATCCTCAGAACTAGAACAGAAAAAATATATATATATTAAAAAAAGATTCAAAAATGACTTTCTGTTCTTCTAAATATGTCTGTTAAAAGATATACATGCAACATCTCAAACATACGTTCTTGAGGAATTCCTCTGCGACAATTCGGGCCCGAGCGTTGACCGACAGCTTCATCTCGCTGATCTCTTTGTCGATCTCCTCCATGAAATGGATGACAAAGTCCACCAGCTTGTGTTTATACATCTGTTCTGTGTGGAAGTTGGTAATGAGGAAGCTGATGTCATAGCCCTGAAATGCACAAAAGAGGAAATCAGAAAACATGGTAATATCAGTTTACTTGCTTCACTTACACATTATGTAGCATTTCAAAAAATATTCCATAATTTACAAAAATAGCCTGATGTGAAGCTACATTATGCAGCATTTGCTCCAAAGTCCTACATGACTCCATCAAAAAGACTTGAATGATATGCGTGTTTGGTTTAAAGTGTAACTCTCGCCAAATTGCAACCTAGGCTATTTTTGATAATCTACCCGAGTCAAACATTCGTGTAAAAGTAGTTGATCTCCGAATGCAACGTAACATGAGGAGAGTAAAGATGGAAAGATCTTTAATCTCCTCATGTTACGCTGCATTCGGAGATCGACTACTTTTGACTGACAAAATTCCAGTCACCGGAAACACTAACTGATAAAGTGAGTCATACAAAACCTTTCTTTATAGTAAACTTTGTGTACACAATGTTGTCAGTCCTCGAGTTCATGTGTAGAGCACCTGGTGATACTTCAAGCAAAGTTTCATGTTGTGTCGAGCCTCCTTAGTGTTTTAAAAATAGCGATTTTGATGCTATCATTGTGGTGCCCCTAGCTCTCCCATTCAAAAAGGCATTTTGACCGAAAACGAAAATACGGTCAATCTTAAAAGTGGCGTTTCCATTCTAATTATGCTTTTACACGAATGTTTGACTCGGGTAGATCAACAAAAATAGCCTAGGTTGCAATTTGGCGAGAGTTAGTTACCCTTTAATGAATTGTATATTGCTGCATCCCTTGTTTGTTCTTCACAACAGATCTTACCTCAACAGGTTTCCTCCGCAGGATGAAGAAGTTCTCTGCTCGCATCATCATGAACCTCATAAATTTATGGCAGAGGATCTTCTCAATCTCATCGGCCTAAGAAGACCATGAATATCTTTAGAAGATGGTGGCAAGAAAAAGACTTACATCACTACATCTGTCTTCAGCGGTTCATCTTCATACCTGTTTGACAGCAATGCTGACTCTCACTGAGTTTATAGACCCCTCGACCAGGACCTTCTCCTTGTCATTGCGGCTTATGACCACCGGCTGCAACAGAAGCTCTTTGCTGCTCCTGTATTGAAAGACATACATTGCACACGTTTATCAGTTAAAAACACATCATATATATAGAGGGAGGACGTGGGGTTTATGAGTGATTTCCTCACCTAACCTCCACCTCAGGCTTGTTGTGTCGCTCCACCACCTGAGAGGAGAAGTTCTCCAGACACAGGGCTGCTTGAAGAGTGGCGCGCACTGCATTCAGGTAGGGTCGCAATGTCGCCGTCTACATATAAAAAAGTTAATATTTAATTAAAGTTTGCATGAAACGGAAGTTGTGATAGTCTTTTCTTCTCTACTTTCTATATCGGAGTGGAACAGCGGGGCAAATGCTAAAAAATGTAGGGCAGTACTTGTCCATTGGAGATGGAATGGTTGTGGTTTGCTATTGCTTTGATATCATGTGATTGACAGGTTGTCCCGCCCTCACGCCAGTAAACACGTCACCAGAGAAGAGAAGTCGTTGCAAGTGGGAGGGGGAAGTTGTTTTGATTAAAGATTACGAGTGCACATTAATAAATCACAAAAATAACAATGATGTGCACGGATAAATCATTTAACAAATACTGAAATATTCCTAAAAAAAAAAAAAACTGTCCATTTCGATTTCATGGGAATACTTTTTATAATCCTTTTACATTTTATAACCGCAACGACTTTAAAGGGGTCTAATTTTAATTATTAACACAGAAATATGATTGTGGGTGGAAGAGCTGGTTTGGTCTTGGTCATTCCATTGAGCTCGAGTCAATCATTTAGGTGCTTAAGTGTCATTCATCTGCCTAAAATCACTTCTTGACAAGATTGGGTGGTCTGAATGAATTTAACACGTGTCATTTATTAAATATTGTATCTATACAGTGAAATGTGAGCAAAACGTGCATGTAATGTTTTGATTCTGCCAAAAAGAGTCTTTGCCTGCAAAATCACTGACGTTAGCCAGCTAGCATAAACCAAGACAGACTAACATCACTCGACCAAATAAACCAACAAAACACTGCTGTGATCGCTAGCAATTATTTTACGGGTATGCTGTTTATTAGGTCATTTGACTGCTAGCGGTATAATAAAAACAATCTAAGCAACTTTCTAGAAATGTAAATCTCTTACCATTTTATATGAGGTCTGTGGAGGAAGACGGAAGTCCGCACGCCACGCCTAGAGATGAGAAATCACGCCTCCATTGCGTTCTCACATTTCTGTAATATACCTAATAGAAGTGCAATGGGTTCAATTATCATACACTCATGATTTGAATGTATTCGAGTGAATGGTGGATGATCAAATGCATTTTCATACAAATACAAGTTCTTATATTTTCTATTTTAAGAAACGGTGAAATTGAGCGAAAATGTTAAAAACACCAAAACGCTCATGCGCATTTCACATCTATTCTTATATTTACGGTCGAGCCCAGTAGCAATCTTACCTTGATTCGCTTTTTCTTCCTTATATGGCAAATAACGCGACAGGTCAAATACATTACAGCCAAAGAGCCGTTTGTCTAAAAATATTACTGTGCTGAAATAAACATTATCTCTTTTGTGGTTTGAAACAGCACGTGAGTCTCTAAAAAGAAATAATCTTTATTTATACTGCTTGGACGCGCTTCAGTCAGGAATGTACCATTCCACACCCTGCGCTGTAATGTTGTGGACGTTAACTGTCAAGTTTGAGTATTTATCTGATCTTGAATGATGATTTTACAGATGGTACACAAAACTGGTCTAGACGTGTTGATTAAACACACGTTGATCATACTAAAGTACCTGTAATACACATAAAATTAAATAAAATTTAATCGGCGAATGTTCTCCCCCGTGCTGGGATAATGGTTTAGTCAGCAATGGATGCCCCTTTATCGGAGGTAAACAATTATATTTTATGAATAAATGTTTTGTACGAATTCAGGTTATCCCCCTGTTTTGACTTTTAACATATTTTTTTCATTTTCGGTATAAGCTTTTTATTGCATGCAATGTGAATATTTATTGATAAATCTTACAATTGGTTCTCTGTGGTTGAACAGCATGTAGTTGAATTAGCATGTAGCCGTTAGCTTACAGTGGCTGCTCATGATCTCACACTGCTCTCATGTATGTGGTGCTCAATATTACATGACAGTGTGAGAGAGAATACAGGGTTGCAATACGTGCAACATTGGCATTGTCACAGATAAAACCTTATGAATAACATCTACAGCAGCCCATCTCTAGCATTATCTCTTTGTAAGTTAGATGTTTACTAGCAACCATGCCTTTACAACATAAACAAAATAATTTACAGTCTTGTGTTCCTCATTAATAATAAGTTATTAATCATACCCTGTTGGATACCTCGCACAACCCTGACTTTATTTATAAAAAAAATTCAGATATAGGTTCCTGTTAATGAGAAGATGAGTGAACTGAAGGACTGTCCCCCTCTGAAGTACTATGACTTCAAACCTGTGGACCATGTGAAAGTGTGTCCACGCTACACCGCAGTACTCAGCCGCTCAGAAGATGACGGCATTGGCATTGAAGAGCTGGACACGCTTCAGCTTGAGCTGGAAACACTCCTATCCTCTGCGAGCCGTCGTCTTAGAGCGCTGGAAGAACAGAGACAGGTGAAAAGTAATGTTTTTCTATTTGTCTTTTCCCCACCTATTGCCCATGTCTAAAGTTGTTTATGTTTTTTTCTTCTCTGAAACAGATTCTTACAGACTGGCAGGACAAAAAAGGGGACAAAAGATTTCTGAAATTAGGGAAGGATCCAGATCTCGCAGCCTCTTCTCGCCATTCCAAGCCCAAAAAACAGAAGCTTGATGGAAAAGGAAGTCATGGTCCCGGACCTGGGCCTGGTAGACCGAAGTCTAAGAACATACAGACCAAGGTCCAGGACTTTGAATTTGAAGTGGACCCCCAAGATATACCCCGCAATCCTAAAAATGATGCTCCCAACAGGTTTGTTGATAGATTTAGGATACAGATCAGATTTTTGCAGACATAAACGCTAGGTATGAAATTAAATCAAATATCAATTCTTTCTCATTTCATGCTTTATTGATTTCAAAGGAGAAATATTAAGTTATCAGTATCCAGTTAAAGGTTTTTATTTAATTATTTAAACACAAATGCAAGCCAGAACTTGAATTCAGGAAGGATGAATTAAATTGATCAAAAGTGACAGTAAAGACATTTATGATGTTTCAACAATTTCTCTCCCAAATCAATGCTGTTCATTTGAACTTTCTGTTAGGGATGTGCCAATATGACAATTTTGGTCAATATCGATAACCAATAATTCTTTATATTTGAAAGCTTATAACTGATATATTCACCAATAAATGCAGGCAAACCAAAATTTATTCAGACACCTTCAACATTTCTCACATTATCACAGTTTATTCGCTATAGTTTAGAAAATGGTAATAAAATATGACAACTCAGAGTTATCAAATCAGTTGATATTTCACTGGTTTTGGCCATCCTTCTGTTAGACTGTCTCACAAATGAATTAGGTTGAATAGCTGTCACCTGTTAAATTAAGTACACAATTAGATAATACCAATTTAGGTCGATCAATTACCAAGCAATGCTTGATTTGGTTCAGTCTGAGGTGTAAAAAGGTTGCATTAGCAATTAAAGAAAAAACACTTAAGCAAAACTTGGTCAGGTCAAAGTGTCTGAATAGTTTTTGGTCCCAAATTTGTATACATTTTACTGTATGAAGAATTTTTTGGTGTAATATGTAACAGTTTACTTTATTTTGCTATCCTCACTTACATAAATTAACTATTGTGTCCTGCACGTGATATTTTTTTTTCCCAGGATGGTAGGGGAAGACTCATGAATATTCATTGGGGAAGTCATCCCTGATTGGTCTGATGACCTACCCCTAACCCCACCCCTAAACCTACCCGCCACTGGGGGTCTGATGACCTACCCCTAACCCCGCCCCTAAACCTACCCGTCACTGGGGTTAAGACCAATCGGATGACTTCCCTAATGAATATTCATGAGTCTTCCCCTACCATCCTGGGAAAAAAAATATCGTGTCCTGCAGTAAAAATAGAAATATTTATATCTGGTGTCTGAATAATTTTTGGTTTGACTGTATACTATTTATTATACTTTATTATACAGTACTACTTATCATTATTGAAAGCCTGATAACAAAAACAAAAGACTCTCCATTAAAAGCCATGTCCCAAGCACACAATTATAATATTCTCATGATAATTTTATGTAGCCTATATGCCAGACTTGTGCTGCACACTGCACACTGAAATCATATTTCAAGCAATTCAAAACCATCATGGTGAACAGTACGCAACTGAAGCTTCTCAGCCAAAGGAAATAATTTATTATATGTCGTCTTTTATATTTCGGCCACATTTTCTTATTGGGCCAATAACAATAACATTAAAAATGAACATATATATCGGCCGATACCGATATGATGGCCGATATATTGGGCATCCCTACTTTCTATTTATTGAAGAACCCTGAAAAAAAAAATCATGGTTTCCACAAAAATATATATATTAAAGAAATATTAAAGACAGAAACATTATTAATAAGAAGCACAACTGTTATCAACATTGACAATAAGAAGAAGTGTTTCTTGAGCATCAAATCAGCATATCAGAATGATTTCTGAAGGATCATGTGACACTGAAGACTGGAGTAATGATGCTGAAAACTTTGCTTTTCCATCACAGGAATGAATCCCATTGTAAAATATATTAAAATAGTTTCACAATATTACTGTTGTACTGTATTTTTTGCTCTAATACATTTAGCCTTGTTGGGCATAAGAGACTCGTTCAAAATCATTTTTAAACCAAGTGTTTTTTTATGTGTGTAAAACAGATTCTGGGCCTCAGTGGAGCCTTACTGTGCAGATATCACAAATGAAGAGATCAGAGTTCTGGATGAGCTGCTCAAACCCCCTGAAGATGAAGCTGAGTACTACAAGGTAAAGATCTTTTAGAATCCGGTTCTTGCTCTGCATTATTGCAGCTTTCTTTTCCTTCAGCCGATTCTGTATTCAGAGCCTGTTAAATGGATTTTTGTGTTGATTGTTCACTTCTGAACCCTGACTGGTGTTTTTTCTTGCAGATCCCAGCACTCGGAAAGCACTATTCCCAACGCTGGGCTCAAGAGGACCTGTTAGAGGAGCAAAGAGAGGGAGCCAGAGCCAATGACAAGAAAAAAAGCATTATGGGTCCTCTTTCTGAACTGGATGCTAAAGGTAAACCGTGTCATTAAAGATGTATCCTGATTCCGGTTGCATTTTTTGCATCTGTTTCGTTTATCCTCGACTATTCTGGTTTGTGTAGATGTAGACGCCCTACTGAAGAAATCAGAGACTCAGCATGAACCTCCTGACGACGGCTGTCCCTTTGGCCCTCTCACTCAGCGGCTTCTTCAAGCGCTTGTTGAGGTCAGTGACTCATCATTTGCTTTAATAAGTCATTATATTGTGCAACATTTAGTCAGCTTTGTTACAGCTCAGTTTATATCAGTGGTTTATTTCAGTCATATCATTTTCATGCATGTAGGAAAACATCATATCTCCTATGGAGGATTCCCCTATTCCAGACATTCCTGGGAAGGACGATGGGGCCGGTACGTCACCTCGCAGCCAGGGTAAAGCCTTCAGGTAAAAACAAAAATAACATTAAAAATGTTATTACTGTCACGTCTTTTCTAACTGACCCGAAACTTTTGAACAGTTGTTATAACACCTCTTGACTCTCGTACTGACATTTTGTTGTCCTCTGTCGAATTGTATTTGAATACAAGAACACATTTTAAGCAAACAGAAACGTGTCCAATCGGGTGAACCAGTATAATTACATAGGGCCAGTTAAGATCGATTAGTTAACTAGTTGTTCAGCCAACCAGTCATATTTTTTCATTGCCTTTGACATTGAAACTGGTCATTCGTTGACGGGGAAAAAACTGTGGATTTGGGAATTGATCGGATGGTGAAGAGTGGACATGAACGGGATAACAAGATATTTAGCTATTGGTTGCTTCCATGGCCTGGGTGACCATCCAAAACTGAAAGTTGTTTCAGAGGCAGATTACATTTTGATGAAAGAATGTTTTCTCTGTAATAATAACGTGCACAATAATTAAGTTCACAGAATATTTGCTCATTCTGTTTTCCCCAGTGTGCCTCACACACGCTCTCTGGAGGCTCGTATAAGAGAGGAGCTGGTGTCTCAGGGGCTGCTGGACTCCGATGAGAGGCAAGGTGTCGGAGGAGAATCTGAAGACGAGGTGCTGGCTGAGCTGCAGAAAAGACAGGCTGAGCTCAAAGCTCTGACTGCCCACAACCGCTCACGCAAGCAGGAGCTGCTCAAGTGAGTCTCACCCAAAGAGCTTCAGATCCAGACCAAGACTGCCGTCAGCACAAGATGAAATCTGGCTCATGAAAATAAGCCCGTAATCTTTCGAAGAGTTAGAGGGAGCAGTCTGATGTGACAAGTTGTGATTTTCTTTTCCATAGTTTTAGTCAGATGACAACTGTATCGAAGCAGCCAGCTGTGTATTTTTAGAGGATTTTAACTAGAAATATCTTGTGGTATTATTTTTTCCCCATTTGCATTGTGAAATACAAGGCTTAATGTGATTTTTCAGGAATGTCACATTTCTCTTTTCATCCTGTTCATGCAGGTTGGCACGGGAAGAGATGCGAAAACAGGAGCTTCGACAGCGGGTTCGCGTGGCTGATAACGAGGTCATGGAGGCCTTCCGTCGCATCATGGCAGCCAGGCAAAAGAAACGCACTCCAACAAAAAAAGAGAAAGATCAGGCGTGGAAAGCTTTAAAAGAGAGAGAAAGTATTCTCAAACTCTTAGATGGATAAATATGACCGGCAGCTAAAAATGTGTTGTGTTTTCATTCATATGTTTGTTGGCTATGGACACTTCATTCAGACAACTTGAAGAACACGTAAATGAACATTTAATATAATTGTTCATCTGTTATGACTACTCTCTATCCAAAATAAGACCTGACATGGCTAGTTGTGATAAATACAGGTGTTTGACACTATGGGTTTCAAGTGCCATTGACTTGCCAGAAGTATGGCACCTTGAGTTTACCATTTATTGTTTGTCTTTCTGTACAGTTCCAAATGCAACTGATTACCAGAATGGTTTGATATTGTGATAGCGACAGTTCTCCCAAAAATCACATTCTGTTGTCATTTACTCACCCTCATGTCGGTCTAAACCTGTATAACTTTCTTTCCTCTTTGGAACATAAAGGAAGATATTTTGAAGAACGTTGTTAACCAAAACGGTTTGGTGACAATTGACTTTCACTGTATGGACACAAACACTGAGACATTCCTCAAGATATACTATTTTGTGTTCCACAGAAGAAATAAAGTCATTCAGGTTTTGGGATGACATGAGGGTGAGTAAAAGATGACAGAATTGTCATTTTTGGTTGAACTATCTCTTTAAAGCTGTTGTCATAGTGTTGATAGTATTTTGTTACTACATTGGATAGAGAAAGAACTCGTTATTTTTGAGTTTTTATACGAGTAAAAGGAAATAAAGCTTGTATAAAGGTATTGTAATTGGAAATATCAGCGTTTGTAAATTCATGCTTGTGTTGTCATTTATTTCAGTTCATGTTGAATTTAGTCGTATGTATCTGACATTTTATAAACTACTTCTAAACATTGCTGTTGCATGTATGTGTGTGTTTATAAATAAAAATAAATGTTTTGTTAATTATTAGACTACAGTTCGTATAACCTATTCTGTATGCAAAGCATTGATATGAAGTGTTATGACCGGTTGTCCTGACAGAGGGCGCTATTTCGTGTTTACAGTTACACCATGGTTTACACACACTTGTGAGCATCCACATCGTTGCTCTTTCTGCTTTTACATTCTTTACCTCAAAATAAGGACTTCTTCTTGACTGGTGAGAATATACTTTAACTTATGTTAGTAGTGTCTATTGTTTGTAAATGCATCTGTATCGTGTTTGCCAGTTTATGAAGACGGCAAACTGGGTATACAGAAACCGTTGCATGTAACTAGCAGTCTAGCCGAATCACCTATAAAACAAGCTTTGAGGTGAAGTATTGAGGTAAAATTAAACGGTGTGCAACCGTTTAAGGATTTAAAGTACGCATTTTTGGAGTAAAATGAGCTAACGGTGAAGTTACTGCAGTTTGAACGGCCTGACAGCTACTGCTTCACGAACGAATCGTTCTTGTGAGTCGGATCTTCTAAATGAAATGGTTGAACCATTTTTTTACAGTCTATGATTTGGACTGAAATATGTACGAGCGGTTGTCGATTCAATAATTGAACCGAGAACATATTTGCCCGATTTGTAATGAGCCGCGAATCATTGGGTGAGCTAATAGTAACCGAGATTTAGAAGAGAAGTAAGGAACTTTCATAGCCAAGAGTCAAGACAAGAGACGATTCCCTTCCATAGACAGTATATAAACGTTCCCTTCCCTGGGACGTCAGAAACCGCGCGATGACGTTTTACGTCATGACGTAAAAGAAACCGTGAATTACTTTTTGCAACAGTTTTTAGAAACGAACCAAACAAACTAAACGAATAAAATAAAACACTGAGATAATAATAAACGAAAAAAAGAAAGAAAGAACATACAAAAAGGGTACATCAGTATTCTGATAAACTAATAGCGTATGTGTTGTGCATTGTAAATTATTATTTTATCAGGTGCTATCAAGTACTATCAAGTAGTTTTTTTCTGTGATGCCCATTCACATTTGTGGATAAAGATTTATATATATATATATATATATATATATATAATCAAACTAAATATTTGTTTCTCGTTTCAACTTTTTATATGAGTTGCATTTACGGTTTGTATTCTTTTTAACTAAGTAATGCCAAACACCACTGTTATTTTGTTTAAGGCATTAAGTAAATGTGCCATCTAATGTGTGGTGATGTCACATAGGTTTGGCACACCCCAGGATGTGCGGGAGAACGGCTTGCACTCTTGCGCCGGATGAGCTCAGTCGCGCCTCTCGGTATCGAGACCGAACAGGACAACGACACCGGCCCCGGTGGAAGGATGGAGACACCGACAAATACCGGCCCTCATACAACAAGAGTCCTCAGTCCTTCAGTCCTGTGCTGCTGTCCAACAGACACTTCAACAAGGCATGTCAATTTGTCAAAACATATACACACAACTTTTGTTGCTGAAGAACAACTCTTAAATAAACCACTTTCCATAGGATGCTCCTGTAGATGAGTGTGTGCTGGCAGCGATGCGCTGGGGTCTCGTCCCAGCATGGTTCAAAGAGAATGACCCCAATAAGATGCAGTACAACACCTCTAACTGTCGCAGTGAGAGCCTGCTAGGGAAGAAGTCTTATAAGGTACATAAGACATCCTTATTTATTCTACATTAGCAGTGAAGCCCCGCCCACAGTGAAATCTTATTGGTCCAAAATTCAACTCTGCATAATAGAGTGTACCAGTGATGTTCCTAATCTAATAGATTTTATCTATAGGATACCTGATTTTTAACAGTAACTTATAAACCATTTAATACAGAACTATTGTGAGCTACAATGTTGTTAAAGGGATAATTCACCCAAAAATGAAAATTACCCCATTATTCAAAACATAAACGGCCATTCACTGCCATTATAAAGCTTGGAAGAGCCAGGAAATGTTTTAATATAACTCTGATTGTATTCGTCTGAAAGAAGAATGTCATATACACCTAGGATGGCTTGAGGGTGAGTAAATCATCCATTTTCATTTTTGGGTGAACTATCCCTTTTAAATGATTGTATAGGCTTTACAGCAGAATTACTGGTGAAAAACTACATTACCCATGATACTGCAGAGAAATCTCCACCAATCAGAAATTGTGACAAAAAAATCATGGCAAATGGAATAATTGAGTCGGTCTCCCTATGTTCTTCTTTGTAACTTCTTTGTATATATGTAAATACTTTTGAGGTCAGTAAGATTTTTCCTTTTTTTCTTTGAAATAAAATATTATTATTTAACAAGGACACATTCAATTTATGTCTGGAGATATTGAGTCCGAGTGGACCATGTTCTCCACCTCCATTGTCAACGCGGCCACTCGGAGCTGTGGCCGTAAGGTCTCCGGTGCCTGTCGAGGCGGCAATCCCCGAACCCGGTGGTGGACACCGGAAGTAAGGGATGCCGTCAAGCTGAAGAAGGAGTCCTATCGGGCCTGGCTGGCTTGTGGGACTCCTGAGGCAGCTGATGGGTACCGACGGGCCAAGCGGACTGCAGCCCGGGTGGTTGTGGAGGCAAAAACTCGGGCCTGGGAGGAGTTCGGTGAGGCCATGGAGAAGGACTATCGGTCGGCCTCGAAGAGATTCTGGCAAACCGTCCGGCGCCTCAGGAGGGGGAAGCAGTGCCCTACCAACGCTGTTTACAGTGGAGGTGGGCAGCTGTTGACCTCGACTGGGGATATCACCGGACGGTGGAAGGAATACTTCGAGGATCTCCTCAATCCCGCCGTCACGTCTTCCATTGAGGAAGCAGAGGCTGAGGGCTCGGAGGCGGACTCGTCCATTACCCGGGCTGAAGTCACCGAGGTAGTCAAGAAACTCCTCGGTGGCAAGGCACCGGGGGTGGATGAGATCCGCCCTGAGTACCTCAAGTCTCTGGATGTTGTGGGGCTGTCTTGGCTGACACGCCTCTGCAACATCGCGTGGCGGTCGGGGACAGTACCTTTGGACTGGCACACCGGGGTGGTGGTCCCTCTTTTCAAGAAGGGGGATCGGAGGGTGTGCTCCAACTATAGGGGGATCACACTTCTCAGCCTCCCTGGGAAAGTCTATGCCAGGGTACTGGAGAGGAGAATCCGGCCGATAGTAGAACCTCGGATTCAGGAGGAACAGTGTGGTTTTCGTCCCGGTCGTGGAACACTGGACCAGCTCTATACCCTCTACAGGGTGCTGGAGGGTTCATGGGAGTTTGCCCAACCAATCTACATGTGCTTTGTGGATTTGGAGAAGGATTTTTTTGTTACAAAAAAATTGCATCACAGGGATATATTACATTTTACGATATATTACAACAGAAACAAATAAATGATTTAATAATATTTCACAATATTACTGTTTTACTGGATTTTTGATCAAATAAATGCGGTCTTGGTGAGCGTAAGAAAAAATAGGAAAAATGTATGGGGAAAAATACTTCCAGAACCAAGGCTTCTAAAAAAGTGTGAGAGCACTGTTGCACTCTATTATGAAACATCAAATATCCTCTAATATGCTGTGGACAGACAAATGACTTGTTGCTGGAAATTTATTGTACAGGATCCTCTTTTGAAAGGCCAGCGCTGTGTCATTCTAGCTGACGGCTTCTATGAATGGAGGCGACTGGAGAAAGAGAAACAGCCTTTCTTCATATATTTCCCACAAAGCCAAGGAGGACAAGTGCCCAGTCCACAAAGCACACAGGAACCGAAATGTGACCAAAGTTCGGACCAGGGCGAGGTTAGCCCAAGTTTGACAGTCATAAGAAGATCATTTGTTCACTTATGCCAGTCTTACACATCTGTTTATTCCTCCACTTGTCTACAGAGTGATCAAGATGACAGTGACTGGACAGGGTGGCGACTGCTGACAATAGCAGGGCTTTTTGACTCCTGGACTCCTCCTGGTGGTGGAGAAGTGCTGTACACTTACACTGTTATTACTGTAGACGCCTCTCCAAATCTACAAAGCATCCATGACAGGTTGAGAACATAAATATGATGACTCTTTTCACGTGACATCAGAACAGTGTTGTACGCTTTATTGTAATGAGTGAAATGTTTTGTAACAGGATGCCGGCTTTGCTGGACGGAGAGGATGAAGTAAGACGGTGGTTGGACTTTGGAGAAGTGAAGTCACTGGAAGCCATGAAATTACTTCAGCCAAAGTCCTCTCTGACCTTTCACCCAGTCTCGTCACTGGTCAACAATTCCCGCAACAACTCCCCAGAGTGTCTGCAGCCTGTAGACCCCACGGTTAAGAAGGTGAATGTTTTTTAAAAAAACAAACACTTTTTACACAATTTATTTAACCCTTAAATGCATGAATGCTTCACCAATCATTATTTCATATTCGGGTCTTTAGCGACCAGGATCTATATCTGACACGGATTAATCTCTACCTGTGGCGATAATATAAAACTCTCCTGATATTAGAGTAACAATTACAGAAGAATAAAAGAAAGCATATTTTGTTACCTTTCAGAGCTTGGAAGGGTTGAGTTTGAACAGATGTTTTACACCATCATCACTGTCCTTGTCAGAGCTCATTTTCCAATACATTTAGCATCTGGCTCATATTTGCGATTTCAAACATATACTTAAATCTATAATTTTCAACATCTTCAAAATTAATATTTTGATTGCTGACAGCTTCTTCACCAGATCCACCATCAAGTGATAGTGACACTAATATTTGACTGCATTCAGTACTCTGCAGTAAATCAGTGAGCCATTTCAAGTTTTGCTGATGATACTTCCTATTCTTTTGTTTTCTCCATGCGGTAACTATGAGTGAAACGTCACTTCATCATTGTGTATCAGACATTGCCAACTTGTGGTATAAAGGTGAATTGCACTTATTCAGTCGTCAAAGATTAAATTATTGTAGTGCAGAAAAAAAATATACCACACTGTTACACACTTCTGGTCATTAGCGACCCTATACCATTTTTTAAATGAATGGGAAAACAGGCATTCTTTTATATAAAAAAAAATGTATGGTTAAATTGTTTATCATAAATTGATTGAGCAATACTAAGAAGGTTGATGTCTAACTTAAAAAAAAAAAAGAATGAGGAGCGGGGTAGTGAATGACATCCCAGGTCACTATAGACCTGAGGTATGCGTTGGTTAATTTGTCCTCTAACTATAGCAAACATTATATACATAGTCAATTTTGTACAAAAAATCTGACAAATCCCACCAGTGTCATTTCCACATCTCAAATGATGTAATAGGATTCAATGATGGAAATTATCGTTCAAATTGTTTTGTCCTGTACCCTAATACACTAATACCCTACATTTTTTGCTTAATTTGACAAAATGACAGTGTCATTGGAGTTGTACTTATATGCATCACATCTTAATAGATATTCCTGTTGATTCAAATACTGACCTTCCACCTTCTGCCCTGTCTAGAACGTTCAACCAACAGCCAGCAGCAAAATGATGATGAGCTGGCTGAAAACTGCCTCGCCAACTAAGAGGAAGAATCCTGATGAAGAGACTACAGCTAAAGGACCTGAAGGAAAACTTGCAGCAGAGAAGCAGACCAAGCCGACCGGGTCTCTCCAGCAATGGCTTCTGGGAACGGGTTCCAGCAAGAAACCAAAAACTTGAAAACAGAATTACAATGTATTTCCTTACATACTGTAGAAGTCCCATCTCTTCAGAATGACCAAAGCTGACTAGTTTAAAGATTGAAAATGCATAAAATGTTTGTTAAAGACAGATAAGCATTCATTGTGTAGATGTTCCTTTTTTCATATGACAGAAATAAACATTCACATTTAATAATTGACTTGTGGTCATTTCATTTGTTCATTTCAAATAGTTCCAGTTGATATCACTTCTCCAAAACAAACACTCAGTGCACAACACATTTATTCAACAACTTAATTTTATTTCCATTATTACTTTGAAATACATTTATCTTGAACAATGTATATGCT
Source organism: Rutilus rutilus (assembly GCF_951802725.1). Lineage (NCBI taxonomy): Eukaryota > Metazoa > Chordata > Actinopteri > Cypriniformes > Leuciscidae > Rutilus > Rutilus rutilus. The sequence continues at coordinate 15,610,888 of NC_140227.1, forward strand.
GTGCATTTTGTTTCATTGATGGTCATGAACAATTCAGTTTTTCCCCAATGTTGTCTAGTTGTGTTTATTTGTATATAATGCAACAAAGATAATAATAATTACAATAATAATGAACAGACAGGAAAAGATCTGAGTGATATTGAGCACTTAAATTCTCTACCATCCTGAGCTACTGGTAGAGTTCAGGCAAGATATGAAAAAAAAAAAAATGTTCATGGCAGACTCGCGGTGATTCTTTCATGCTGACATGAGGATTGACGATAAAACAAAAAAAGATACAGAGAAATACTAATTGTCAATAGTATGAATGGCAGATAATTTAAATGTAATATCTAAATCTCCCATCACTTGGTTGGGAATTCATGTTTTCGTTTTCCATTTTGAGGACATCTATTGGGCGTACACTGGATTAATTGCAGTTCTCAGATGTAACAGTGGGGGCAGTGTTAGACCTCCAGTGCTACGGGACCTCGCCAACTGAGGAGCGTTTTCGGGTTCACGACTTTGAGAGGAAAATGTTGCATGCTTTATGCCAGGCCGCCATTTTATTTCAAGCAGAATGATGAAGACCATGGCGGGTAGTTCTGGTTCCAACATACGGCTTCAATGCTCTGATCCTCCGCCCCATCCCCCCCATCTTTCAGCGTTCACGTCACACATTTTTTCAATTGCACTGCGGGGATGGGATCATATAAAAAGTCTCAAGAGCCATTCAAGTGTTAAGAAGACTTTTTATGTGGGCGAGGTGATGATTCTGCACAACCGGTGCGAGGTGTCGGGATTCGTGTACGGAAATGGGTGTCAGATTGAGCCTCTGGAGCATATGTGAGTGTGTGTGTTGTGTTGTGTCTAAGGCTGTGAATGCGAACTGTGTATGAGAGGAAGTCTGCTCGTCTACAAAGGCCAGTGATTATATTGAGTAAAGGGAGGGAAAGAGAGGGAGGGAGGGGTGAAAAAGAACGCGAGAGAGAGAAAGAGAGAGAGGGAGAGGGAGGGAGTGAGGCAGAGACGAGGCCAGAGAGGCTGAGCGTGAAACGTTGCGCCCCCTGGAGGTCCTCAGCAGCTACAAGTCTCTGCCGATGGCTTGGCTCTGTCGTTCCGGTCTAGTTTAATTGGCTCTGGAAACTCGTTGTATAACTCCACTTCGGTTTCCTACAAAAATAAAAAAGGGGGGTACAGTTGAGCACAAAGTATACTTCAGTTATGACATCAACCCGTTCACACAAAGGACAACAATTATATTTGCGTCCAGACGAACAGAAGTTAAAGGGGACCTATTATGCAAAATTCACTTTTGCATGCTGTTTGGACAAATGTGTGTTGGCAGTGTGTGTCACCCAATAGTGATAAAAATCCACTCACTCCTTTTTTATTAATCCCCATAAATCATCAGCAGTGTCTCCCAACGACCTGTTTTCAGAATGCGGCTTTAGGCCCTGTTTACACGAGAACGCTCGCGGGTGAAAACGTAAAAATATTTGATCAGATGTGCCTTTCGTTTAGACGGCGTTGGCGTTTTTGGTGCTTAAAAACGCAAAAAAGTGAAACCACCCTCCAGAGTGGAAATCTTAAAAACGCTCCACCGTCGCGTTCCCGTCTAGACGGTAAAAACGCAAAAGTCTGCTAGACAGTGAAGGCACCGATCAGTGCTTCACACTGCCACCTAGCCGCCTGGAGTGCATACTACATTGAATTTCACACACTTTTGCGTCACCATATGCACGCAAATCGTTTATGTACTTACGCACTTCTTATACTGTGTTTACTCAGCTCTTACGGTGATTTTCTGGAGCATAACTGACGCTTCATCTTTTGTGTGATGTACAATAAACTTTATTAAACTCATCAGTATATTTTTGGCCATCATTCGGATGGAGTCCTACAGCAGGCTTACATTAATAGTGGATACAAGCAATGACAAATAGGTTATAACCGTAATTAAACTAGGGTTTAATTTTGATTTCATGCCGACTTAAAATGCTCAAGCTCTCTAAAGCCTGATTGATTCTGATTGGCTGTCAAAGTTCCTATCGTTCATCAGCTGGTGTCGTTATCGTTATAGCTGTGGACTCCACTATTCTCATACAAATAAAATGATTAAAACGTTATAGTTATGCTTATCCTTGGTGTGAACGGGCCTTTAGCGTATGTGTTCAGCCAAACGCACAGCCTTCGAAAGTTTGATATTCATTTCAACACGGGTGCTAGACACATGCGTGCTAAAAAGTTTCATCCATGTTCAGCGTCTTTGCAATTTCTCTCCATAAGTTATAACTAGAGATGCACCGATTGATCGGCTGGTGACCGGAATTGGCCGATTTTCACGTGATCGGCCATGACCGGCGACCGGCCGGTCAGTCTGACAAATGCCGATTTTATGCCGGTCAAATGCACTCGGGCGCCGCATGATTAACCTTTTGAGCGGTACGGTCTCATATATGGGATTTGTATGTCTGTGCCCATGAGAGTACGGTGCGGTGCCACATTTAGATGTTCAGTGACGTCGCATAACTGCCAGATTCAAACTGTGCTTTCGCGCGTTGGCTGCCTGGCGCTGAGCCAGAGACGGACGCGTTCAGCGCTGTTATGGCACAACTAAGCAGTGTTTTCAACCTCAAAATGTTTATTTTAGGTTTCAGATATTTAAATACACATAAGCACGATTAAAACAATACATTTGGAGTTTGTAAAATACACACTGATGTCTGTGGAAGCAGCAATAACAATCTATTCAAATATAATTTGCCGACATGTGTGTTATTCATATCAGACAAACATAGGGGAAGTAACTATAAAGTTTACTCTATTCTTCTCAGTTCACCGGCCACTTTCTTGCATTTATTTCGGAGAAACTGATGAATTCACGTGCTGTAAATCCGACTGACAGGACAACATTGCGGCGCCCATCTCATTATAGATCAAGATTAAAGGTTTTTAAACGACCACTCACTTACACGTATTTGAGAATCGGAATATCAGATAGGCTAGTTGATGACATGGTAAGCAAGTTTGTGAATATTTTGAATAAAAAAGGAAAAGTGAAATAAAAGCGACACATCTGTCATACAGTTTAATTGTGGCTGCGGTGTATCGCGTGACGCGTCGCCATGGAAACATTAAAGGGAACGTTCGCGAAAAAACTCACTCGGGGGGTGGGGGTGTCAGTTAGAATATTTTAAACTTACGCGTGAAAGGGTTAAAGAAAAGATGGAAAATAAATATTTGTGTGTGCTGTAAAGTGGTTAGAAAAAAATTAAATCGGAATCGGCTAAAATCGGTATCGGCAGGTCAAACTCAGTGAAAAATCGGAAATCGGAATCGGCCTAGAAAATTGTAATCGGTGCATCTCTAGTTATAACCGATAAAATGTATTAAAACTAGAGTTCCGATTATCTGTTATCGATTATCCATCTATCGTTGCTGCATCTCAGTTAGTTTGTTGTTGTTCAATCTCATCGATTTCTTTTTCAGCAGTGAAACAACAGGCCTGAGCATTGTTGCCCAGTGTAAGCTGAACGTACATTGTATGTGCAGTCAGAAAAATCAGACTATGTGTGTACTATGAAGAAATTTGCATCACATACACTGTAAGCATATCCTAGCTTACATGTAAAACCCTAAGCATACTTTGGGCTTTATCTCTTGGTTTCCAAACCTAACGCAACACATATTTCAACAACACACGTACCTGTTTGAGTGCATTGCGTGCGATGGTCTGGAAAGCCTGCTCTACGTTGATGGCCTCCTTTGCACTGGTCTCAAAGTATGGGATGTTGTTCTTACTCTGACACCAAGCTTGTGCCCGCTTGGTTGTTACCTGATGGGTGAACGTGAAATAAAGTAGGAAAAATCAAAATGCGGATTTCACAGAGGTACTGAGACTGTGAATAAGGTTGTAGGTCACTGATTATATTCAAAATGAGAAAGTGAGTAGAGTTTGGTCTTGGTGGACTAGATCTGCTACACTGCTGCTGCAGAGCAAGTATGGACTTGCTACTGCTAATAGATACACAGACACGCTGCTGTGAACATGTAAGATATGATGCTGCTGCATAAATAGACTTACATAAATCCTGTAGCAGATCTAGGCAGGTGGAGCTGGGGAATTTCAGAGCAAACACTGAACCAGACTATTTGGACGTTGAGAAAGCAATCTCATTGGCTGCAGGATCAGCAGAGGCCAATCAGCTTGTGCCATAAGGTAATGATGTGATTACTTGCAGATTGCATAATGATCTATTAGCCTGCGCCCTCTAGAGTTTCATGACTGAACTAGATATTTCTTTGAGGTATCATTCACTGGAAGTTCAGGGACTTTAAACTTCTCCAAGACACTTTACATGTATATGGAGAGGTTGCAGCTGGTCCTAAATTAGCACCCTTGGCCTCTTAGAATGTGACATGATCTTGATATATACTCCGTACCCACGTACACGATAATTTATTTGTACAGATCTATTCAATTATTCTAAAACGCGATTCATACACACAATGATGTGAATGCACAATTTGTGATAAGCTTGTTTTTAATTCAACTAATTTCCATAAATATCAGGGTGATACAACTGTCCTGATATAATAATGAAGACAAAAAGCCGCATGTATGTATGTATGTATGTATGTATGTATGTATGTATGTATGTATGTATGTATGTATGTATATATATATATATATATATATATATATATATCTCTCTCTATATATATATATATATATATATATATATATATATATATCCGCTGCGCGTCGGACGGTTCACGCCTCGCCGCCGTCCATAAATACCTGACAATGGACACCTCGTTGGGCATTAACCCTTACATATTATACATGCTTATATATATATATATATATATATATATATATATATATATATATATATAAATAAATAAATAAAAGCATGTTAAAAAGAAAACCTATTTACATTACTATAGAAAACTAAGAAATTAAAACCTAAGCCTTAATAATAATTTTTCTAAAAGGTCAATGTCATAGAGAGGACCACTTGCATGAGATGAATCACTGCACCATAGCACCCACCTGCCTATTCTCCAGATCGATTTTGTTGCCCAGCACCACGAAGGGGAAGTTCTCTGGGTCACGTGGGCTGGCCTGGATCAGAAACTCGTCCCTCCAGCTGTCCAGTGTCTTGAAGGTGTTGGGGGCAGTGACGTCAAACACCAGCACACAACAGTCAGCACCGCGGTAAAAAGCCACACCCAGAGACTGGAACCGCTCTTGACCTGCTGTATCCCATATCTGGATGAAAGAAAAGATACAGAATATTCACACAAACGTTCATTCAAATATGAATTTTCAGTCAAGCTCATATTCGGTCTCACAACAGCTATGTTTCCATCTTAAGTTGCGAATTTGACCTGTGCAAAACTGGAATGTCGCATAAAACATTTGAATATAGGGCACCCTTTCCATCCCATGTGTTCAAGAGAACAAACAGTGTATTAAAAGTTGTTGCAATCGGGGAAGCCACTGTTTCGGAACGCAAACACGCGAGACATTTCTGGCAGGTCATTATACCAAATCATTCTGATGATAGACTTTGACTCAGGCATTTCAGAATGACCATGCCAACACTTGACATGCTGTGCAATGAAACTTTAGTCCAGATATCCAATCACATCCTCTATTGAGCCAAATCACGAGAGTTTTTTGCACAGAGGGATTTATGTGTTAAATGGGTTTCGATCGTAGTTTATGCGCATGTCTACTTATTGAAAACATTTTTTTTTATATATATTTATATATATATCCACCTCAATTGAGCGCATTTTAATTTTGGTGCATCGTGGCATATACACCCAGTTTTTTTTTTTATGCAATATCCTGAAATTTGAATAAATATAGGTGGATGGAAACATAGCTAGTAACATTTGTTATTTTTAGAAACATTTAAAGAAAGTCAAACAGGTTTAAAATGACATGAGGGTGAGGAAACGACAGAAATCTGATTTTTAGCTTTTCATTAAAGGCTTCTCTCAGTTTTTAAGAAATTAAAATGAAGATAAAACAAAAATGTAAAACTAGTTGAAGTAATGAGAAGACACTCATTGGAATGGGGAAAAGAAAAATGCTTTTCATATTTGTTTCAAAGCATCATGTGCTTTTCAGTAAAAATAACCCGTCATCTCTACCTGCATTGTGACAAGTCGGTCATCAACCATCACTTCTTTTGTCAGGAAATCTGCTCCTATAGTAGCTTTGTACTGATTACTGAACTTCTTATTCACATACTGGTTCATCAGAGATGTCTTCCCAACCCTGTTGGGAAAAAGAACATTTAAACCAGCACCTGGCAGAGAGAAAGGAAAACTAAAACTATTTGTGACTGTGCAGAACTATGAGTCATACAAAAAGAAACATTACATGAACATTAATAATCTAGGCTATAACAAAATGTGCATTCCCTTAATGAAACAAACTATTTTATTGAGAATTTATATCCCACCCACAAGCTTTTCCATCTAGAAAGCTCATAAGAGACTACGAGGAAATAAAAGACAATATTTGTAGGTTTTGTGTTTGGGTGGTTGACATGACACAACATTTATATGCCCGGTGTGTCATGAACATATGTTTATATTGTAGGTCAAACAGTGCAATGATAGGGTGTAACTGAGTGTATTTATAGTATTCTGTGCCCTTTTCTATCCACGATTTTCAGCTGAACATCTAAACGCTCTTGTGGAATGACTCTGTGGGAGGGACACGGTTCATTTTTCACTTAATGACAATTGGTCACACTCTTGCCTTTAAAGGGATACTCCACTTTTTTTGGAAATAGGCTCATTTTACAACTCCCCCAGAGTTAAACAGTTGAGTTTTACCGTTTTCAAATCCATTCAGCCGAACTCCGGGTCTGGCGGTACCACTTTTAGCATAGCTTAGCATAGATCATTGAATCGGATAAGACCATTAGCATCTCTCTCAAAAAAATGACCAAAGAGTTTCGATATTTTTCCTATTTAAAACTTGACTCTTCTGTAGTTACATCATGTACTAAGACCGACGGAAAATGTAAAGTTGCGATTTTCTAGGCTGATAAGGCTAGGAACTATACTCTCATTCCTGCGTAATAATCAAGAAACTTTGCTGCCGTACCATGAGTGCAGCAGGCGTAATGATATGACGCAGCGCCTGAAAATAGTCCCCAGCTTCCAACGTGACCGGGACTAAGTTTGTCTAACCTATTAGACCTATTTTCAGGCGCTGCGTCATATCATTACGCCTGCTGGACTCATGGTACGGCAGCAAAGTTTCTTGATTATTACGCAGGAATGAGAGTATAGTTCCTAGCCTTATCAGCCTAGAAAATCGCAACTTTTCATTTTCCGTCGGTCTTAGTACACGATGTAACTACAGAAGAGTCAAGTTTTAAATAGGAAAAATATCGAAACTCTTTGGTCATTTTTTTGAGAGAGATGCTAATGGTCTTGTCCGATTCAATGATTTATGCTAAGCTATGCTAAAAGTGGTACCGCCAGACCTGGAGATCGGCTGAATGGATTCGAAAACGGTAAAACTCAACTGTTTAACTCTGGGGGAGTTGTAAAATGAGCCTATTTCCAAAAAAAGTGGAGTATCCCTTTAAGCTTATATGCAGTTTGAGTAATCTTACAATGAACTAGTTTAATTTTAAAATAACAATAATAATTTAAAAAAAACAAACACTCACTCAAATGTACATAGCAAGTACAGTACAAAACAGTGAGATTAGTATTGCTTTTAGATAAAAAAACCCCCATCACATTAGAATGATTTCTGAAGGATCATGAAAAGCATCACTTTTCATTTTTTTTTGTCATATAAACATCCTATTATTGAATGAGTCATATGTTTGTTCGGATTCAGAGAGCTGTTTCAAACTGAGTATGTTTGACTGTGTCATTAAAATAACTATCAACATAAGCTCTGTTGAGTCAGACTTCACAGATCATGATTTATGTTTGTTATCCAACAAAATCAGCAACAGAACAATGGTTTGTCTATTTGCGGTTACGGGAAGCGCGGTACCTTTATAAGCACACAACTTCACAACTCAGGCAATACACGTACAAAAGAAGTTCTTTCTACACTGCACTGTTCAAATCTATTGGAATCTTTAAAGTTGCCATGAAATAGAAGATTGCAATCATTTTTGCTTCCCTATTGTGATCTGAGTGAGACAGCTTCTCGAACCATTACAGTGATGTCATGTGAGTGACAGGTTATCCCGCCCTCGCGCCAGTAAACACATCATCAGAGAAGAGATGTCGTTGAAAGAGGGAGGGGGGGGGAAGTTATTTTGATGAAAGATTACGAGAGCACATGAATGTTTAAAAAAAGAAAAGGAAAAAAAAGTATAATGATGTCCACAGGTAAATTATTTATAATAAATACTGCAATATTCCATTCTATTTTGATTTCATGGCAACTTTTATCTATACTACTACCATTATTTAACAGAATGCTCTATAATTTCATCCTTTAAAACTGAATGAAATTGGCAGTAGCTCTGACTTTGTTTCCGTGTTGAATGTGGAAACTCACCCGGAGTCTCCAAGGATGATCACCTTCAGAAGAACTTTCTTCCTTGATGTCATAGTGTCACAGCTGAGGGAGAAGGAAGCACAAAGCATGAAGCAAAGATTTTAACATCACGGCTCATATGAATAAAAAAGGAAGTGAAAGCAAAAACTGTTTGTACTCAGATAGGCCTATTCAAGGATGTGGAGTCAAGCAGGAGCGTTGCAGTGTGTATTAAGCTACGACTACTACAGTACACGCTAAAACCACAATCACCCATTTGATTGAACTTGAACACTCTAAGGGGCTATAAAAGCCTTTTTTGTTTCAATGACAAAACCCATGATTCTGCTTGCACTCTTAAATTGGTCATGTGCACTCTAACTACCGGTCACGAGAAACGCAATTTCAGAGACGACATGCACTGTTGACCGCCAACTATTTAACACACACAGACTTCCCTTTTTAAGAGGGGGGCTTCACTACACGCATGTCGTTGTGTCGTTCACTACATGTCGTTCAATACACGCTTTTCCATCTTTCAAATAATAAGTGTCCATCTGCTGAGGTGCTGCTGTTCATCCAGGCCAGCTTTACCTGGAACAGAACGTCCTGCAACAACAACCACTACCACCACCAAAAAAAACTAGCAGCCATTAACAGGGAGTCCTATGTCACATGGTAATAAGTATGCCAAAACACAACATTTGAATGGCAGAGCATGGGACGATCATAAATTAAAGGGATAGTTCACCCAAAAATGAAAATGCTGTCATCATTTACTCACCCTCATGTTGTTCCAAACCTGTATGACTTTCTTTCTTCTGCTGAACACAAAAGAAGATATTTTAAAGAAGGTTGGTAATTAAACAGTTGCTGGTCCCCATTGACTTCCATAGTATTTTTTTTTTTCCTACTATGGAAGTCAATGGGGTCCATCAGTCGTTTGGTTACCGACTTTCTTCAAAATATCTTCTTTTGTGTTCAGCAGAAGAAAGAAAGTCATACAGGTTTGGAACAACATGAGGGTGAGTAAATGAGGACAGCATGTTCATTTTTGGGTGAACTAGCCCTTTAAGGAAACTATAAGATCACACCTGTATTATTTAATTAAGTAAGTCATTAATTATTTCTATGTCATGGGTGATAACCAATAAATATATAATATTAAAATTCAACACTGTTTTGTCTAAATAAATTAAAATAAAATACTAAAGACTATATGGCAAAGGAAATAAAAGACATAGGAAAGCATGCACAATTAAATATCAATATTGGCTGATATAAAAAATAATAAAATAAATAAAATATCCAAGATTATACCAATAGCCTATATTATGTATGGTAACATCAGAAATATAAAATTAAAATGTCGAGTATGGTAGACTGTCACTGCTAAAAGACTAATATTATACAAGTAGGGTTGGGTGTATTGACATGCCTTGCAATAGTATGACATCATAATTTAAATCATGGCATAGTTAAATAAAGTTGGCTGTTTCTTTTCAGCAATTATCTAAAAAATGTGAAGAATCTTAACGGCTTCAAAGGCTGAGCATATCAAGACCGCCTCTTATTCAAGCTTTGTGTTTTCACCTGAACTTTGATGGCCACAAATGTAACAACGATATGTAGGCTACTACTATAATACTACTATGGTATGATCATACTAAACTACTAAAGGAAAAAAGTTCATTTGACTTTAGATCTAAATCAGTCTCCAGACTTGCACAAAAACATACAAACTGGCGACAGAATCCGGATGCAAATATTTAGAGGGAAAAATATCTCAGCTTATAAGTAAACAATAACATATGTCCAGACAATGTACACACGCCTATCCTGCCTCTATACTGGAGGGATACAGTGTGCCGTTTAAAAATAAGCTGTGAAAATTAGCTTTGTAAAACCCCTAACATGGTATAATAGGTTCAAGTAGCTTTAAATCAGGCCATTTGAAACTTAGAGACCCATTAGTACCTTTTAACTGATCATTTTCATATTACATAACAGCAGCATACTCCAACAACTGGGCTAAAATCAGGCAGATAAAATCAAATGTGGGGTGGATTATGTAATTAGTCCTTCATTTAGTGAAAAACAGCGTCCAACTGTAGGGTTGGTCACAAAGGTTTCATAGGATAGATTTTAAAGGACAACTTTACAGCTTATCTTGGTGAATCTAGGCTTCCCATGTCATATACATTGATGTATAATCCATGGTAGAGAATGATCAACCTGATCTCATGGGAAAACTGTTACGACTTACGAGGTGGTGATTTTGCATGAATTTGTAGAACGTAAATTGTACAAAAACACATGATTATTAGAAAATATTAAGCATGAAGTTTCACCCCTGAACATACGAATAAATGAATGAATTCGGGGTGCAACGATACCCTCATGTATATATCTCAATATACTGAACTTACAATACAATATTATTGCGATACACCAAGACATATGATAAAAGATTACTGTTGATTAAAATGCTAAATTTGGTATTACATTGGGAGTGGAAATGAATAGGCTTAGACTTGGTGCTGGTAACCCAATGCACAGGACAATGGTGACACCAGAATAAAAATATATTTATGATTCTGAAGCTGATACAGGATTGTTTCAGGCGATTTAGTCACTGACTAGATATATTTAAAATAACGTAGACCACTTTTTACTGGTAACATAAGACATTTGGCATTATCAGGACACCCAAATATTTCCCCATTGCATGATTATACATTATATTCAAGATTATATATACATATATTTTAAGTTTAATGTAGTACTCACACTAAAACACTGTAAACTTGAATTTTTTCACACAGTAATTTTTATTTTGTGTGAACTATACATAATACATATTGTCACTATCCACAATACATATCGTTGCATTTGTTGTATTGCGATATATATTATGACACGATATATTGTTACACCCCCAATACGAATTAACCACCAATTCGCCAAAACATCAAATATTTATGAATTGCCATAAGTTTGTGTTGGAATGATTCATATTTCATAGTATTTTCATGGTTCTTCAAAGAATGTGTATTACTAGTATATGTATACAATACAGCAGATTTTGTTAGCTTTAATCAATGTGGTGTGAAGTTTTTTTCCACTTCAAATCCAAACAAATGGAAAATAATAAACGTTCCTACATATCCCACTCAAACCTTGGAAAACGCTTCTTTCTAGACCAAAATTAGAATGACTATCAAAACCCAACACATTACTTATTATTATGCCCTCAAAGAGCTCCGGATCCTTCATGAAAGCTTAGCGTATGTTCATTGACAATATCTTCAGGCTCCTAATAAAGCAAATCATCATGAAATGACCCTCAGGAACAAAACAAATGCTTGATTATATTTTAATTTTGATTTGTTTTAATTTAGTTACTAAAAAAATACCAAAACCAGCTGAGTTTTAAACAATGAATGTGGTGGTGCTGAACTACAAGAAGTAGAAAACACTAAAAAGTTTATGAGAAAAGAAAACCTCACCACGCTTCAGACGAATCCACAAGTGAACTGAAGAGCTCCTCCACATAAGCATCATAACAAAGTCACAATCCTGGAACACTTACGGTCTTCTTAAAATGCACTGTAGTACATTACATTGTTTCAACACAACCATGAGGGAGAGAAGCAACCACCAATAAACTAAAGAAAGTACAGGAAAGATAGGGAAACCCCTGAAAATAACTAGGATATTGTAAAATTGCTGATGTATATCCTCTGATAATCCCGTGTCACTATCCATGATACATAGTTGCATTTTTTGTATTGCAATATATATTATGACACCCCCAGTACGAATTAGCCACCAATTCCCCAAAACATATTGTAAAATTGCTGATGTATATCCTCTGATAATCCCATGTTCACATTTCAAAAAGCTTAATTTCAGACTCTAGCAGATGAGCCTGGATTGGAGCAAAGTTGAAATGGAAGTAATCTCACATCTGACCCATCTGAGTCATCCTCCCTTAAACAGCAAATAAATCACTATACAAGCTTCTTTATTGTTTCCCTCTATCAAAACAATTGCATTTCATTTTTTGGCTTTCTTCTTCGTTTATGTATTTTTTTTTCACCAGAAATATCTATCTATATATTGATATATATAGTGCAGCGATGTATGAAGCACAACTCACACAGAAGTCACTTTCAACCCAAGCAACTTTCTGTTGGCCAACACACTGTGAAATCTGCATGGAGAAATCTCTTTGGTCAAGATTTTGCCCGTAAAAATTTGATAAATGTGGTCGCACCTTTACCCTGTAGTAGAAATACAATCCCGGACACACTACTGTACATCTGTCATGACGACATTGTCCTTTGACCCTCATGTTCCAATGATGCATTTACAACAACTGCGAAAAAATGTGTTAAACAAGTACAAATGAACCACAGAACAACTTGGAGTGCAGTTACATTTACCGTTTTTCAGCTATTTATGAGGATGAAATCCTAGCCTAGGTTTCCCCATGCTGCCTTGCGCGCAGCGCGATTTTATTCACGCTGCTAGGCTGCCTGGACACCATGGACCAGATTTTCCCCTCAAAAAGGGAACCAATCACAGAACGGGGAGGGAGCAGCAAGAAGATGACGACGTCTATGCGACACACCGAAGCAGTTTGTTTATATCTATGGATCCAACATGGCAGCAGACGCGAAGTTACCTTTCGATGCATCCTTAGGCCCTGTTTACACGAGAACGCTCGCGGGTGAAAACGTAAAAATATTTTATCAGATGTGCCTTTTGTTTAGACGGCGACGGCGTTTTTGGGGCTTAAAAACGCAAAAAAGTGAAACCACCCTCCAGAGTGGAAATCTTAAAAACGCTCCACCGTCGCGTTTCCGTCTAAACGGTAAAAACGCAAAAGTCTGCTAGACAGTGAAGGCACCGATCAGTGCTTCACATTGCCACCTAGCCGCCTGGAGTGCATACTACATTGAATTTCACACACTTTTGCGTCACCATATGCACGCAGATTTCCCCCCCACAATGCTCGTCTAAACGCAGAATAAAAAGTGATCACTTTTGCGTTTTCTCTTCAGATCGTTTCCGTGTAAACGTAGCCTTAGATAGTGTTCTAAGTAGTTTAGTCACTGAATGCCATCGTGTACACATAAATCTCTGACCCATCGTCTTCTTCCTCGTTGAATTTCTGTCGCTCTACATACGTCATCTGGTATAATTGAAACGATTGGCTATGAGCTACGTACAGGCGCATTTAATAGACATTCGTAGCGCCCAATAAACGGCTCTGGGCATTCGTAAACCACGCCTCAAATACGAGAAAATGAACATGTGGTTCCCAGACCACGTCTCAATGAGACGACGTCTGACGTTAGCCAGGCTAATGAAATCCAATAATTTCAATAAGAATCTAAGTGATCGGGATTCGGGAATTTCGTGTGAGGGCAAAAGATTGTCCCAAGCAGGTAATGTGAATTTCGCGCGTTGACCAACAGAAAGCTGCATGGTTCGAAAGTGACTTCTGTGTGAGCTATGCTTTATACGTCGTTACACTACTGACTGTAGACAATTAACCTTTTCTGACCATGAAATTCCACAGAAAATTTGCTAATGCAACCCTCTGCAATGCGAGTAAATCACTCGCATATGCGACCAAATTTCACGCTAGGCTACTAGTAAATTGTACGATTTCAGTCACCTGTGATTGAGTTAGAGGCAAAAAATAAGTTTAGCGCAGATATGATTTCGTTGCCTGCTGAGCTTTACGCACCGTCGCTTGGCTGAGAGCGCCCTCTGTTGCTTTCGCGCACACACACACGCACTCAACGTGAGAGAAAGAGAGGCATACACAAATGCAGAATTGACACGCTAGATCTAAACGCAAATCTTCCCGAGGACCAAGAGTTGACAGTGCTATTATTTGCACGTGTTTTTAAGCTAATGTAAACATTCAAGCGCAAGACGACGCAAAAGAGAGCTCAATCCCGTCCTCACTGTGTGAGAAGATTTGTGCGCGCACACATCCGGAGAGCGTGAGCACGCGAATACTGAATTGATTTTTCTTTCACATCTTCTTGCGCTTGAACAATACGAGTATCCTAGTAATCATAGTCGGTTATGTCTTAAGTGAACGTAAACAGTCGAGAAAGACAACGCATAAGTTGCTGAGTTCACGCTCTGTCGTCACTACCGTAGGCTCGAGATGACAACACGTGATGTTCTATTCGGAGCTGTTCACGTCCTCGGACTGGGTCATTATTATGCGTTTCTATGGCGACACCATCAACCCCCTAAATGAATCTGCAGCGGTCAGGTGGTACAAGTAGGAGCGCTCAGAAATGTCCCATCTAACAAGCTATAAATACGAGCTCTACAATGACGTGAACGCTTTTTACAAGTTGAAACTTTGAAATGAAGGTAATCTCAAAATGGCGTGACCGCATCTTTCATCAGTATACTGAATTCGTGTCTCATACTGAATAATTATGTCTTAAAGTGATAGCAGCCTAATATCCCTGCTGTTTGTTTTTAATGTTAATCAAACAACAAGACTCACAGCTCTTGACTGAATAACTGTTGTATCTTTAATAAGGATTAATCTATTTTCATACAGTGAAAACTATGCAGTGTTATTTACTTTGATTATTCAATTTCTGTACCTAATCTTTATCTAACTACTGTTAGATATACCTGAAAATCGTTGTTATTGTTGTTCTATTGTGTCTATTTGTGCTATTGCTTGTAGTTTATTTTATTACAGACTGCCTACTTGTCTTTAATTATATATAAAATTTATTTTTTAAATGGTCTTGGAATCCATGTAAAAAGTCTGGCGAGTAAAATAAAAAATGTGTTTCCTTTAGTGTGTCCATAGAGGATTGTAATGTGACCACATCTTAGATTTGTTTTACTTAACTTATGGGATAGCAAAGATTCCACTGGTTCCACATTTTAAAATAGCAGATACAAAGCATCAACCGAGACCTACTGCTAATTTGGACATACTACACATTAAAGCAGTGGTTTCTGCATAATATATTGTAAGGAATTGCACATATTCAGACGCAGAGAGTGTGATCTGGTTGTATACTGCACATTTTTCCAAATATAATAAGCCAACTGTAAAAATAATAATAATAATAATAATTGTTGTTTCAACTTAAAGTATGTGTTCATCACGCCTTAAAATTTTAAGTTTAGTCAACTCAAAAATCTTAGTATTAGTAACTTAGTACTTAGTAACTTCCCATTTCAAGTTGACTAAACTTACACTTTAAAAAAAGTAGCACGAACACATACTTTAAGGTGAAACAACTTTTTTTTCTTTTCTTTTTTTACAGTGTGGTGTTAAATACACAATATTTTTTTCTGAAAATATATGCATACTGTGCACACTACAGTACGTAGTGCAGATTTAGTATGAGTAGTATGCAATTCCAAATAGCCATTGTCTGGTAGGCAGCTCCCTAGATTTTGAGAGACAGCTCATGGGTGCAAAGAGTTTTACGACTCCATATTTAATCTGGAACCCATGACACTCGGTAAAGTCTGATCACATGGTGGAGCACTTTCCTTTAGCATGCATAAGAATAGCAGAATGCCATCCATTTCAACAGCACATCGCAACAAATAAGCAAGTGCATACTCATACTGACATACGAGTGTCTTATAAGTTTACAATACTTCTGAACAATAAAGGCACTCGGGTTACAGTGTAATGGAGGCTTTAGCCTAATAGTAAATTGTTTTTTTATTTAAAATGGCTTGTTTCGCAATACTCCACACCTGTTTCTGTGTGCTGTAAACATACAGGCAGAAAGTGAATGTGTTTAATGCGCTGCTGGTTGAGCAATCAGCTGATAGCAAGACAGCGTTGTAAAAAACACATTTCTGATCGATTGTTATTTTATTAGTGACATTATATAAAAGTATTCTCGTGTATATTAATGCAATAAAACGAGCTGAGATAAAAATGAGGCGTTTAAACATAAATAAAATGTAAAACGACACAATCCAGCGCGACTGTCAGGCCTGTCAGGGTAACTAGAAACACCTGATCATTCAAGGGCCTGGATAGAGATCAACATCACAGCGTGTAAATGGCTGATTTGAACTAGAAATGAAGCGCATACACAGAAAATACATGTACAAAGGGTGATTGAATCATCAGTGTCCTTTAACAGCATAACAAATGAGCTCGTTTGCTAACGTCAGTTAGTTTACATGTCACTTACACCATCTCTCTTGACAAATCCACGATCAGTCTATGGATTTAACATGTACAAGCAATACATCTTGGTTTTATAACTCACCTGGTTTATAAAACAGGAGTTCTAGCGAATATCAGTCTGTTTCTGCGCTGTGGTGTAGCCTGTGAGCTAAATCGCTACCGTGTCCTTACACAAGCCTGATGTTTATGAGAAAAACAAACAATAACTCCAGCCTCTGTCGTCAGCGGAAGACTGGATCGCTTAGGCTAGTGTGTGAGTGAACCAATCCTGAATCGGAGATACCGATACGGGTGCTGTAACCGCTATTGGCCCCCCTGTTACCTGACGGGTCTTTTTCTTTTTCTGTTTCGGGATCTGCTTTAACTTCCTCCAAAACAACCCTGTGAAAGCCAGCGATGTCATCACGCAGGTGGCGTCATCGCGCAGCCTTACAAGACACGCCCTAAAAGCGGACTGGATCGTCTACAGTGAATGTTTTTCAGGGTGTTTTTTAGACACGTTCTGTATTTTTATTGACTATAAAAAATATTTAATACAAAATACGGAAGCCCATTTTCACCACACAATTAAATTATACATTCTTAATTAAAATATAAAATCATAATTATGACGTACAATAATAATTGTGACTTTTTATGTCTTTTATTTACTATAACATTTGTTCTTATGTGGAGGAAATGGGTATCAATAATAATGTAAAAGGTAACGTACAAAAATAATCATTGTTTGACCAACAGATACATTTAATACCAATTATATATATGTACATTAACATTGGACTTTAACTCATTTTGCGTTTCCATTCATTGTACACAGAGAAGCTCAAATGTTTTTATATTTAAAAAAATACACTAAATTGAATTGAAAATGAAAAATTGAAACGATCTGAGAAGATTCTTATTTAATAGGAACAAATAAAAAAATGCACATTTTATTTTCACTTCATCCCGGTTATAACGCATTGTTCTGTAGAAAACATTTTATTGTTTTATTTTATATATAGTTGCCTATATAAATCAATTTACTACTTTTTTTTTTCTTCGTGCAATTGGGATCTTAAATTAAAATAAATAAAAATTATAATAATAATGTTGTATTTAACGTTATTGATAATATATTGAACAAAATATATTCTACGTCAATAGAACGTAGATAATATATAATTGAAATTATTTTTCTGCTGAAAATGAAGAGCGATGTTGCTGTCGTCACGTGACGTCATTTTAAATGCCCGCCTTAAACATGGCAGCGCCCTTGATGAACGTGTAGTAGTTGTTGCAGTGTTGAAGATGAACCACTTCACAAAGTCATCTGCTAAAAACTGAGGTCCTCGCGTGCAGTATGAACAGACGAGAGTTCACAGCCTGCCTTGTGGTAATGCACATTTCATGTCTATTACACGTGCTAAAAGCAGAAGCATCATTCCTCATGACATTAACACTGCTTGTGAACTAAATTCAGTGTACAGTGTTAGTAATTGAGTATTTACGCGGATGTGTCAATGTACACTTTTAAGAGGCTTTCTTCTTTGATTCATCTCAGGCTAGTCCTTGTGAAAGTGATTTTTTTTTAAATCATGGTTATGAAAACAGTGACTATGATAATGAAAGTAATGAAGATAATGTAAGTCATTATAAAGTTGATTGTCTGTTTTTTGTAAGTAAATAAATCAGTAAACAACAAACCTTGCCCAGATGTAGGGGAGCGCGGGGCACAACCTAACGCGGGGTTAGTTGTAACGCGCTTGTTTTAAATACTTCCGCACATGCTTGGATGACGAAACTTTGTTTATTTACTAGTTGCCATATCAACACTATATAGAAAAAAAAAAATCCGCTAAATTTTTTTTTTTTTTGGAAGATATCCATAGACATTTATTAAACCATAGCAAAAGTACATTTCTTACTTAAGTTAATTTTTCATCTCTATTTTTTGTGTTTATTTAAAATAAGACAAATCTGATATTATTTTAATCTCCAAGATGTTATTTAACAGTTGAGATAGTTATTTAATGCTTCGCTAACTAGCAGAAGACACTAGCCGGGTTTAAATCCCAGTTGTGCAGGCGGGGGCATGTTGTAACACTGCGTTACAATGTGCCCCTATTAGAAATATGCTATTCTATTCTATACTTGTATTAATTTTATTGAGAAAACGTGAGAAAAAAGGTGAATAAAGACTGAGAGTCAATGTTCAGAAATGACTAATTATTTATTTGTTTTGAACTATGTTGTATAGCTGTGTTTTCATGTGTTCGTAGTCAAAACTCAAAAATGAGTTTATATTTAATTATTAAAAATTGCCATTATTTTATATGAAAAAGTTTTTCAATTGTATTTTATTTAGAAAATATTTTAATTTGTTTTGTATATATTTTTTTATTAGATCAGATAACATTTTAAGCTGTCATATGTTATGTTACAATGTGCCCCTCGACATGTTACAATGTACCCCACCTATGGGGCATGTTGTCACATTTCACTTCCATTCTTTCGGGGTATATCAAGAAAAAAGTATATACTGTATTAATAAAACAAAAACACATAATTGTAGTAGACATGTGGGAAATTAATGTGGGGGAAAAAAAAATACTCTGAACCATAAGTAGATTTACACAAACTGAGAAAGTCAAAAAGCGTTACTTTGTGCCCCGCTCTCCCCTAGTTTTATTTGTGTTTTTTTAGTTCAAACTGTTTTTTTTGTGTGTGTGTGTGCCTTATTTACTTAATATTTTAGCTTTTATATTTCTTAACATTTTTAGGGATTTAATAAAAAAGTTTGGTTACACTTTATTTTAAGGTGTCATTGTTACAGTGTAATTATATATTTAAGTACTGAGTAATATTAATTAATAACATGCACTTACTAAAGGGTTAGGGTAGGATTAGGATTTGGTTGAGGGTTAGTTACTATAATTATGCATAATTTACTGTTATTACTATGGTAATTACATGTAACACATAAGGACACTGTAAAATAGAGTGTTACCAAAAGTTTTTAGGGAAGTAAGGCACTCTTTAGCCTAGTCAGGAGTTAGTTGGACTATAGCACTTCATAATAATAATAATAATACAGTTAACAATTCTTCTTGTAACTGACAGCTTCAACTTGGCCTGGACTAAAACAGTACTTAGACTAAAACTTATCTTCAAAGTAATAATAAATATTACTATAAATACTATTATTAGTCAGAAATGTCCTAAAAACAAAGTGTATGAAAAATGTGGTTAATAAAGATGAATAATGAATTAGATGAAAAGTGTTATGTATTTCTGATTTGTTTTACTAACTAGACCTATATTAAGCGCAAACTTGACACTTCTCCTTGAAGCTTTGAGTCATTTGCCTATTACTGCATATTTGCATTATTATGTGGTAGAATATATGTATATGGTACTAGAGTGACTAATTACATTGCACCAGAATTTGTTTAAAGCACCTAATTTTACTGTAATACAACTTTATCCATGCTCTCTGTCTCTTAGGCAGGCGGCTGCGCGGGAATGTGTGTAGATCTCACTCTCTTCCCTCTGGACACCATAAAGACGAGGTTGCAGAGCCAGCAGGGCTTCTACAAGGCGGGAGGTTTCCGTGGGATCTATGCAGGCGTCCCGTCTGCTGCTGTAGGCTCCTTTCCCAATGGTAAGTTTATATATATTATAATAATGAACATGAAAAATGGCTGCATGTTTAAAAGCACGCTTTAGAAGAGTTATATAAATGCATACTGCGAAAACTCTGGACTTCTGATTATGATAAATAGCATATTTAAACCCAAAAATCTAGGCTCTCTAGCTCTCAGGATACACCTACAGATTAAATGTCAGAGAGTGGAATCAGTTTAAAGTTGCCATGAAATCAAAATGGACAATTCTTATTTTTTTTATGAAGTATTGCAGTTTTTATTATGAATAATTGATCTGTATATTTATCTAAAAAAAATTTTTTTTTAAATTCATGTGCTCTCATAGGCTTTAATGAAAGTAACTTCACTTCCCACCTGCGATGACATCTCTTCTTTTCTCTGATGTCGCTTTTAGCGGGTTGAGGGCGGCACAACCTGTCACTCACATGACATCACAGCAATAGCAAACCGATCCAATCAGTTCCCCTTCCCCTAAGGACAAAATCCCATCCAACATTTTTTCTTGTTCAAGAAGATGTTTCACTTCGGTATACACTGTTTCACACAAATCAAAACTCTAGAGCAGATATTAATGGCTGGTATGGCAGCGCTGATTAATATGTTTGTTCATACAGCCTTTTGTTTCTTACGAGTGCGACAACCCCATTCTATAACCGAACTGACACCTGCACATTTTCAGGACTCACAACCGCATTCTCATCTGGTCTGAGCCAACAGAAGGTCTACTGTGGCACAAGTTTAACACAATTTTAATGATGGTTAAGGTAGGAATGTGTTACATTGGGCGGCTACATTGGGCACACGAGCAATGGAACTGGACCGTGGAGAAGTGGAAGAAGGTCGCCTGGTCCGATGAGCCCCGTTTTCTTTTACATCATGTGGACTGGCATGTACGTACGCATGTGCCATTTACCTGGGGAAGCGATGGCACCAGGATGCACTGTGGGACAGCGACAAGCCTCTAGAGGGAGTGTGATGTTCTACATAATATTCACATATGCAGTTCATAGGGGCATAATAGCTTTACAGTTACAGCATGAAATATTATTTAAACCCATAACGTTTTATATAGGTGACATTTAAACATAACATTTTTAGGCCTATCTCACAATTCTGACTTTTTTCTTGCAATTGCGAGCTGATATCATAATTCTGTGGGGGGAAAAGTCCGAATATTGAGTTTATATCTTGCAATCTTGCACTTCTGATATATCAATAGATATTTAAGAAATAACCATATCTGATCTTCCATCCCCCCCCCCCCAAAAAAAAAAAAAAAAAAACTGCAAAATTCAGTCTGGATTTAAAGCCCTTCATAGTACAGAAACTACACTTTTAAAAGTTTTTAATGACCTCTTATTGGTCACAGACTCTGGAGATTCTGCTATTCTAATGCTGTTAGACCTTACAGCTGCATTTGATACCATTGATCATAATATTCTGATCTCTAGGTTGGACCACTGTGTTGGTATCAAATGTATTGCTCTAGAGTGGTTTAGGTCATATCTGTCTGTTAGGAAGTTTTCTGTTTGCCTTGGAGACTTTGTGTCCCCATTGGCACCTTTTCCTTGTGGAGTCCCCCAGGTGTCTATTCTTGGCCCGATGCTGTATTCCCTGTACATCCTCCCTTTAGGGTCTATCCTAAGAAAGCATGGCATTTCGTTTCACTGTTATGCAGACGACACACAACTTTATCTGCCATTGAAACAAAAGGATACCAGCTTTTTAAAATTATTGTTGGACTGCCTCACAGACTTTAAATCTTGGATGGCCATGAATTTTTTACATTTTAACGAGAGTAAAACTGAAATTGTGATATTTGGCCCAAGTAGTACCCATGTGGCCCCAAACACAGAATTGGGTTCCTTATGTTAAATCATCTGTTAAAAATCTCGCAGTAATCATGGACAGTGATTTTAAACTTGAAAAACAGATAAATTCTGTGGTTAAAGACAGTTTTTATCAGTTAAGGCTCTTATCTAAAGTGAAACCTTTTTTGTCATTTAAAGACTTTGAAAGAGTTATACACGGTTTCATCTCCTCTCGATTGGACTATTGTAATGCCCTCTATGCTGGTGTTAGCCATGCATCTCTCTCACGCCAGCAGTTGAAGCAGAATCCTGCAGCTAGACTATTAAAAGGGATACGTAAGCGTGATCAAATTTCTCCTACTGGCCTCCCTTCACTGGCTTCCAGTACGTTTTAGGATTGATTTTAAAATCTCAGTGTTTGCTTATAAATCCTTAAATGGTCTAGCCCCGACCTACCTTTCTGACCTTATACAACAACATGTCCCATCGAGGTTTCTTAGGTCAGCAGATTGCATGCTCTTGGCTGTCCCTAGAGTAAGGCTGAAACATAGGGGAGATCTGGCTTTTTCAGTTGCGGCCCCTAAACTATGGAATAACCATTGTCTGTGAGGCTGGCCCCAACACTCTCCTCTTTTAAATCTAGTCTTAAAACATATTTCTTTTCATTGGCTTTTACTTCAGTTTGAGAGCTGTGTGTTTTTGTCTTGTTGTTGTTGTTGTTGTTTTATTTTTGTTGTTGTTTATTTATGATTGTGGATGTATAGCACTTTGGTCAACTTCTGTTGTTTTAAATGTGCTCTAGAAATAAACTTGACTTTGACTTCTTTTTGGGTGATACATGTCAAATGAACCCTCCTCTTGAACACCCAACATCTCTGCTCATGTCTCTAGGTATCTCCAAGAAAACAATATTACTCAATTGGAAAAATACAAAATATCAATTGCACAATGGCTACATCTCTTAAGAGACCGTAGCATTAAAGAGAAACAGATCAACAATTAAAAATCAGTTTTACAAAATTGAAACAATTTTCAGTCCACTTCTCTCCATAAATATTGATTAAAAAGTAGCTGGTGAGTTGATGCCTCTAAGTATTATGGATTATTATAATCAATACAAATTACTTCTATAATATATAAATTGTTTTTATTTATTTATTATTTATTAATATTAATTATTTATTTATTATGTATTATTTATTTATTTATTTATAATATAACATATATTATATACAGTACCAGTCAAAAGTTTGGAAACACTACTATTTTTAATGCTTTTGAAAGAAGTCTCTTATGCTCATCAAGCCTGCAGTTAAAAACAAAAAAACAAACAAAAAAAACAGTAATATTATGAAATATTATTACAATTTAAAATAATGGTTCTCTTTTTTAATATACTTTAAAATGTAATTTATTTTTGTGATGCAAAGCCGAATTTTCATCAGCAAGTACTCCAGTCTTTGGTGTCTTATGATCCTTCAGAAATCATTCTAATATGATGATTTATGATCAATGTTGGAAACAGTTGTGCTGCTTAATATTTTTTTATAACCTGAGATACTTTTTTCAGGATTATTTGATGAATAAAAAGTTAAAAAGAACTGTATTTATTTAGAATAGAAATCTTTTGTAACAATATACACTACCGTTCAAAAGTTTGGGAACAATAACTATTTTTTTTTTAAGAAATTAGTACTTTAATTCAACAAGAATGTGTTAAATTGATAAAAGGTGATGGTAACGATTTATATTGTTAGAAATGTTTTTATTTTGAATAAATGCTGTTTTTATGAATAAATGCTGTTAACGTTTTACTCATCAATGAATCCTGAAAAAAGTATTCCAAAAAAATATATTAAACAGCACAACTGTTTCCATCATTGATAATAACTGAGTATCAAATTATCATATTAGAATGATTTCTGAAGGATCATAAGACACCAAAGACTGGAGTACTTGCTGATGAAAATTCAGCTTTGCATCACAAAAATAAATTACATTTTAAAGTATATTAAAAAAGAGAACCATTATTTTAAATTGTAATAATATTTCATAATATTACTGTTTTTTTTTTTTTTTTTTAACTGCAGGCTTGATGAGCATAAGAGACTTCTTGCAAAAGCATTAAAAATAGTAGTGTTTCCAAACTTTTGACTGGTACTGTATATGTATAATATATAAGATGTTTTATAAATAAATGCAGTCCATATAAATAATGCCTGAGTATTATACTAGTCTACAATTATTACTTATAGATTGATGTAATTTATATATTATATTGTTATATATGTTGTACCTTGATTTGTATACGTGTGTGTGTGTGTGTGTGTGTGTGTGTGTGTGTATAGATCTATGACTTTTTCTATGTACACAAAAGGCCTATTTCTCTCAAATATTGTTTACAAATCTGTCTAAATCTGTGTTAGTGAGCACTTCTCCTTTGCTGAGATAATCCATCCACCTCACAGGTGTGGCAGCCTAAGGCACACCTGTGCAATTATCATGCTGTCTAATCAGCCTCCTGATATGCCACACCTGTGGTGTATATACACACACACACACACACACACACACACACACACACACACACACACACACACACACACACGTACGTATGCATGCATGCAGAGGACCAACAGCGTATTAGGCAGGTGGTCATAATGTTCTGGCTCATCAGTGTACATCACAATAGGAAAGAAAAGACTATCGCAACGTGTTTCAAGCCAACTTTAAATAGTTTGCCTCAAACAAAGTGTTTCTTCTTGGTTCCAGCTGCTGCGTTCTTTGTCACCTATGAAAGCACCAAGTCGTTCTTCGCTGGCTGCACTGCTACAAACTTGACCCCCTTCACCCACATGCTGGCTGCTTCACTAGGAGAAATCGTAGGTTTCCTGTTATTACTCTTTCTTTCCTGTTGTTTTGTCCTTGTATTTATCATAATTTACCCATTGCAGTCCAAATGAGCAGTATGTCCATTTCAGAGACAAATATGCAGAAGGCTTAGAATGTGTTTTTGTTGGATATTTTTTGCTCTGGGTTAGAGCTGGGCCATAGGCGACCCTTTATTTTCCCACCAGCTGGCCAAATAGGATCTTGTTGTTGTCGTCTATTGACATAACTCTTTTCATAGAGACGAGCCTTGCAATTTTGTCAAGGGAGATTTAGGTGTTGGAGCTGTAAGGAGCACCTTCATTTCCTCTGCTAGTGAAATTCTGTAAGCTCAGAGCTATTGCAGTCCAGAACGATCCAACACGCAAGCATTTAATCATTCCTTAGAGCATACTCCACCTTAAAAAATGTAATGCAATCTAATACATACACTACCATTCAAAAGTTTGGAATCATTTTGACATTTTATGTTTCTTTTATGTATTCAAGGATGCATGTAATTGATTTAAAAATTGCAATGGACATTTATTGGTTATTCCATGCTGTATGGATTGCCTTCATCACTTAAAAGAACATGGTATTTTATTTATTTATTTATTTTTGCCAGTTTTTAATTAAAAGAATATACTATATATATTCAAAATGAAAACAGTTATTTTAAATTGTGATAATATTCTACAATATTACCGTTTTTGCTGTATTTTTGATCAAATAAATTTAGCCTCGGTGAGCATAACAGACTTTTTTTTTTAATAGAGCAAGTTTTTTTTGTCATATGACAAGATTAATTGTCCTTTGGAATCAGCATAAAATGTTGAAATCACAGACTTCAGTCTTCTCAGCTCTGTTTTCAGTATTTGACCATATTTAAATCTATTCAGTAGAATTCAGAAGAATTCAACATCATTAGAGGACCTACTAATACTAATGCCGTCCTATTCATCTCAATACGCAATTTCAAGTGACAGTATATAACTATTGTAATTGGGTTGATCATTTCAGTTTATTACCCATTAAATTAACCATTAAACATCTGCTCTCTATTCTGAAGAAGACACTCTGGAGGGGGGAAAGGTGGCATTTTGCTTGGAAAATCTGAGCAAATATCATTACGTGCTAAACATAGCCATTACACATGGCTCAAAAAATAAGTCGAAAGAAAGTCAAGTGAAAAGGTCAGCCTTCACCAATACCCAAGATAGTTGAATTTAAGGTGAAGTTGAAGTCAGGTCTGTTGATAACCCTTTGCCTGGTGCAGCAGGATTTGCACTCTTCAAAAAGGGCCCAGCTGAATCCCAGTGTGTTGTGGGTACACGTTGCCCTGTTCAAAGCCCGTAATCCCGCAGCTTAGCCATGAAAGTCTTCCCCTCAGGCCGTCTGGAGCAGAAGACAAAGTCATCCTACTTGCGTAACTTCTGCCATTATACAAGTTCTCGCTAATAGGTTTCACGACTGGATATGTTTAATGACTCATTAGTTTATCATTTGTTAGATTTGGAGTTTTCTGGCCCAGGTTTGCATCGAACCATTTTGTGCAATAATTGCTTTGACTATTTCCTATTACTTTGTACTTTTCCCTATTACTTTTCAAGATAGAATAAAAGATTTTCGCCACTGCTGTACTGTCATAGTTATCCGGTTGACCCTATAAGGTTAGCGCTAGCGCACTAATCAAACGCAATGTGGATCCTGGACTTTAAGCTCAGGGATTCAGGCTTTGCCTTTGTAGTTTCGGATCTACAACCAGCTAGATTTAAATTGTCTGGAAATGTTATCCTCACTTCATTCACCTTTACCACTCTCTCTTAAGTCCAGCTTCTCTCTTCATACAATCATATGAAAGGTTTCTACATTATTGTTGTGTAATAACAGCAGCAGTAATTTCTATCTCTTCTTTTTCAGTCTGTGCTATAAAGAATGCAATAGCTGATGGTGTTTGTCAGGGCCAGAGTAGGCTGTTATCTAGCCATTATATCAGATTTATCTTCATTCCCATTTGCCCAACACGCTCTCCGAAAGCTCATTTGTCAAGCTGAAGGAGCACTTTTCCTACATTTATAAACCGTGTCTCTCCCAATGGCTGTTGGGTGAAAACAGCGTGTAGCATGACTAGAGGACGACGATTGGCACCCCGCTAAGCTTGGCACTGCAAATAATCCATGTATTGCCGGTGAGAATACGGTTGCCTGTGATTTATTGTACTAATCAAGCCTGAGCATTGTACTGTGCCTCATTTTCAACCTTTTCCCACCCCCTCTTCTTCTCACCTGGCAGGTTTTTGAAATATAAAAAAAATAGGCAATCCAAAATTGAAGTGTTGGGTTAACAATGCTATCTCTGGACATGCATTGGTATCATTTAAAGAAGAGAATGGGGGACGTGTCAGGCAGAGATTGGTCTGTGCAGATAGATTTTGGGAGGCATCGCTCCATAAGGACCCGAGGGGACTCTGCTGTTGTTTTTTTAAGGCACCTGTAGGATGATCTGTGGAAGATTGTTCCAGATGCCTGTTGTAATTCCAACTTCCTGAAACACTGCTGGGAGGCGCGCGCTCCGAGTTCATGGACTGTTTGGAATGTTCCAGCTGTGTCTATTGATGTCTGGAACCACAGATGTGAGATTGACCTTGGTTTATTTTATGCTAATGGGAATTTGTTGTGTTGGGATTTAAAAAATGGCCTCAGGTTTGTGGGAAAAATGGCAAAATAGTTTTGAATTACTGTATACATTTACATATACTACCAAGTTTCAGATCAGTTAGATTTTTATGTTTTTGAAGTCTCTTATGCTCACCAAGTCTGCATTTATTTATACAGCAAAAACAGTTATTAAATATTATTTATATGATTTAATATAACTTAAAATGTAATTTATTCCTGAGATGGCAAAGCTGATTTCCCAGCATCATTACTCCAGTCTTCTGTGTCACATAATTCTTCAGAAATCATTCTAATGTGCTGATTTGTTGCTCAAGAAACATTTCTTCGTATTACCAATGCTAAAAATAGTTGTGCTGATTAATATTTTTTGTGGAAACCGTGATAAAAAAAAAATCAGGATACAAAGTTCAAAAGAACAGCATTTATTTGAAATAGAAATCTTTTGAAACATTATAAATTACTGTCACTTTTGATCAATGCAATGTATCCTTAATAAATAAATGGATAAATGAATTAATTAATTACTCTTACTGACCCCAAACTTTTAAATGACAGTGCGTAACACTACTGGTAACACTTTACATTAAGTTGTATGTATAATTTAAATAATTATAAAATTATTCTTATGAATTATTAATGCCTTATAATATGCATTCTAAAGTGTTATATCTTTTCATTTTAACCAGTTATAATAAATTACGATCTATTCTCTGTTACACCAAGAGTATAATGCAATTTAACACATGATATAACACATTAGTGTGTTGATCTTGTGTGTTAATTCATGTGTGTTAATGTTAATGGCATAACCCTGAATAGATAAGTATCATAATGTATTATAGTATAATTAAATGGTTAATTAAAATGACTTTTTACAATGCATAGTAGACCTAATGCATAGTTGAAGAATCATAACAGTTACATTTATGCAAACAAGGTGTTAGGTATTATGCATATAATGCACGTTTTATAGTGATTTCTATTAAGCTTATAATAAAACTGAAACCTGAATGTTTTTCAGTCCGTTTAAAGTGTCGAGTCAAATGGTCAGTGTGACGTATGCAGTATTCAATAATTCCCTTTATACGTGTGTGTTACTCTGTGTTGTAAAGAACAGCGCGAGGACAAGACAATCGGCCCTGAACTGATTCACCCAGTGCTAAAATAAGCGTTGTGCCTTGCTTTAATATCCTCTGCTTCTTCTTGCGACCTGTCTTGTCTGAGTGCTGGCCTCTGGTCGTCGTGTTGCCCTGGCACTGAGAGTTTCTCTCCCTCATGGGTCTGAGGGGTTTGTTTTCCCGCCTCAGCAGCCTCGCACTGAGCGCAGAGCGCCGGGAACGGGAAGCGCCAAGCGCGCGCTTGGATCAGAGGCAGCGACTAATTAATGCCACCTCCTGCAAATGACTCGCAAATTAAGATAAATGGTGATGTGAATGCAAAAACACAGAGACCAAAATATATCTCACAATAATAAGTATAACCATAACTCTTTCCAACAATGTAACCAAACGTTAATTAGTACAGAACTGCCTTTATGTCAGTGCCTCGATAATCGCCTGACTGGTCACACACAGGTACGTCCATAAACACGGCGAAACTCTAAAGACTTCGACATCCACTTATTTAAAAAATGTCCTCAACCTAGTTTTCCTCCTCACTGCTCCCTGTAAATTACCCAGAAATGCACAATGTCGGTAATTGATCTGATATAATCTCTCGCCAGTCCTCCATCAACTCCCCTGCGAGATGATACGAAATTGCTGCGGCGCGCACTCGCTCCCACCAATTCAATTACTGCAAGAATTACTTGTCATATCCACTTCCCTCTCTATTTAGTGCTGTAATTTTGATCCGTTTGAGAATTACACGAGAGGACGTGATGTTTAGTGTTTCATAAATGTTAACCCAGCAAAAAGAGAATGTAATGAGCTCGGTAAAATGGGCCCTGTCAGTTTCAGTAAGAGACCGATGGTCGCAGGTCCCGAGTTTCACCGCTGGGTGGCACTCTTGGTACACGTTTTTGGCTTGTTTAAAATTCCCTCCCCACTGATCCTACTTTTCTCAATGGAAATAACACATACAGATTTCCTCAGCTGGATCTTGTACATTTGTGTCAAACCATACCGCAAAGTCTTGCATGCTGTTTTGTAAGCCAAGTGGTCATTCATTCGGCATCTTCTGTGTGCAAGAAGATGCTCTGCCGCCTGCCAGACTCATCTAGAGCGCAAACTACCGTAGCTTGTTCACACACACCGTGCCTGTAGGGTGTCAGCTGGGCTCACTGTGAACCTAACCTCTCTCATAGTAGCACCCCCACGCCTGCTCTGTCAGTGTCATTCAGAAGAGATTACTTCTATCCAGCGTGAGTCTGGGGGTCTGGTGGGGGGCCCGGTAAAACTCCCCGTGGTTGGGAAGATTGCTTTCCATCCTCGGTTCGCCCTGGTATTTCCGCCCTCAGCATGGAGAGGATCAGAAGTAATGCACCACAAGTGTAGTTTAGAGGGGGATGCGGCCTTGAAGAATGAGCTTGAATAATGCCACACTTCAGCTATCGGCAATGCATGTTTGCTGGAATTCAGCTGTTGTACATATATGTATGTATTAGGGGTGTAAGAAAAAATCGATACACATGAGTATCGCGATATTTTATTTTGCAATACTGTATCGATTTTCAAAAACGCAATATCGATTTTTTTTTTTTTTTTTTTTTTTTTTTTTTTTTTTTTTTTTTACGTCCACAAATATTCATGGTAAGACGGTGGTTCACGTTTATGTTGTTTAAAAGGCTCGCCGAACGGTGCGTGTCCACTGGCACGGAGCGAGCGGAGCAAGCGTTTTCAATTCATTCCATGGAAGTCGAGCTTCACGCTCAGCAGTGCATTTTGGGATTGACAGCGGACCGGAGAAAGCGTTGAGAGCGACTGAGAGCGTTAAAAAGGTTGGGCAGTTCTCGACTTTATGCAACTATCAAGCGAAAAACGCGGTCGGCAGTTTATGATGGATTTAGTGCGTAAATCATTTTGTTTACAAATTAGACACTTTGCAGTTGTTTATATATGTTAAAGATTTTATTTTGGATGTGTTTATTGTTATTATATTGGCTGGGTTTATAAAATTGAAAGGATCTTTGCTTGGTGCATTTGGAAACAAAGCTTGTCTATTTCTAAATGTAATCGCGTGCATGATGATTATACTATCCGTGTGTTGAAAAAAACAAACACACTCGTAACAGACACACCCCAAAGCGGAGACGTTACAGCGTTGCCAGCGGCACCGAGAGTAGTTTTACCGCTGTAGTGGACGCGCACCGTGAAGCTGCGTTCACACGCGAATAGAGTGTCTGGCGCGAGTGATTTCAATGTTAAGTTAATGCAAAGACGCGTTTACGTGCGTCTGGAGGTCCTGTGGCGCGAATGAGGCGTTTAGCGCGGCAGACGTTAATTTGCCTCATTCGCGCGTCCAGTTCTTTTAAAATCTTTTATCACATAAAAACTTGATTTCAATAGGCCTATATGACACATTCATTTTGTTCACTTTCATTAATTTTCGTCCAGTTCACGTTGTTGTTTTGTATTGTGACAGGGGCTATGTATTTTCTTTTATTATGGCCTACTTGAGAAATATAAAAATTTGCTCACTAAGAACCTGTGAACCACAATACCAAACTGGCAGTCTGATTTTCTGTGAACTGAATTGTTAACCTAAAGTAAACTTCTTTGATTTTTATGCACATCATGTCTTTTTTTAAATATTATTTTTTCTAAAATTATAGTCCTACTTTAAAAAAATCCCAATATATCGCCTTATGCACAGTATCGAAATATATTGCAATATATTGAATCGTGACCCATGTATCGTGATACGTATCGTATCGCCAGATTCTTGCCAATACACAGCCCTAGTATGTATGTGTGTGTCTGTGAGAGAGCGAGCGAGAGAGAGAAAAGCAGTGTTTTGTGACTTGTATGATCCATGGGAATTTTGTTAGTCATTTGTAAAGGGTTTTTAAGTTACATGAACATATTAAATTATGTTTTCATGTCAAGTTTTGTGGAACTGTTAATGGTTAGATGTTGTGTTGTATTCTAATTAATACAAACAATGCAGTAGGCTCATTTGTCTGACAAATTATTTGTTACATTTTCTGAAATCATATTATTAATCAGTATTTTTGTAAATATTAGAAAAAAGCCTGTAAAATAAAATCAATTCAAATTCTCTCTCACACACATGAAAAAAACAAGAGAGAACCAATGAAAAATTAATGACTGATTATGTTGTAGTCAATGTATGCTTTTTTTATGCATTTTCTTTGCATAGTTAAATAAAACGTGTAGCTGTAGTGTGCCAAAATGTGTTTTTTGCCAAATAATTTTTCCACATTTATACCAGTTTAGGGTTTTGTTCTTCGATCATATTTAAATTATATATAAATATAATATTTAATATGTAATATAGAAATAAAATATTTTCCCCATATTTTGATGGGTATTATAAACAAATATCCAGCTCCGGACATTACTTTTGGCCACTACTGTGTGTGTGTGTGTGTGTGTGTGTGTGTGTGTATGTGTGTATATATATATATATATATATATATATATATATACACGTACGTACATACATACGAACATACAGTTATTATTTAAAAAATAAATATATACAGTATATATAATTTTGCAATTTTTATAATCTTTTTCCACTTTTCATATATATTTTCAGTTCTTTTTAAATATAAATCTACTCTTTTAAACTATAAATGTTATTTTATTTCCTGTTTTCAAACCGCTATATTGTGCAGTGTACTTTTTGACGTTTTGATGAGTGTTCTTGTCCTCCTCTTACACAGGTCGCCTGTCTGTTTCGTGTGCCGACTGAAGTGGTGAAGCAGAGAACACAGGCCAATCCCTCCCTCAATACCTACCGGGTGCTGCTGAATACACTACAAGAAGAGGTGCGCGTATATCGTCAGCTTGGCTTACAGTGAACAATGCTCTTCAGTTCACTCGAGCTGTCCTGTTAAACACAGATTGACGGGTGGATTCATTGATAAATAAGTCGTTTTGTAAGGCAGTCAGTCATGAAAATGCCATGTCTTTTTGTTTGCACAAAGATGATAACTCTTTTTGATTTCTCATTGCAGGGTTTCAGAGGGTTGTACAGAGGTTATGGCAGCACAGTCCTTAGGGAGGTAGGCTGTCTTTTCTCTATAAAGTAGTAATACTCCATTATTTTACTTAAAGGTATAGTGGAGGATTTTCTTTTTCCGGGTGGATCATCAAGACTATTGGTCCTCCTAGTTGTCAATCATTCTGGTGATATGTTTACGTAAGGCCGTCGTACGTGCTCGTCCCTAGGTAGTTTTCGCTTTCTGTGCATGCGCACTTTCAGGTGTATATGTGTGGTGAGCTACGGTTTCAGCCATTCATTGAAGCTCGCCGTTCTCACCGGGTTTTTTCAGAATGTCTGAGGGTCGCAAGAGAAAAAGTGTCTACGAATTGTATGACGAGAGAAAGGCCTCTGAAGAAAGAAACAAGACCAGAGTGTTTTTGGGAGAATATTTCACACGCTGGCGTGCGCTAAAAGCACAGGTTGGGCTTCCCACTGATGCCTCAGTCGCGAAGTTTCTAGTCGACAGGTAAAGTTTGGCATGCTATTTGGAGAAATCCATTTAAAATCACTGCTAGTAAAAGTTAATGTAAGCTATGATTAGCGATGCTAGCCCTGGCACAAGTCACGCACTAGGCTCGTGCATGCTCTCTCGTGCACACGTTTAATAGGCGTTCCCTCTCGGGAGCAGGTAGAGTGTTGCGCATGTGCGTTTTTTCAAAAAGTGGAGAGGGCGGTTCTTTTCTAAAATTCAGGAAAATCCTCCACTATACCTTTAATTATAGCCATGCTGTGAGATTGGAATTTGATTTGAATATGTCTTAAAGGGATAGATCCCACTTTACATTAAGTGTTTTTAACTAAGTACTTACATTTAAATTTGATAAATAATTTGATACAAAGCACTTATTGTGTACATTCGTGTTTTTACATTGTACTTGTATTTAAAAAGGTATGCATGCAATTACAGCTGTAATTATTTTTAGTAAAAACAGCTGTAATTACACTGTTGACCCTTCCCTTGCACCTTAACCGACCCTTAAACCAAATCATACCACCAAACCTGTCCTAACGAGCCCGATCTCACGGGAAAACGTACAAATTCTACGAGGTGGCTTATTCATACGAATTCATACGACCTGACTCGTACGAATTAGTACGATTTTTGCAAAATCGTACATATTTTACGAATTGGCCAATTCGTATGAACTCATACGAATGACCTACCCCTGACCCCGCCCCTAAACCTACCCATCACGTGGGTTTAGACAAATCGTACAAATTCGTACGAGTGAGGTCGTGCGAATTAGTACGAATTAGCCAACTTTTTATCATTCGTACGAATTCGTACGAATTGGTCGTGAGATAGCGTTGGTCCTAACCTACCTGTATCCCACTTCAATAGCAGTAAGTGTTTCGCAATGCATCAGGAATACAGTAAGTGCATAGTATTTTTATATGTACAGTAAGTACATAGTAGGTAAAGACGCCTTATATAAAGTGACCAAAAGTTCTAAAAAATTTTCATAATTTACTCTCATGTCATTTCTGTTTTTTGTTCATACAATGAAAGTTAAAGGTGCCCAGTGTTGTTTTTACCACCCTGACTTTCATCATTCGCATACATAAAAGCAGTTAAAACAGTCTTCAAAATGTCTTCTTTTTTTTTCACAGAAGAAAGTACAGTTTGTAACCATCAGTAAATGTAAACAAATTAAAAAAAAATTAGTGAATTATCCCTTTAAGCAAGATTTTGACCCCTTTCAGGGGCTTTAGTTTTCAACTAAAATCAATCATTTCAATCATTTCTTTTTATGCGTTTTGGTCGTTCGTTTACATGACAACAGTGTTTTGGGTGCCTGAAAACGTAAACTTTTGAAAATGAATGTCAAAGTGCAAGTTTTTAAAAACAATCTCCGTGTAAACAACAAAAACGGCAATATCTGAAAACGATTATGTCATGCACATGCGTATTACGGGTTCAATCTATAGTGGTTCATCGCCATCTACTGGCCTGGCAGCAGAATACAGCGTTTTTAGTCGTTTTCGCAGATCCGTGTGAATGGGGGGAAAAACTTCTTCGTTTGAAGCATATCGTTGTCGTGGTAACATACCCTCAGTTTTCTCATTCAATCAGCTTTTTTTGCATTACCAATTTATCTAGCTAATTAAACTAATTAGCAATGGAACAAGCATCAGGCAGAGGAACAGCAAGGTGAAACACACCGTATCCCTCCAACCCAAGAGAAGATGCTTTAAAAAAAAAACTCTCATTATCGCCCTTTGATTAATCATCTGCTTCCTCGCACACCTGCATTGCATGATTATTCTTATTGAGTTCAGGCAAAGCTCATATGTTTTCATTTTGTTTTCCAAATTTATTTTCTCCTCCTTCATGCCACGTACTGACAGAAGACGAAGATAAAAGGAGGGAAATATTCGAAATCAAAGAAAACCTGTTGTGTGGATGAAGGTGACACTCATTTTTTCATGAGGTGATATCGTCTCTCACTGGCGGGCAATCTTGTACTTATTTTCCGCCTCACTTAACTCACGTTATTCACGCAAACTCCATCTGGACATAAAGAAAAAAGAACAACAAGCTTTTTCTGATTTCTCCAAGGGCTTCTGAATAAATGAATACATTTTGGATGCGAGCGGGCGGCTCAGGCGGAATACTAAGGGCCAGATAAAATAGAGGTGCCGAGAGGTGCCCCGCTTCTTCCTTGGGATTGGCTTTGACGTGTGTCAGGAAGCTAATTCATTTTCTCGGCCCTCTATCTTATCCAGCGCTGCAACCATGTCAGGGTAAGTTTGTTTACCCTGGATGCCGAGTCCTCCTCACGCAAGGATTTAATTGGGGTCTTCTCCATTATGCAGATTCATTAAAGAACCCCAGACAAGAGGTTGTGATGAGATGCAGCCCGCCGATATGCGCTAGTTGAGCATGTAGAAGAGAGAAAGGTTTGCAAGCAGTTAAATGACAAACAAAAAGACTGGTGTAAAAAGGAACCCTGCATGCATGATGATGATAAATGAACAGTAGGAGTATTACCTTTTTGACTAAAAATACAGATTGGGTATCAAAAATACTGTAAAAATAGTAATATTGTGAAATATAATTGCAATTTAAAATAAATGTTTTATAGTTGAGTATTAAGAAGTCCGGTGTAACTAAATTTTTGTTGTGGAAACCATAAAAAAAAAGAAAAAATCAGGATTCTTTGATGAATAGAACTTTCAAAAGAACAGCGTTTAAATGTTTTTGTCTTTACTATCACATTTGATCAATTGAATGCTTCCATGCAGAACAAAAGTATTCATTTATTTAAAAATCTAAATCTGTGGTACTGTATTTTTAGCCATTAACCTCCAAAATGTGTCTTTTCAAAGGTAGTTTCCTCATCATGTTGTTCCAGAATTAATTTTTTATCTGTGAACATGAACTTCCCGACTGGTGGCCGCTGTTTTTCAGTATTATGAAAGTATATAAGGACTATGAACATAAAATATTGTAAAATTCACTGTGGACTTAAAAATATCATAAAATTGGTTCATAAGACTCATTCACTACATTACAAGTCTTCTGAAGCCATTCGATAGCTTTGTGTGGGGAACAAGCCAAATTGAAAAATCATTATTCACTAAATTTCGGACCGATTGCAGCTGTCGCTAGCTTTTGTAAGTTCATACATTTCTATGAGAAGTC
Organism: Rutilus rutilus; assembly: GCF_951802725.1. Lineage (NCBI taxonomy): Eukaryota > Metazoa > Chordata > Actinopteri > Cypriniformes > Leuciscidae > Rutilus > Rutilus rutilus. The sequence goes on from NC_140227.1 coordinate 15,647,458, forward strand.
AAATTCTTGAATTAATCTTTATTTTCAGCCGGCTCGTCGTAAATTATTTCTAAATGATCCATTTCTCAGGTGATCCTGTTGCAAACTGTTAACAGGAGAAGATTTTCAGTGAAAAATTACATAAGTTTGTCTCGGTTCCTCACACAAAGCTACCAATTGACTCCACAAGCCTCAGAATATTATATTATCTTATAGAGTGTATTATGGTTTTATCCACTAGAGGGCATAACAGGATTAGGGCAAATCTGATAACCATCTGCACGAAATCTGAAAAAAGACCACAGCACTCTCAGATTGCTAGGAACATCAAAGAGCACAATTTTAATCAACTTTATGAAAGCCGACTAGAAGATAAAAACCATTTCCTCTATCTAACACTATTGTAACCTATGCTTAAATATATATGGGCCTATTTGCTGCAGTGGAACAGAAGTATTACAAATAAATATGGAATTTGTTAGAAATGTTTCTGTCATGTTGATGGAGGGATCCGATCACAGCACTTTCTCATGGTCCTTGACACTCGCCCGAGAGAGAGCGTGAGAATGAGAGAGGCAGATAGACCGACAGAAGAAGAGTGCTGTTGCAGATATAGCTCACAGTACTGACAGTCCTCATTGTATATGAGCACAGATGTGAGAGCGGAGGGAAGGAGAGGAGAGGAGAACTGGCAACCTTGTAAGAATGTTATGAAACACCTACGCCTTGAGCTGTGCTCCTGTCAACTTCTGCATTAGTTATTACCGAGATGTCTGAAAATGTTTTTCCCTCAGCATTTGCTTATATTCAGATGCTGATCTTAAGTGAAATCAGCCCAAACAAACACACCCCCTCTCTTCATTGCTCCGGCCCCCCGAAATGCACAAACACGCAATACAAGGAGTGGATGTCTCTGTCACAATTCTTGCACCATTTACTCGCCCTCGTTTTGTTGCAATTTTATAACACCATAAATTTTGTGCTGTATATTAAAATTAAGGGTAAGGTTTAAGGTTGTCAACGGGGAAACTTTTAATGCGTTTTTGCCATTCATTTACACAACAATGGCATTTTGAGGGCCTGAAAATACGAACTTTTGAAAACGCGTTTCAAAGTGCAGGTTTTTGAAACCGATAGTGTTATCATCTCTGTGTAAACTACAAAATCGCAAATTTGCGAAAACGGTGACGTCATGCGCATGCATATCACGGGATCAGTCTATAGCCATATTTCTTTACAATATCGCCATCTACTGGCGTGGCAGCATAATGCAGCGTTTTTAGTCATTTCGCGGATCCGTGTGAACGGCGTTCATTTTGACGACGTTGTTTGTCCGTCTTTAGTACATTATGTAAACCTATAATTATTCAGTTTACCTGCTTTTTATTGTATTATTTTAGTCTAAATCAAATTGTGTTTTTAATTTAATTCATTTTAAGTCATCCTGCGGACCCATTAGAAGTTTGCTGAGGCCTTCTGATTGAGAACCACTGGAGTAGATAGAAGATAACAGGATTCTGGAAGAATACTAGCTGAAGTGACACTGTTTTGAAACTGTTCTGTTAAATGCATTTACCTGAATATTGTTATGATGAAGAGGAATTTTTCAGAGTGCGATTTCCTTCATTCTTTTGTTTATTGCATTGTGTCAGTGTTTGACAGAATGCTTAAGGCATTTCTTATCAAATTAAATCAAACTCGTCTCAGATTCTTTCCTCTCATTCTCGCTCCACCCTTCTTGTGATCTCTAGTTGACACTGAAGCCAAAAAGCCCCAGAGGTCTTGGACCTGCCCGAGATCAATTTGTCTGACTTATCCCTGTGTTTATGTTGCTGTTGTTCATTGGTCACAGTGGGCTGTGCCGCTAACAGGTGGGAAGTGTGTATGTTTGACCTGCAGTTCAGTGTGGATTTGCTTCTCTCTACTTCATAACGCAAGCAAAGAGAGGATATGAGGCAGGGGTGTGCGGTTTCTTTATGCTTGTCTGGTGCATTTATTCTTCAATCAATTTCCTGTCAATTTTTCACAGTACTTTGTTGAAAGGGTCAAAATAACATTCTCATTCTCAATTTATAAAAGATTGGAAATGACAGTTGAAAGAGGTTAAATGGAGAGAACAAAGTAACAGGGGCTTTGAATTATTCAACCCTCAGAAATCCAGCATTAATATTGCAGGTCAGGAAGGGACTTTTTGAGTATTTTGGATATTTTGGATATGTTAATGTCAAAACAGCCCTATAGAGTTTCAAGCACTGTCGGAACTCATTTGTAATTGATCTACAATTTATTAATGACTGTTGAAAACTTGCGTATTAAAATAGAAAACAGTTTTAATTATAATCATATTTATAAAATTATAAAAATAATAATTTGTACTGACCCTAAACTTGCCGAAATGGTTATTGCTACTGCTTAATAAAAAAAAAATAAAAAAAATTGCTTTAGTCAATATGCTTTAGCTACTGCAGTGGGTCTCTGAGGGTTAAACTTTATTCTTCACGGCTGGATTTAATATACCTTCAATCAGATATTTTCAGAGCTCAGCCATCCAGCTCGTTAGCCCTGTCTCATTACTCATTACCTGTGTTCCATTGCATTGTCTTTATTTGGTCTGATTAGCAGACATTAAACATGCTTGCCATGCACATTCCTCAGCATGTTTCACAATGATATGTGTGGACTTGCATGCGTGAGTACATTATGTATATAGTATGTGTGTTAGCGTTGATCCATACCGGTTTGTATTTATTGTCTCTCAGCTAGTTGGCTGACTGGCAGAGTTTCTGTTTATTTTACCTGTGGCACACTCTGTATGAGTGAATGATTTATAGCACTCGTGTGAAGGCACGAAGGCTTCGTTTCTATCCTCCACCTGAGCACATCGTGCCTCCAGCTGAAATGTGAGAGTTTTGAAAAATGTCAGGATGAAGGTGTTGTTCCCATCCTGGCTGTGTAATAGCAAGGGCTGGTGCTGCCATGGAGGGTTGCATGTCAACCGTGACGCGGCAGACCAGCTGTTGCCGAGGCTGTTGGTGAGAAAAAAAAGTTTCAGCTCTCTCCAAACCTCAAACTAAACTGCTAATCCAGCTCCCGCTGGGTCAGTGTTCCTCATGTTCCATATCTACACCACTGATGACACTCGCACTCATTCAGATGACTTGTGCTTGCCAGGTTCAGCACCATTCACAACTGAGCAGAAAATGCCGTTTCAGTTCAACTCATTTTACGGAATTTTAACTGTGGTAGCAAACAGGATGTGGAGTTAGAATTTGAGTTGAAATGACAGGAAGTAGAATTAAAACAAAGCACTCAAATATTTTTACCCATTAATATTATCCAAGAAAATATTGTGATATTAAAGGTACACTATGTAACTTTTTTTTTTTTTGGTCAAAATTAACATTTGAATTAGTCAATACCTCAATCCTTCTTCCAAAATGTGTTTTCGTCTTACCCTGATTCACTATGGTAAGCCTATTATAAGTGTTTATATTTTAGGCTTGTGATTGCGTGCATACGTCACTCGCCCCCGTGTGTCTCGTCATAGCCGTAAATAGAGAAAAGTTGCTCTGGCTACTTTAATGCGTGTATGGTGTGGGAGTCAAATTAGTTAGCTGTCACAACGCACGATAAATGTTGAAATGGAGCACGTTAAATCTCGTTTAAACACCCCCCCCCCCCCCCCCCCCTCCCCCCCTCCCCCCCTCCCCAGAATAGAGGAGAGTCTGCTGGCAAAAAGAGGACGCAACAGAGCTCGTAATCAAGCGAGAATCAACATTGGCTTGCCTTTTCTGAGAACTGAGGGTCTTGAATTGTTGTAAAAGTGACACAGAGATGGCGTTTTTATTACTCAACAAGTGAGTAAGGTATTTTATTGAACAGATAAACTGCCATATGAAGCTCTCTAACAGGGTTGATTATAAAGCATTATCAGGTCATATTAAAGGAGAAGTTCACTTTTAAAAAAACTTTTGCTGATAATTTACTCACCCCCATGTCATCCAAGATGTCCATGTCTTTCTTTCTTCAGTCGAAAAGAAATTAAGGTTTTTGATGAAAACATTCCAGGATTTTTCCCCATATTATGGATTCTAATGGGACCCAAACGGTTCAAGGTCCAAATGACAGTTTCAGTGCAGCTGCAAAGGGCTTTAAACGATACCAGACGATGAATAAGGGTTTTATCTATCGAAATGATTGGTCATTTCAAAAATAAATAAAAAAGTTTAAGTTTTATAAGCACAAATGTTCGCCTTGCTCTGTTCTGTGATGCGTGTTCGTAACGTCACGTAATACGCAATTACGTTGAAAAGGTCAAGTTTGATGTGTTTACAAATGTGCGGGAGGAGGACCATATACACATTTTAAAATGTATTTGTGTCAGTTTAACGTTTAAAATGCCCATTCGTGTGCGTATCCAAGGTGCTTTAATATTAAAAAGCCAAAAAGAACATTTTTCAAGCGTGACCTTTTCAACGTAATTGCGTATTACGTGACGTCACGAACGCGCATCACAGAACAGAGCAAGGCGAACATTTGTGCTTATAAAACTTAAACTTTTTTATTTATTTTTGAAATGACCGATCGTTTCGCTAGATAAGACCCTTATTCATCGTCTGGTATCGTTTAAAGCCCTTTGCAGCTGCACTGAAACTGTCATTTGGACCTTGAACCGTTTGGGTCCCATTGGAATCCATAATATGGGGAAAAATCCTGGAATGTTTTCATCAAAAACCTTAATTTCTTTTCGACTGAAGAAAGAAAGACATGGACATCTTGGATGACATGGGGGTGAGTAAATTATCAGCAAAAGTTTTTTTAAAAGTGAACTTCTCCTTTAAGGGTCATATTCATCCGCAGTCACACAGAGCCGAAGCACAACCAAAACAATGTTCTTCCGCAGAATGCACGCAGTTTTGTTTTTTAACTGCTAGAGGGCCAAAAGTTACCTTTAATAATGTTAATAAATCAAATACTTATAATAAATTAAACGAATATTTAATATTTAATAATTTTCTATTTGTTTCCCAGAATGCTCTAATATACCCAAATTTCTTCAAAATAGAGACATCCATAACTAATGAGTAAAGTTATTTAAAATAGACAGTCAATATTTATTTTTATGTAGTTAACTGAATACAATGTGGAGGACACGTGTTATTGTTTGACTTAAAATGGCTTTGATTACTGTATTTGTTGGACATTATTTAACATATTAAAATATATTAACTTAAATAATAAGTAGACAAGATTAGTAAAAATGAATGATACAATTAATTGTTTTGTTTGGTAAGTGTTTGGTATACTGTGTTGGACGAATGTAATTCCTTTATTATTTTTTTTAAAAATTTTTTATTGCAATTCAGTAAATTCCACTTCAAGCTCCAAAATGGCAAGCTCCAGTCTGATTGGCTGGCTTTATGCGAGTTGGCATGTACAGGTTTTATCTAAAGAGTAGTCATGTCGTTTACAATGTTTGTGGCACTGAATCTTAGTTTGAATCTAAGGAAAATGACATATTATTGAGCACACATTTATATTTTGCTACACATATACATATATGTTGTACACTCATTGTACATATTTTTTGTTCTCTAACTTGTGTCCAGTTTTTTACATGTTAGTCAGACATCTTGTCTGGGCGGCTCTTGACCAGGATCATTTGCGGTGTGGACCAGACTTTATGTCGACAGTCAGAAGTCTGGCTACGTGAGACTATTTGCAGCTTAAACAAAAAAATGACCCAAGAGAATTATGTCTGGTGTGCAGATGGTCCTAATGTAGTGTAGGGATGTTTGGGCCAAGGTGTTGTGTGTGTGTGTGTGTGTGTGTGATGAGTAGACTCTGTATGAGGCCTGTCCACTCTTTCCTCTCTCCAAGGGACTATTTTTGGCGGGCCTTCTCACAAGGTTGTTGATCAGCATTAGAGGGATCCTCTTATGTGATTGCACTGAACAGGACACTTCATTTGTCTGGGTTTTCCTGAGGATTTGAATTGGATACAGACCTTTCCATGTGTAGAAAAATCCTGGTTCACACACACACACTCATGAACACTTGAGGTAGCTGCATAATATACAGACATTGATGTATAGTTCATGTTGTTGGTGTGTAGTTCAGACTCCCATTCCTGCTCAACTCCAATCCGTCATGCTTTTGATTCATATCTCATGCTGGGACTCCTGTCTAGCACTGCTGTTAAATTAATCCTTTTACCCACAATCCACTACAGCGCATGTTACTCTCACTGATAGCGTAACAATCACAAGACTTTCTGGACTGGAACCCTCAGAACGGCTTGAAATGCTGATATTTCTGTCCAGCGTCAATCAGTTAAATCACTTCAAGCACATAATGGTTTTGTCGATAGATATTTAGTCTGCTTTACTCAGATGGCTCTCCACCTAATACTCGGCAAGATTTCAAACATCCACATGCGCTGAATTTCATGAGTTACAGACAGCTGTGACGCTTCAGTCAGAAGTAATCACTCGATCTTGCCTATTTATATCACATGATGCGATACAAACAAGTCGATTGTATTGCATTTGAAATCGCTGAAAATGCACAACAATGAATCTTAGGGATGCGTTTTGAAAAGCAAAAAACACCTTTTAAATGTAACAATTAGATGTTATATTGTCATTGGACCAAAAGCCTAAATAATTGGATAAAATATTATCTGGCAAATACCCTGTTAGATGTATAAACCTGATGAGTAACCTCATATATATATGACTGTCAATAGATTGAAGTGTGTTTTTTTTTATTTGTGTAATATCTTAATTAGTTAATGCGTTAACTTTGACAGCTTTAATAAATACATTTTATTTATAAATATTGCTCTGGAAAATTGACACTAGACATTGACATTATTACAAAAGATTTATATTTCAAATAAATGCTGTTCTTTTAAACTTTTTAGTCATCAAAGTATCCTGGAAAAAAAGTATCATGATTTATACAAAAATATTATGCAGCACAACTGTTTTCTTCATTTATATTTCTTCAGTATGAAATCAACATATTAGAATGATTTCTGAAGGATCATGTGACACTGAAGACTGGAGTAATGATGCTGAAAATGTAGTTTTGCCAGGAATAAAATAAAAGTTTAAAATGGATTAAATTAGAAACAACTATTTAAAATTTGTTTTATATTTTCACAAAAGTGTTTTTTTATACACTATTTTCTGTCCTTCCTGATGTATATGGATGTATCTGCACAGCTACAAGTCAAATAAGATTTTTTTTTTTTTTTAAGGGGACCTTTTGATATTCAGAGAAGCAAGTTTTTACTGTATTTATTTATTTATTTTAACAGTAACTCAGTCAGGTTTTGTCGCTGTGGGTTTGTGTGCACGTTCTGTTCGCTGGTTAGGTTGTTTTAATTAGTGTATTTCGCTAGGTCTTGGGGTTATGTTTGCTTCCCACAATTTTCTGCATGTTTGCCTCAATCCGAGCAGAAAACAATCTCAGCCTCTCGCATATGGTTTCAATAAGGGCCGCCGGTCTGGCTGGGGACCTAGAGAGAAAGAAAGGGCTGGGATGGGGGGAGGAAAGGGGTCTTGTCCTTCTGCTGGCCCACAGACCTGTGACCTGAGCTTGAATATACCTCTGAGCAACAACATGTTCAGTTTATTTGATTCATTTATTTGTGATCCTCTATACTTTGATCCTCTGTAGTATGTGATAGCATAAAAAAAAGACACTAAATGAAATTGCCTCGCATTTTAAAAACGAATATAACGATAATCTAATAACACTTGCATCAGAAGGCAATAAGGGGAGGGAGTAAGTCATCCTTCCTAGAGGGTGATATGCATTGCCCTTTTCATGAAAGAGCGGTGCCCTTGTAAAACAAGTGTGAGGTTAACCTCTAATTGCAGGGTGAGTTTCGCTGTCACATGCTGTGATTTATTTCCCTCGCGCCTTCTCTCGCTCCGTCCTTCTCCAAACTTGTTTTCATCTTACTTCTCCCTCAGAACACTCTCTGCCTTTAACTCTGAAGACATCTTTTCCTTTTCTGGCTCTCCCCCGCTCTCAGTAGTTTATCTCAGGGGCAGTGATGCTTATGTGTCCTGGAGTTGTGTACTTAACCCCAGTTGTCTCTGGAGAAAAATGGAGTCTGAGCACCGAGCTGCATGGTAATGGGAGGTTGAAGGTGAACGGCTTTACGGGACAGTTAATGTTATTATTACAGCTTGAGAGAGGCTCAGACCGGGAGCTTGTTCCGATCGATAATTATTCCAGATTTGGTTGTAGGGTTGCATTTGAGGTTTTAACCAATTATCATGTCTCAGATGTGAAACATTAAATAGCCCGCTGATTTTCTTCCACATGTTTGTCCCAGCTATCAGCATTTCCTGTGTCCAAATGTAAGGTCAACAGATGTTGAAGTAATACATGTATCATGCCAGATTTTATCTGGCAGGACAATATGAATGAACTCCCATTGTTTTAGCACATAATATAAATCACAGAACACACAATGTCGTCTATTAGCGAACAAGTAATCATGGCCAATTCTACTTCACTATTGCTCTCCTGAGGGATAGTATTGGACTTAATTGAATGAAATCATGGTGATGTAATTTCAAACTGCATGCCGGGAAGGCCATAAATGTGGCTGTGATTAGTTTGCTGGGTAGAAATTGTATTTTTGTCTTATATAGGTGTAAGATTCATCACAATTTCTACCCGCAACCATAACTAATATCGGATAAAAAGCTTAAACCGATATCTGTGCAATGTAAAAGGCCGGAGGACACACCTGCCGAAGCACTGACTGCTGAAAGCTGAAGACTGACTGTAATGTTTAGTTAAGCTCACATAACAGCGGCCCACGGCTGGAAACATCTGTAGGGAGCCGTCAGGTTTGGGGGTGAGAGGATGATGTCACTGCTTCATGTCAAATACTGCACTTATTTAACCCTCTAAGTGAAGGAAAAGTCTTTCTGGAAGCCCTCGACATCTTCTGTTTCCATTGTCTATAATTTGGTTGTTTTGCTTATGCTTTGAAGAGGGTATGGTCAAATTTTGTGGCTTGTTGCACGATCTGACTGGCTTTGTTTCCTGTTTTAGGTGTGCTACTTTAAGTGATTAGACTTAAGAGTTTCAGCATGCGGACAGTGCCAGCGCAAACCCTCTTTTGGCATTAAAAAACTACTGTAAGGATTCACTAAAGACATGCGGTGGAAAAATTAGTGCTGAAAAGGTGTGGACAGGGTTATTTTTGCGGCTGACCTTATTGCGTATGCATTTGTAGGAGTTTCCCTTTCAGACGCAAAACTTATGGGAGGAGAGTATTTAAATGAATCATGCAAGGTGATTTACTAAGGTTTGCGCTAGTCAATTCACTGGTGCGCCATTATTTACCTCCACAAAAAAAGCATCTCTTAAACCAGACAGACGCTAACTGGTAGATTGCGTTGGTCATCATGGAAAAATGATCCAAATTTCATCTACTTCGTCAGTAGATCACGCACAGAAATTTCCACTGCGCTTCTACGCTGATTTGCAAATCTGTCCCATTGACTTACATTGAAGGAGGGATTTGGGCCAGTAAGCAACCAACTAGTAAACGCTCATCATAGCGACATGTTAACAACCACTCAGAACACTTTAGCAACTCCATAACAACCACTCATAATAAAAAACATCATTGCTAGCATTGCTTCTGTGAAGTCACCCTCATTGAATGTATTTTAATGTAATGCCGCATGTAGTAAAAACAGTTCGGCTAGTGTGCTTTAATTCGTTCCGGAGAATGTTTGGCTTTGTATAGTTTACCAGTACCGTTATCATTCTGCATGATGGCAAGTTGTTGATCTGTTTTTTATCTCGCAGTTATTATTATTAGCCCAATATCAAATATGCTTCAAGTCTTCATCTGTCTCCTTTCTTGAGATACGAAGAAAGCTTTGTAGAACAAGAACACTTTTTACCAAAACTGGAGAAGTGTTTCATACACACCTTCTGCACAGTGTCTTCCAGATAAGGTTCCAAACATCTTTATCAGACTGAGGTCATTGAGTTTATACTCAGTATTTCTGCTTGATGGTTAATGTCGGTACGGTTCAACATGTGCAAATGCACCTCTCAAGCCCTACAGGGCTGGTTCATATGCCAAATTTTGTTGCCTGAAGATTTCATCTTAGAATAGAATAATCACAATTAATCTTTAGACTGCAAAATGAAGTAGTATTATTATACATGTTTGTTAATGTAAAAAAATGCTAAACCTGTTTCATGGATATACTGTATTATGTGCATATGTTAACTTTGATAGTCAAAAAAAAAACTATCAGCCACCTCCTTGCAGCCCTCTGGGTGTCATTGGACCCTAGTTTGAAAACTTTTAGTAACCAAGAAAGGTCTGAATTTGAAAACCTTCTGTATCTCTAACTTCTTTAATTCTCTCTCTGTCTTGCTCAGACTTTCCGCGTTCCCCCAAGGACCGCTATTCATCTTGCCTCCGCTGTCAGCACCTAATTGGAGCGGCCAGGGGGCATCCGATGTCACATACACACAGATTATAAATTGATTCACTAAAAGATTTCCTCTGACATCATGCTCTGTGTGTGAGGCCCCGCTCCACGCTTTGGTGCCTCGCGTGAAAGGGCCTCCATGCCAGTCGGACGAGTTTCTGTGTTTGTTTGTGTGCACGCATGCACCTGTAGCTTACAGTGGTCACTGTCGGACTTGAATTTCCTATTTTGTCGTCGGGGCATTCACCTGTTAGAATGCGAACAAAGGAAACAAGCGGTTCGGCCGTAGCCCGGTAGCTTGTTGATAGGGGTGCGGTCTATGTTTTCACTGTTCTTTTGTTCACTTGTTGCATCAGCCTGGCACACTTGCTGCGACGGCACAATGCAACTCCGGCCAGAAAATCCCCCCACAATGTAAATATTATGTGACGGTTCTGGGAAGCGTTTTCGGTCATGTCAATGGAATTACACTCTTGAATATTTGCCAGCTCACTGATTCCAAACAGTCCTTAACCACATAGCCCCTCCCTCGCCTCTTCATTTCTTCTCCTTCTTCCCCCCTCCAGCCTTGAACAAGTCTTAATTTGTTTAGAATATTATTACCCAGAATTTTAACTTGCTTGTCCCTAGCGCTGATGGAAACCAGGGAGCTTCTGAAATCTGATTGGCCGGCCGCATCATTCCGCACCTTCTGATTGGCCGATCTGAGCATTCTAGCGCTCCAGGCTTTTCCAACCAATGTCTGTGAAACATTCAGCCTGTCAGAATTCCACAGCAAGTGGATTCACATATCCAAACACAAAAGAGTATTGAACTTTTAGCACTGCTGATTCATGCTTTCTCCGTACTTATGAGCCAGAAATGCGCAAATACTGCACAATGCTGCTTAGATTTAAATTCAAAACTTTGAATCCACCTCTCTTAACATTTAACTTTGAATTAACGTTGTGATGTGTGCGTTTATTCGTGGGAGCTACATATGTTTTCTGTATGAGGGAGCAGGCCTCTCTATTCTCAGCCAAGATTATGACCATAGGGAAGCGTGAAACATAACACAGCTTCTCGCTCGCTCTCTCTTCTCTGATAAAGTGTTTGGGGCATCCCACTGGCTTGCTTTCAACGTATTGATTTTCCCATTATTTATGTGTTTATTTATTTTCTAAACTGGTTCCCAGAGGAGTTTTTATAGCACTGGGGTTTAAATCACATTTTCAAGCCTCACAAAAGTTCAGTGATACTGATCCTGCTCCGTTAATATCAACCTTTGATAAAGGTTGTGTAGTGTCCCCATCCTCCAACTGAATTAGGGGTACAAACTAGTTTTTTAACATTATGCGGTTTTTACATTATGTGGTCCAAGACCACAATTGTTATATAAATTGAATTCAAATATTCATTTAATTAAATTTAATTAAAAATACTCAAAGTTTGAGAAGGGTAAGATTTTTAAAAAATGTTTTTGAAAGAAGTCTCTAATGCCAAAGGGGGTAAAATTGGGTAGGGGCGCTATGGACATGTTTGGACTGAATTGTCCCTAGCAATGATTTTATCTTAGTGTCCGTGTTACAGTGTAGTTATACATTTAAGTACTGACTAATGACAAATAACTACATGCACTTACTATAGGGTTAGGGTTTGGTTTAGGGTTAGTTGTGTGTAATTATCCATAATTTATAGTTTTTACTACAATAACATGTCTTGTTTTTCATTGTCCTTGGAAATTGGTACATGTTGTCCATCCATCGTGTGCGTGTGTGTGTGTGTGTGTGTGTGTGTGTGTTTATATATTATATACTATAATAGAGTGTGTGTGTATACAGTGAGGAAAATAAGTATTTGAACACCCTGCTATTTTGCAAGTTCTCCCACTTGGAAATCATGGAGGGGTCTGAAATTGTCATCGTAGGTGCATGTCCACTGTGAGAGACATAATCTAAAAAAAAAGTCCAGAAATCACAATATATAATTTTTAAACTATTTATTTGTATGATACAGCTGCAAATAAGTATTTGAACACCTGTCTATCAGCTAGAATTCTGACCCTCAAAGACCTGTTAGTCTGCCTTTAAAATGTCCACCTCCACTCCATTTATTATCCTAAATTAGATGCACCTGTTTGAGGTCGTTAGCTGCATAAAGACACCTGTCCACCCCATACAATCAGTAAGAATCCAACTACTAACATGGCCAAGACCAAAGAGCTGTCCAAAGACACTAGAGACAAAATTGTACACCTCCACAAGGCTGGAAAGGGCTACGGGGAAATTGCCAAGCAGCTTGGTGAAAAAAGGTCCACTGTTGGAGCAATCATTAGAAAATGGAAGAAGCTAAACATGACTGTCAATCTCCCTCGGACTGGGGCTCCATGCAAGATCTCACCTCGTGGGGTCTCAATGATCCTAAGTAAGGTGAGAAATCAGCCCAGAACTACACGGGAGGAGCTGGTCAATGACCTGAAAAGAGCTGGGACCACCGTTTCCAAGGTTACTGTTGGTAATACACTAAGACGTCATGGTTTGAAATCATGCATGGCACGGAAGGTTCCCCTGCTTAAACCAGCACATGTCAAGGCCCGTCTTAAGTTTGCCAATGACCATATGGATGATCCAGAGGAGTCATGGGAGAAAGTCATGTGGTCAGATGAGACCAAAATAGAACTTTTTGGTCATAATTCCACTAAACGTGTTTGGAGGAAGAAGAATGATGAGTACCATCCCAAGAACACCATCCCTACTGTGAAGCATGGGGGTGGTAGCATCATGCTTTGGGGGTGTTTTTCTGCACATGGGACAGGGCGACTGCACTGTATTAAGGAGAGGATGACCGGGGCCATGTATTGCGAGATTTTGGGGAACAACCTCCTTCCCTCAGTTAGAGCATTGAAGATGGGTCGAGGCTGGGTCTTCCAACATGACAATGACCCGAAGCACACAGCCAGGATAACCAAGGAGTGGCTCTGTAAAGGCCCGTTCACACCAAGCACGATAACTATAAAGATAACGATATATGCGTCCACACCAACGAACGATAACGGTCTTTTTATTCTAAGCACGCGCGCGCCCGCCCCATTTTAAATGCGCGAGACCTTTAAATTAGAATGGATTCTGATTGACTGTCAGTGTTTTATCGTTTGACAGCTGGAAAAAAATCGTTCTGAAAGTGATCCCAACGATATCGTTCCTCATATCTTTATCGTTATAGTTGTGGTGTGAACTCTGTTATTCTTTAATATGGAGAACGATTTTTAGAATTATATCTTTATCGTTATCTTTATAGTTATCGTCCTTGGTGTGAACGGGCCTTAAGAAGCATATCAAGGTTCTGGCGTGGCCTAGCCAGTCTCCAGACCTAAACCCAATAGAGAATCTTTGGAGGGAGCTCAAACTCCGTGTTTCTCCGCGACAGCCCAGAAACCTGACTGATCTAGAGAAGATCTGTGTGGAGGAGTGGGCCAAAATCCCTCCTGCAGTGTGTGCAAACCTGGTGAAAAACTACAGGAAACGTTTGACCTCTGTAATTGCAAACAAAGGCTACTGTACCAAATATTAACATTGATTTGCTCAGGTGTTCAAATACTTATTTGCAGCTGTATCATACAAATAAATAGTTAAAAAATCATACATTGTGATTTCTGGATTTATTTTTTTTTTTTTTTAGATTATGTCTCTCACAGTGGACATGCACCTACGATGACAATTTCAGACCCCTCCATGATTTCTAAGTGGGAGAACTTGCAAAATAGCAGGGTGTTCAAATACTTATTTTCCTCACTGTATACTGATTTCTTGATGAAAATGAAGACCTCCCCCCAATTTAAACATTAATTATAGCCTTTGAATTTAATATATTTATAAAGACTCATTAATACCTATACTGCATTATAAGAACAGTTATAATTACATTTATATTATTTTTATAATTACTTAAGTCATGCATTTGATTTTTCAGTGTGCATGTTGGTTTTTGGACGGCCTGAAGGTGCTAACATCCTCTCAAAACTCTGTTGGTACTCATGCACGGAATCTGGATTTTTGACCCAGCTCATAAATTTGAAAAAACAAATTAATTCAGTTGTAAAATCTGAATTTTTTTCAGCTCAGACTGATCGCTAAAATAAAATCTTGTATTCCTAATAGGGATCTGGAAACCATTATTCATGCATTTATTTCAACTTGACTGGACTACTGCAACTCATTGTATTTAGGGATTGCTCAATCTTGTTTATCTCGCCTTCAGCTGGTCCAAAACGCTGCTGCCAGACTCTTAACGGGGACTAGAAAGAGAGAAAGGATTGTGGAATAATCTACCACTTCTCTTTAGGTTTTTAAATGGTCGTTACTATTGCAACACGCGTTTTCTTTCTTTATACGATTGTGTGTTTTTATATATATATTCACTATTAGATATTTTATATATTTATTTTATAATATAATTTGTAATGGCGACATGTTTATATCTAATGGTGAGTTAGAGAGTGGTTCAGATCTGTTTCAAGATAATAGATCTTATGAGGGGCTCCGCACTTCTCTCAGGTTTTGAATGCATATTCACACACACACACACACACACACACACACACACACACACACACACAAACACAAAGTATCATGACAGTGGTGAGCAAACACGCCTGTACAAACACAAATGTGACACCCAAACGTATACACACACACACGCACATGCACGCACACACACACACACACACACACACACACACACCTGTGAAGAGGCTCATAAATCACTCAAGACATAAACAGGTTTAGCGACATGTTTGACATTGGCAGATGGTTTTGCATAATAAAACTCTCTTTCTCTCAAGTCGTCACCCCTCCTTCTCTCCGCCTCCCAATTTGTTCCTATTTGTTCCTCATCACACTTCAACAAGCTGTCAATTAAAAGCTTTGACTGATAAATATTCTTACGTTTAATGTTACTGCGTCAATGTTTGATGTGTGCACAATCAGAGACAATCATGGGTTTATGTTTGTACTTGCAGATGTTTTCAGTATGCATTGTCAGGGTATGTATTAGGAGTGTGTGTGTGTGTGTGTTTGGAAGGGCCTGTAAAATCGAGTGTTTTCCACAGCTCTCAGTAATAAATTCGGGTTAGTCTGTGGGTTCCTCCAGTCCGTCTGCTGTTTTCATACCCAGCGCTGCTGAATCATGGTGATGCTGATGACATATCCATCTGGCCCTCATCTACTTCCTGTCACTCTGCCTCACTCTCCTTTCTTCTTTCGCTGAGCGTCTCTGGAGTGATCAGTATGTCGTCCCTCTAGGGTTGAGAAATATCCGCTTTCCAATGTGCTTTAATAATTCTTCTTTTTATTTCAGTACTGTGCAGATGCCGTCTTCCCTCACATTGTAGACAGAACTGCAACATCAAACCCGTTCTTCTGTTTTTTCCACACAAAAAATCCTTCCATAGAGCAAATCTTTTTTCTTTTTTTACGGTTTCATTTTAAAATAACTATTTCAGCTTTTACAATGGCTATGTCCTTTTTCTCGTTTATGTTAACTGCATGTATCTCACTCTCCTTCACTTTCACTTTCAATTTAATATTTATGTTTTTTTTTATAATTAAGCTGTTAGACTACTGTCATATTATGCTTCTACTTACCAAATATATACATAAATGGATGAAATAAAATACAGTTTAGCATAATTTTACAGAAAAAAAGAATACAAGTGTGAATGGAGTGTCTAAACACTTTGCTTTAATGTTTATTCATATTTTATTATTATTATTAACATTATTAATCCATACATATTATTTATTTTTATCAAACAAGCTTATGTTTTCTTGTGAAATAGTGTTTTTTAAAAGTGTACCTCTATCTTTCTTTTAATTTCCAATTCGTTTGATTTTAATTTAATGCAAATAGATTAATGGATGAAATGTCCAAACATTGTTTTAATATTTATTTTCATTTTTATCAAACACACTCCTGTTGTTTGTGCCTCTGCTGTCTTTTTAAAGGCCCCTAGGTTTCATATTAATTTAATGCAAAGACATAGTGTGTTTTACTATTTATTAGTAATATCATTTTATTTATTTTATTGCATTCATTTTATTCCGGTTTTTCTTTAATGCTTCATAAAAGTTCATAAAAAGGTGACAGACAACTCTATCAGATAGGCTTCCATGCAAATTATAGACAAAGTCCAATATTTAATTAGCATATTTAATTTAGATTGAAATTAAGTAAAACACATTGCATTGCATTTTAATCAAGACAAATTCAAATTGAATGTGATTTAAATGAATCCAATCGAACTGAATCCGATTTCAGATTGATCTCTATCCCTTTCTCCTCTCATTAGTATTCATCCAGTATCGTCTGACCTATTAAAGCCATTTGTCAAATAGCATGCCGAGCGCCACCCTTCCAATCAAGCTTCATTTAAATGCATTTTGACATCTGTTTTCCCAGATATCACACTGGCGGCCAGGAGCCTGACAGTGAAGAACACAACAGAATACTAATATTCCCATGGGTAACCCCGTCACAAACACACAGCCAGCCCTATCTCTCAACGATAACGTACCTGACAGTTACACACCGTGATAGCGACACTGACAGCAGAGAAGAGTGTTTGATGCACATCGGCGTGTTGTTGTTTCTCCATTATCTCCAAATCGACTATCCCACACAACACAGTTATGGCTTGTTTTTTGGTGCAGGAAACCTTAACTTACATTATAAATGCACTTCAGGGAAAAAGCGTGATGCTAATGTGCTTAAACTGATATCGGTACAGCTGGTCAGGAGTCAGACCACACAGCCGTCATCCACTGGACCGACTCTTCCTTGTGAAGAAGCTTTCTGGCCTTTGGTCAAAAACCTGCTTTCTATCCTTCTGTCTTTCCATATCCGTCATCCGCTCTCTTTTCTCATCCATTACGGCCTTTTCAATATAAATCTGACCATCTGCGTTGCTCAGGCGCCCCGTCTCTGCCAGAAGTGTTAAACTTATGCATAAATCAGCTGTGCCTCGTTTCTGTTTTAGCAGATTCCTCTGAGCGTTCCACTCCTCCTGAGCACCGAGACGCTGAATTTATCATGTTGGTAATAAAAGACAGGTGGCTGATTTAGTTTTTGTAGAAAAACGCACAAAGACACACACTCCCCAGCATCAGGTCACATTGCACCAATCTGTTCTTTGTTTTGAAATCAGAGATGCAACGCTCTGGCAGTGTGCATGATGCCCACGCAGCGTTTGAAATGCTGCTTCATTGTGTTCGTTATGTTAATCTTTGTCAAAACTTGGACGTTTTTCCAACTAAAGCCAATGAGGGCTTTGTTTTCACAGTCAGCCTTTTTTATTGTATTAGATTACACTGTATTTGTCCAATGAGATGTTTCCAATAAAGAGTTTCGTATGGAGCACAGAGTTTCTTATACTGATCTCAGTTTAAGGCCCTAGTAAGACACTGATTAGCTGGTTCAGGTGTGTTTAATTGGGGTTGGAGCTAAACTCTGCAGGACAGTGTTTGGAGACCCCTGCACTAGAACATCATATAGACTTGAGGAACTGCCTAGTAATGCCCTAGCAACGACTCAGAACACCTTAGTAACTGCCAAGCAACACGCTAGTACTACTCTAGCAACACCATAGTAACCACTCTGAACACCGTAGCAACAGACTAGCAATGCCCTGGACTCAGTTTAGCTACTGTCTGACAACACCCTAGCAACCAATCAGAACACTATAATAACTGCCTGCCCAAGACTCCTAACAAACACTTTAGCAACTGCCTAGAAACACACTAGCACCACCCAGAATTCCCTAGCAACACCTTATCAACCCACTCACAACACCTTATCGACTGCCTGGCAACATCCTAACAACCACCTTGAACACCTTACCAAATGTTTCGAGAAAACCCTTAACAAATACTTTAGCAACTTCCTAGAAACACACTAGTAATACAGTGAATTCCCTAGCAACACCTTACTGACTCCTAGCAACCACTCTAAACATCGTATTGAATACTTGGCAACCCCTTAAACCATCACTTTTTTAAAAACCTTAGCAACTGGCCAAAAAAACAGCAGCACCACCCAGAATTCCCTAGCATAACTGTATCAACCACTCACTCCACCGCAGTGATTGCCTGGCAACACCCTAGAAACCCCTAAGGACACTGTAATAACTGCCTAGCAATGCCCTAGGCTTAATTCAGAACACCTTAGCAAATGTCTCACTCTCTCTCTCTGTCTTTATGCCAGTCACATGATTTTGGGATTTTGTCAACCCACGGTTCAGCAGTGCCATCGATTTCCTCTCTTTTTGCTCCGCTGTGCCTGATTGGGTGAAGAGGAAGATTTCTGCGACCCCCCCCCCCCCCCCCCCCCCCCCTCTCTCTCTCTCTCTCTCTCTCTCTCTCTTTTGTTCTCTCTCTATCTTTTTCTCTCTCTGTGACCACAGACTCTTCATTTATTTATCATCTCTCTCTGTGTCTTTCTCACACACACACACACACACACACACACACACACACACACACACACACACACACACACACACACACACACACACACACACACACACACACACACACTCTCTCTTATATATACTTCACACTTCCAGACGTACAGACATCAGTATTAAAACAGTTTGACACATGAGATAAATGGCCAATGCTTGTGGTTGAACATGTTGCCACAAGTAATCCATTTTCTTTTACAGAAGACATGTGCGCTTTATTTTTTTCTCCCCCGTCCCCTACAGTATGTATTGAACATCATAATGGCATTATTATGGTTGTTCTGAAGGCAGTTTTTCATTAATGTAAAAAAATAAATAATAATAATAAATCCCCAAAACTGTGTTCTATCTCACTGTACGAAAGACTTTGTATCCAGACTTAAGAGTTTTATTAGTTTATTTTTCCTCATGTCGTTCCAAGCTGTATGACTTTCTGTCTTCAAAGGAAAAATATTAACAAATGGTGGTGATACTTTTATGGAATCTTCATTCACTTTCATTGTGCAGCTAGTAAATTCTTCATCATTTATCCTTTTGTGTTCCACTGAAGAAAGACGTCATGCAGATTGAAACGACATACTGTAAGGGAGAGTGAATTATTATTATTATTATTATTATTATTATTATTATTATTATTAATTTATTTTTTTAGGTGAACTATAACGCAGTTAACATTTTCTGTTCTGGCCTATATAATAAAAAAAACTCTTCTTTTAATTTCAGATTCCATTCTCACTGGTGCAGTTTCCACTCTGGGAGTACCTAAAGGTATGAATCCACTTTTCACTTGCTCTAATTTCGCTCTAATTTCACCTCATAATTTTGTTCAAATGAAGGAATAATGGCCTGGTAATGGTCCGACACATTTACAACTCAAACTACAAACACTTTGCCACCATACCGGTTAATAACTCTCTTTTTTTTAGGTGCTCTCAAAATGACGATGCATTTTATTGGTCGCCCTCACCGGTGGTTAAGCGGAATCATAATTTCTCGCAAACCTTGAGTCTTAGCCAAATGTCCATTTCCTTTTTCACTGTCTGGTCCGGGCCACATAAGTCATTTTTCTTCAAAAAAGGCCCCGTTTGTGAGGATGACATCATGTCTCCAGGGCGAGAGCAGAAAATTCCATTAGCGCTCTTGGCCTAGCGACCGGAGCGAAGCAGAGAAGGAAAGGCATCGAGGACAATAGCACGTGCAGCTGTGGGCGAGCTTTAACCGCGATTCTCCACCGTAATAAGGAGTGTCATTCATGGCCGCCTCTTTGTGGCACTTTCAAAGGCATTTTCTCACTCCTTCATTCGTCCATGTTTTCAGCCTCTCCGGCCATCTGTGTGGAGCTGCTGGAATGTGAGTCTTTGCTAAACTGTCTTTGAAAAGAGCATGGCTTTGAAAAGCAAGAAAGCGTAGATGAGACAATGGCATGGGATGCCAGTGTTGGTTTTAAATGACTGCTTTCGCTTCATTGATTATTTCCAAGAGTACCACATTCTTTCAGGTGTGCATTCAGTGTTAAATGGGCCTGGAAACTAATTGTTGTGTAAAAAAAATAAGAAAAAGTGTAGGGTTTTTCAGCTAATGTTTTGTTGATTTTTTTTTTCAGATTTTTTTTTACATTGGACATTGAGGGGCAACCAGGTACAGCACCAGTGGTTTCAGTGGTTTTATATTATTGGCTATGGAGTAGGACTGTCAATTAAAAAACAAAAATCAGTGTAGTTCATCTGAAACTCAGAAAATCAGTTCATCTGAAATTCTGTCATCATTTACATTTACACTTGTGTTGCTCCAAACCTGTGTTTTGACATTCTTTTCACTGTGGAAAGAAATGAAAGGCAGTGTTCACCAGAATTGCCAACATTCTTCAGAAAATCATATTTTATGTTCCACAGAAGAAAACAAGTCATACAGGTTTGGAATGACATGAGGGTGAGTAAATGATGACAGAATTGAAATTTTTGGGTGAACTACAAAATAAATCCCCTTTTAAATGGACAGGTAATTGACATAAATGACACAATATTTAAACTATTTTTAATTAATGTAAACAATTCATGTAAAATGTCAAATTGATATTCTTTCCAATTTTTAACAAATTTAAAACCTTTTTATAAAAGCAGTAGCAAGTAGTATGCATGCTACTACTTATTAACGCTCACCCTCATGTCGTTCCAAGCCCGTAAGACTTTCGTTGATCTTCAGAACACAAAGATCTTCATGATGAAATCTGAGAGATTTCCGTCCCTCCATTGACAGCCTATGCAACTACCACTTTCAAGCCCCAGTAAGGAAGTAAAGACATCATTAAAGTATTCCATGCGACTCCAGTGGTTTAACCTCAATTTTATGAAGCGACGTGAGTGCTTTCTTTGTACAAAAAACATAATTTACCACTTTATTTACAAAATATTAATTTTGTCGAGAGCATCGTGACGAATGCGTGCTGTCTGGACGCGAGAGCGGACGTTACGTTAACACGCGTTGGTGATTAATATTACTATATAAATAAAGTGGTCGCGCAAAAAAAACCCTAACATAATTTACCAAAGCACTGAGGTTAAAAAGATTGAAAAAGATTTGATGTACTATGTTTGTGTACTATGCGAATGTTTTTTTGTTTTTGAGCACATTGAGTGCAACAAAGTCCAGTGGGCCGCAGAGAACTTAAAAAATGCCTCAATCTTCAATCCTGGCAAACATTTCATGTTGGGAAATCAAACCCCAAGTATCACCAAACCATTTCTCAAGTCATTCGCACCAAAAACAATTTAAGCCCCGGCATCCGAGTGGCAGGCCGCAGTAAACCATCTGTTCTCTCCAGCGTATCCCACAATTCCCAAAGTTTATCTACCAACAATCCCCTAAACTCAGCACTGCTCTGTTACAAAACCACTGAGCAGCTGTGTCATTACATCAGCCGGCCATTTATTTCCCACCGTGCCCACTCAACTCGACATTTATGTGTCAGTGGATCAAACTTTTTCCCATGATTAAGTGCAAGTGTGTCATGAGCAAGTCTTAGTTTGCTTTGAGTAATTGAAGCTGAAGCGTACATTTGGAGTAATGCCTGGCCAAGGTGGTGTGTTTCCGGAAAAGACTATAGTAAATAAATCTTGCGTTTAGTGTTTAAGTATGATTAGAAAAAGGTCTATTTGTGCACATAAATGTTTTTAAATTGATCTCAGGCATGTCCTCGGTTAAACGAAAGAGTTAGTTGAGTCAGACTTTATCATACTTATTATCAGATGAAATGTTCAAGCTACGGCAGACTCAGATGTGGGTTTAACATTGTGAGTTGGAATAATCAAGCAAATCAGGCTCTTTCTTTAGCCCTGAATAACCTCATTTCCCATTTTAGGCTTCCTGCAACTCGCTCCTCATCCACTGCCTACTGCTCTGAGCATGTTTAACCTCTAGAAATCCTCTCTCACTACACCTTTACTCACATCTCTTCAGTGGCTTCCAGTTGCTGCCAGAATCATATTAAACACACTGTTCCTGTCACACAAGGCTGCCAGTGCCTGGCTCGCTGCTTCTCACAGTGCTTTATTAAACCATACAACCTACCCTGACCACGTCAGTTTATCAAGCTCCCCATCTTTCCACATGAAAGGAGTCCACCTGCTCACCTCTACAAATGTCTCCATCCACGACCTTTCAGTGGTGAAACAAACTCCAAGTCATTCATTTAAAGACACAAGTCATGCCAATTTTTGCTTCTTTTTTATTTGAATGTGACTAAACATGGTGTTCACAACAGGTATAGTTTTTACATACTTAAAATATTTTGGTCACACTTTAGATTAGGATCCAATTCTCACTATTAACTACGACTTTTGCCTCAATAATCTCCTAATTACTGCTTATTAATAGCTTGTAAGGTAGTTAAGTTTAGGTATTGGGTAGGATTGAGGGATGTAGAATATGGTCATGCAGAATAAGGCATTAATATGTGCTTTATAAGTACTAATACACAGCCAATATCCTAGTAATATGCATGCTAATAAGCAACTAGTTAATAGTGAGAATTGGACCCAACAGTGTTACCAATATTTTTAAATGCATGTTGTTCTTTACCCCAATTTTTTATTGAAATATCTTAATCTTATGATAAAATGACAGACTTCTCTCAGGTGATGTATGCCAAAATTTTGTCCGTTTAAACTTCCTCCGTTTTTGAGTGCAACGGCTACATGTCGAAATCCAACCAACAACCGATGTATGGGACCAAGTCCCTCTCTTTTTGTTATTTTCTTTTTCATTAGATGTACTTCACAATATACAAGAAAATCTGCCACTATTTTTTTTTTTACTCTTTCTTGTCAACCAAAATCATAGGTAAAACAGACTAATTTGGATCAACAAATATTTACTAAACTTAAAGTATATTTGCTTCAATATAGACTCTCAACAAGCTGTTTCTCTTCCATGACAGTAGTTGACATAAAAGAAAAAACTGACTATAGAAGAGGACAGTAGACATGCTAAGAAGTCTAAGCAGTCTAAGAAGACATGCTAGTAATATCCACTATACTGCCCACATGTAGCAACACAGAGAATGCAGCACATACTGTACTTGCATTGCATTATAAAGGCATTCTGACATATTTTGGAAGGCAACAGCATGTTTTTTTTTTTTATGTCATTTTAATGATAAAATCTAATTGCAGTTGAATGTAACACCTGTCTTTGTGTCAAATGTAGTTCATGTCAGGTACATCCTAGCATGTAGATCAGTGGTCAGTCAGTTTGTTTTAAGGGGAACTTGCTTCCAGTTTGTTTTCAGTGAGTTTGAGGAGGAGGAATGGATGTTCTCCAGCACAAGCTCTTTGAACTTGAAAACAAAGATTCTTCCTTAATCTGACAGCTAATGAAACACACATGATGTACTGACGAAGAGAACATTTATGTGTGTGTGTTCTTGTGCACAGAGTTGAAGAGGATCATTCATAATTACTTCATGCTGTGCTTCAATTGTTTTCCTTTCTTAGCCATCAGATGCTCCTGGTCTGAGATCGTAGGAAAACTCCGGCAATTATTTGCAGCCTGGGTGCATAATAACTCCCACCAAACACAACATAAAACCAACAAACACGTGAACTCACTGAAACTCCCTCCTCCTTTCTACAACAGTCCTCACACACATTTCTCTTTAACTTACCACATTCCTTCCCTCCTACTTCACCTCTTTAAATACTATGAGTTCAAATTACAATTAGCCGTCCTAAAATTAGTACAAATTGTGCAATTGACTGAGATCCTGTCAAACCTGTCTTACTTGTCTCAAAAACACAGTAGCGCTGTTCCAAAACCGAGTGTGCCGGCTGCCTAGACAGCTTTATAAATACTCTTCTAAAAGGACGCAACATTATGTTGGCTTCTAAGATGTCTAATTTTTGCCAGACATGAAGGCAGCATTACAGGTATGCTTTCCAGATAAGACAATTCCAGAATGCATTGCGACTAGAGAATGCAAAATACAGTATCGTTCAAAGGTTTGATGTCTTCAAAAAAAAAAACAATTTAATATTTTTATTCAGCATTAGATGTGTTAAATTGATCAAAAGTCACAGTAAAGACATTTATAATGTTGAAAATATTTCCATTTCAAATAAATGCTGCTGTTTTGAAGTTTCTCTTTATCAAAGTATCAAATTTTCCACAAAAAAGGATCTGAAGGATCATGTGACACTGAAGACTGGAGTAATGGCTGCTGAAAATGTAGCTTTGCCATCACAGAATAAAACATAAAACACAAATGTTTTATTACATTTATTTATACATATATATACACTGTAAAAAATTTGTAACACTCCCAAATCAAAAATTTCAATTGACCGATAACATCTAAATTTTTCAATTGGCCCAAGTGAAAATCTGTACATTTAATTTTAGAATTTACAGAATTTCACTTGGGCCAATTGAAAAATGTAGATGTTATCGGTCAATTGAAATTTTTGATTTGGGAGTGTTACAAATTTTTTACAGTGTAGCTTTGGTCAGAATTTGAGACTTCTTTTAAAAACATTAAAATATGTTTGTTTACCCCAAACTTTTAAATGGTAGCATTGAAAGAAACGTTGATTATACACATGCTTATATTTTGTTTAACCCCTTAAAGTCATAAACTCAGTATCGGGTTCAGAATTGCGTTATTACGATAATCCTTTAAAATGTTAAAGTCCCATTAACAGTAATAGGTGATAACTTTACAAAGCTTAGACCCTCTACTTTTCACACAAAACCGGACCATTTGTATGTTTGAATTCCTGTTTTCACAACGAATATGTCGATAAAAGGCACATGACTACAAATTTGCATATTTTCAGTATTGTTCATATTTGACAAACACAAGCAAGCCATATATCAAACAAAAGCTTTTATTCTCAAGATAATGGTTATGTAGATTATTTTGTTGAAATAATACAAATACTCAAAATAAATCTAAATAAAAATGGAACGGTTCACTTAATATTCTGTGTGCTGTGTACTTTAATAGTTGTTTAGAGTTTAATAGTTTTTTTGGGGTTACACTTTATTTTAAGGTGTCATTGTTACAGTGTAATTATACATTTAACTACAGAGTAATAATAATTAACTACATGTACTTACTATAGGGTTAGGGTTGGAAAAAGGGGTTGGTTTAGGGTTAGGTGCATGTAATTAAGCATAATTTATAGTTATTACTACAGTAACTACATGTAACGTGTAACAAGGACACATTCAAATAAAGTGTTACCTTTTTTGTTAGCTTAGCAACATGCTAACATCAAAGTTGATTGCATTGTAAGTAGCACTCAATAAATAGTTATCTTTGAGAATCGCTTCAATGATTTTCCTTATATTTTATGTCAGTTTGGATGCTTTTGTAGTAGATAGAACAGAACACAAATAAGCAGCACACTAGGTTGTGGAACAGATCTAATATCTTAGCCAGCACTAGTATTTCCCCTTTTCATCATAATCTTCCATCTGTGACACTCATCAAAGCTCAATACCGTTTTCCCCTCGTTTGTTGGGAAACTCTGAACCAGCATGAAAGAAGTGTTTTCCAGGGATTGATAGAGTTAGCATGTGTGTACACAAAAGTGCTGAGCTGTGGAAGTCAGGGAAGATTTCTTTCTTTCAAATTTTGTCAACATTCCTTGTGGGGAAAATGAAACTCTTGGCATCATACTGGAGATGTGGACATTAAGATGGCTGTTCTGTTGAGTTTCCATACATACAAACCCAAGGGAATTTTTTTTTTTTTTATGTTACTGATAAATGTAATAATCCCTAATTCTCTCTCTCTCTCTTTCTCTGTAGGCCGTGTGGTGGAGGAGGCAGGGGGGACGACTGGACTCTTGGCAGGCAGCGGTGTGCGGAGCTCTCGCAGGTGTGTGGGATTAGCCTCAGCACAGAGGTCTGGGAAAGAGAGCGAAGGAGAACGAGATATAGGGAGTTGGGATGGGGTCCAATGCCAGGAATATCCAAAATTTACCCAGCTGCATTCCTATTTAATTCCACACAGGTCAAGATGGTCATATCAGGTTGTTCATCAGCTGGTGTGCACCAAAAGAGAGGGAATGAAAGAGCTAATTATAGGTGGAGAGTCAGCAGAGGAAGTGTGCAACATTGACCTTTCATTGCCCCTGCATCATGCTCTGTAACTTTCGTAGCTATTGTCAGCAGTCATAGAGTTTACGGACTAGAGTCAGAGTTTACTCTAAAGGAGCTCAAGTCTGGCCCAGAAGCCCTTGCAGCTGTCTAATTCCCCAGTCACCATCTCTGTCCAGAGTGATAACTCATCAGGTACTGGGACACAATGGAGGGACAAGGATGCTTCAGCCAAAGGGGAAAGAACATGGCTGCCAGCCACGCCACCTGGGGTGTGATGTTGGATTCGGATTGTGTGTGCACATGTGCTGCTTTGGCACAGATGTATCTCTTTAGGTGGATTGCGGTTGTTAGCGTTGTTGTGAAATCACACAAACAAATGTGAATTGTGATGCATTGCATGGTTGTGTTTGCTTGCCATCACTGCCAAAGCTGCAAGCCTCAAGAGGACAAATGAGAAATGCTTTCTTTTCCAAATCTCTCTCCATCTCCAATATTGTGTCCTTTTACTTTTTAATGAGTGTTGTTCTTGGTTTAGTACAAGATTGGGAATACAGTACAATGTCACATCTTTGACTTGCTGTTGATTACCACTGAAGTTAAGTTAAGCAAAAACAGCATCTACAGTAATTCATTTAAATTGGAAGGCATTGCTTTTTTGAAAGTATAAGCGTTATGTGGGATGGCATGAATCTAATGACGTAGAAACGCGTCCTAACCTTGTTTGTCCAGAGTTATATCCTATTATAGACGCTCCTTCCATTACCATGATCATGTAAAAGCTGGTAAATCCGGTAACTACTTCCTTATATGCACAAGAAAACATTTACATTTATGCATGTAGCAGATGCTTTTGAATAGAGTTTAAGGGGAAAATGGGCTAGTATAGTCATGAAAGAAAGAAATGGCGAGAGAAGTAATTGTTCTTTTATTCATTTCTTTTAAATTCATTTATAATTTATAATTTAAATTTATTATAAAATATCTTCGTCTTTTTTTTATAGAGGATTCAGTCAAGTACCCCAAAAATTGCACAAGAAAATGGCAAGATACTTGGCTGTTTGGGTAGGATTGAGAAGATCATTCAGCCAGCAAGGAACAAAAGAATAGATCTTAGTCAGGGTAGCTCCATATTTTTATAGAATTTTTGACAGGAATAAAAATGAGGCTGTGAGGGAGAGAATACAGTGCTTTCAATGGATTATACTGTTGTTTGGCAACATACCGACTGTTCAGCTGATGAAACGTCTTTCAAAAAAACAAAATCAGTAGACAAGAACTCCATAAAACAGTTTTAAAATGTGTGAGTTGTGAATATTACATGATCTAGGACCTTTATACTGTGCGTGCCATTGTAAAGACTGTATGTGAAGAGTTCAGATGCAAAATCTGAAATTTTCTTCTAGAATGATCATTTTTATCAAGCTCGTATATTTAACTTCAGCAATTTCACTTAAATGACAATTAATAGGTAATTTTCATTGTCATTTAAGTGAAATTACTGAACTTAAATATACGAGCTTGATAAAAATGATCATTCTAGAAGAACATTTCAGATGGCACTTAGAGGATTTTGCATCTGAACTCTTCATGTCTTTCCCTCACAACTTTATTTTCATCCGTGCTAAATTCAATATGGCGTCTATCCTGACTAAGGTCTAAATCAGGGTGAAACTGTTTACATAAAGTAAAAACTTTTAACACGTTACCATAATTTAGGCCAAGAAAATTAGCCCAACTGCTATGAAAGGTAACAACTTTCCCACTCCAGTTTCGAATTTTTTGTATAGAAGAATTAATTTCCATTGTATACATGTAATTACAATGGAACCATTAATGTACTTACATGTAATTTTTTTGCTTGTTTTTACAATCTGAGGTTTGAGTCAAAATTATATTCAGGGGTAATCAACAGCCTGTTCCTGGAACATTTCTCTAAAAACACATCACTTGTGTTTGGAACGTTCAGCGTTGAGAAGAACGTTTAAAGCTTGATGCTGTTGTTTGTCCGATCCCCTATTAAAAAAGAGAGGGAACTTCTTTCTGTTCTCATTTACGCCAAAACAAGTTTATGAATGTGCATGAGTGTTTACGGGTGCGTGACAGTGCCAGGCTAGTTTGAAAAATTAATCCGCGTTCGCTATTTTTCTCCAGAACGTTTCCATCGGGTGATCAGTGCTGATCTCATGGCCCATATTTACATTTATTCTCGGTGGTAATTATAACATAATTAACACTGTAATTAACCTTGTTTGTGTTTTGTGTGCTGATAAACAAAACGTCTCTTTTCAGGTGGAGTAGCAGCGTTCGTCACGACTCCGCTAGATGTGGCGAAGACTTGGATAATGTTGGCTAAGGTGAGACTTTGAAACTGTTGTTTAAATCTGTCTCCTGATGCCTCCCAGATGGAGCGCAAGGTGAGCAAACAAACGGCCCTAATGTAGACAAAAGCAACAGAAGAGAGAGAGAGTGAAGAGAAAGCCTTAGTAGACACAGCTTGATCCAATAGCAGGGTTATCCAGGGACGCTTCTGACGCACGAATGCACTCCCTCTTACTGTCCGCTGTCCAGTCGAGGCTGCATGTTAGATGTCAGAAGACGTTTGTATATTCAAGTGTAATTTCCAGTTGTCTATGGACTGGAACGGAACTGCACTTCAGAGCTGCAAGGCTGCAGACTTGTTATCTGGTGCAGATGTTCTGTTCCAAAATCTAGGCAGCATTATAAGTTTGATGCAAAGGCTAAGCAACTTCAGCTTCTATATATAATATAAAGTCTATATAAAAAAGTCAGCACACCACAACTCCAAAAATATAGAAATGTATTAACAGACTCTCACACAGTTGAGGTTTTGTGCACACAGGCTCTTCATCAGACAAATAATATTTTTTGTTGCTGAAAAAATTCTCCCGAAGGGACCCAAGCCATACCTATAGAATTTGTTAGTGGGCACTTTTGATTGGACCAATTAGAAAACACCCAGAACACACTACAGATTTTCTGATGCATATGCTATCAATTTGATACGATTCAGATTTCTATTTGATTTGATTCTTATAGTATGTGCATCCGATGAACATCCCATGCTATCCGGTAGAGGAATTGTGAATGGCAGTGAACTGATGCCGTTGGTCACATGACGGTGACAAGACAACATGTCAGATTTGGTGCATCCAAATTTCATTCAAAATACACACATTCATAATATATGGAACATACATTTTGGTAACACTTTATTTTAAGGTGACGTAGTTAACACGTTACTACATGTACTTACTATAGTAATAACAGTACATTAGTACAAATAACGAAACCTAACCCTAACTGTAACTCTATAGTAAGTACATGTAGTTAATTAATATTACTCATTACTTAGAATAAGTACAGTGTAACTACGTTACCTTCAAATAAAGTGTACCCTACTTTTTAACTGCCACAAAGTTTCAAACTAATGTAGTACCTTCTAGACTAGTATGTGATTTCTGATGCAGTTTTAGACTATTGTGCCCTTAGCAACATGCTAACGATGAACAATGTAGAAATCAGTTGAGAACTGCTAATTGCTGCTTATTCTGTTCCTAATCTGTCACCTATGAGGTTCCATAGTAAGTCAGCTGTCTATGTAGATCACCAGGTTTTAGAACAGAGCTATAGTGATGGACCCAACAGTAGAGCCATGTTTAGCATTTGACTCATTAATGCGGGAACATATCATTAAACCAAGATTTGTAAAAAATGGAAAGATGCGATGAATTGTGAAGATACATATAGACACGTACATAGTCTTTGCAATGAAGGGAACCACATTCGGATAACCAATTGATTGTTTAGAGTTATCATAACATCACATCTCTTATCACAATAGTATTAACATAGTACAGTAGTAACAGTAGTAGCAGTATTCTGCAACTTGGCCCATCCTCTGTGAGTAAACAGCCACCTTAAAAACACAAAAAACACCATCATGGTAACTCATGACACTAAAATAATGCAAAAAACATTAACAACATAAGATATAACATAAAACTCTAATATATATGACTGATAAAACTAAGAAGGGAAAGTTCCAAAGAAAAAACATTAAATATGAGCTGTCACACAGAAGCCGCGTTTCCATTACCCTTCAAATTGCGCAAATTGAAATTGCGGATTGAAAATACGCTCAATGGAAACACGTCAATTTCGCAAAAGCTCGCATGAGGTGGTTTTTCAGGCAATTCGAAAAAGAAATATTTCGCAAAACTGCAATGGAAACAGATTTGCGCATTTACAGGTCACCTGACGTAGATGACGCGGTGTGTTTGGACAGAATACGAGACGGAGTTCTTTATTGAATTCATAAAAGACAAAAGAATGACAGAAATACTGGATTCTAAACCTCAAAGAAATGCCACAATCAAGACCTCGAAGCAGATCTGAGGGAGAAACACCCAGAAACACTTCATATGTGTTTCACAGTATAAGGGTCTTTCCTTGCCATTAATGCTTGGATAACACGCCTACGTTTCCTTCCATTAATAATAATAATGTCTAGTGCGGTACGTGGCTGTGATATATACAGTATATAAACTTACCAACGTCCGTTGCCATGATTTTTGGTACGACTTATTGGTTAATTAAGAGGAAAAAATGACGTTTTAGTCGCATAACATCGGTTAATGGAAACGCTGTCATTTCGCAATAGTTTTTTATCGATATTTAGAGAAAAATCGCAAAAGTTTTGCGCAAATCTTTAATGGAAACGCGGCTAGAGATGTCTGGGAATGTCAAATTACAGTTTTTCACTGTGTATTACAAAGATGGTTTGTGCTTTTTAATCTCCAAAAACTACATTTAACCGTACTTTGCTGTAAAATTTCATGACATGTAAGGTTAGATCTATTAAAGTTTTTCACCGTCTAATGTATAGTAAAGGAACTTACCATTAACCAATTAACAGGTTTTTACCGTAGCATTTTTGCAGTCTTTTACTGTTAATCATTTTTAGTTAACTCACCCTCATGTTGTTCCAAACCTGTATGACTGACTGATCTTCTGTGGACCATGAAGAAGATATTTTGGAGAATATTGGAAACCAAACAACATTTTACCCTATTGACTTCATATGTAAAGGACAAAAAAAAAAAAAAGAACATTTCTCAAAATATCTTCTTTTGTGTTCCACAGAGGAAAGAAAATACATATTCATTTTGGGGTGAACTGTCCCTTTACAAATACAACCGTGTGGACTAAGCCAGTTTGCAGTCATAAGAGGTTGTTTACATATAAAATCTTAAGGGTACGGTAGCACAAACGTTTAATTCTAATGGTCAGAGAGAGGATGGGAATGGTCAAGAAAAACTACATTTATACTTGACAAACATTATAAATGGAGTTGATTTTGCATTTGAATAAACTGTTGGCTCCTTGAAGAAGTAGAAAAGTGAGTGAAGGGTCTTTTTTGCACCTGACTCACGCCATTGGCTGACAGAGTGATGTGTCATGCATGCTTCAGGTCACTTCAGGTTGCCTTGTGTTTGCCCAAATCTCTCTCTCTCTCTCTCTCTCTCTCTTTCTCTCTCGGTCCATTTGACCAATCAAAGAAATTGAGACCTCATGTTCAGGCAGGTCTGCTGTACTGTGTGTGTTTTGGCCTACAGACACTCCAGGCGGTTTTCCAAGCCCTGTGGGGAACTGCAGTGTACGAGGCTGCTCAATGTACAGTCAACTCAACAACTTAAACTCTGAAATATGAAAAACTAACCCAGTCTAAATATAGAGCCATCGAAATTAGCCTCAGAATGTGGTGTGCCAGTGTAAAACACACAGTTGTTACGTTAACTCTCCTTCACGGCTCCCTGATATAGATGGCCGTTTTGAAGATGGTGCTGTGGGTTTGCAGAAGAGGGACTTTAAATATAGAATGAGCAAAGGAGAGCTGTTGAACAGGTGGAGACGGTAGAGTATACCAGGAACAGAGCAGAATCGAAAGGAAGACAAAACACAGTGTGTGTTTACATGTTTGACAGGAAGCTTAAAGACGGATCATCCATCATTACTGTGTTTTGTCTCTTTTCGTCAGGCTGGGACGAGCACAGCCAGTGGAAATATCCCAGTGGTTTTGTACGAGGTGTGGAGGAGCCGAGGAATAGCTGGGTGAGTGTCCTGATACTGCATTCCTCAGTCAACAAGGTTTTTTCCCCCATACATTATAAGCCCCTTTTAAGAAACACACAACCACACTTCCACTTCCAAAATTTGGGGTCAGTAAGATTTTTTTATGTCTTTTTTTGTCAAGAAGTTAATACTTTTATTCAGAAAGGACCCATTAAATTGACAGTGAAGGTATTTGTAATATTACAAAAACTTTAAATACATTTAGCTATTTTTGAAACTTGTATTCATCAAAGAATCAAGATTATTGAATTTTTTTTAGCACGGCTTCCACAAATATATTAATCAGCACAACTGATTTCAGCGTTGATATTATTAAGAAATGTTTTTTGAGCAGCAAATCAGCATATTATAATGATTTCTGAAAATTCAGTATTGCCATTACAGGAATAAATCATATTTAAAAATATATTTAAATAAAAAAAGTCACTATATTACTGTTGTACTGTTTTTTTAATCAAATAAATTCAGCCTTAGTGAACATAAGAGACTTCTTTCAAAATTCTTACTGACCCTTAAAATCTTTATTGTTAAATAATTTTGTATTTGATTACACAATCTGCATTGCTTTGTGGGACTGTAGTTCACAATCATTATTGTTCCTTGCACAGATGCCCATTAAGTGATCATGTGAATCTCTCTCTTCATAATAATATTCTTTCCTCTCTCCAACTAAAACTTTTCTGAAATTCCTTCAGTTGATTAACTTTTTTTAGGCAGTACACACAATAGACTCTACGACTTCAAGGAATCCTAAAATCCCTTCCCAGATTACAATATTTAAAACTCTAAGAGAAGCCGGGGCAAAAAAAAAAAAAACCCCAGAGAAGGCAAAGGGGCTCGGCTATGCTTGCATAAAGGGCAACAACTCTGGCAGTTTCACTACTGCATGCCTTGTACAAATTGCCTGGCTTTAAAGCTGTAATTACTGTAATGGCTCCAATTGCAGACTAGTGAAGCCAGAAAGTGCTTCCATGTGTGTCAGACTCAGAGCTCTGCGGAGAGCTTCTAACCACACCAACCAAAACATCGGCAATCAATGCAACCATGCGCTTGTGAGCTAGCTTTGAAGTGTTGCTACCTCAACCCAGACTACAGCCGCATACGGGTAGACCAGGGTGATGCAGCAGCCCACTGAGAGAGTATGAGCTCATTGCAACATTGCTAGCATTAATGAACCTTCAGTTGCAGTGAAATCAATTGGAGCTTTGGTTAGATATAGTGTAAGTTGCCTCCTTTAGAGTGTTACAGTGATGGAAGACCTGTCTCTGATCAGAAATCTACTTCAGTAAGCTTCTGGTAAGCATGCAGTGTTTATAGAGCCATTAATAGGGGTGTTATTAGACCCGTACGCCGCTGACTGACTGGAGATCAGGGCTGGGCGAGGTGATTTCGTCACAATGAGCTCATCTTAATTTCCTGTTGTAGCAGAATGGGATGGTTTGTGGTTTGATTGCAAGATAATGGAAAATAAAAATGCTTTTATTTTTATTGGTGTTGCGATCAGGCTTTTTTTACATGCTGGACGATAAAACAGAATATCTATGGTACATATAGCCATATGTACAGATACTTATTAGATTTTATTACATTTCTGCTATTCACTTTAGTGTGTTTTTTATTTATAATATGAATTTACTGTACGTAAAAAAATCATCTCTCTGCTGATATTGTAAACTATACAGGCCAGCATTTCAGACTCATAAGAGTCATTTGTTAGTGAATAAGACTGGTCGTGTTGTATGTTTGTGGTTCACTAAAAAAGAACCAGTCAATTTATTTGTGAATAATGCTGCGTTCACACCATGCCGTAATTACTGTACTAAATGACATCGTGGACATTCTACAATCTGCGTAATTTTTATTTATTAAAACATTTTTGGGGAATGTATCACAATCTACCTTGTAACCAATCACAGAAATGATATGATCATCATCGAGTGGATCTCTGAGCTGGAGTGAGTGAGTGGAGGCGGGGCTAATTAGCATATTCAAAGAACCACGGATACTAAATGAGGCAAGGGTGTAGAGTTACATTCAAGCTATTTTAAGGCATGAAAAATATTTTTTTTAATATGTAATTTTGGTGATTTTAAGACATTAAGAATAGTCAGTTATATAAATAATAACACTGAATAGCGCACAATAACTGCTTAACTACATTTTACTGCCGAAGCCGATGCCATTTTGAATGATCCTCTATGACATTGCAGTGGTCAGGTGGTATAAGGTAGAACTCTCAGAAAAATGTCTAAAAGTGTGAACAAAATCTTGTAATTACAGTAATTCGGACATGGAGTGGATGCAGCTTTCTGCTAAATTGATTGCTTTGTATGTTTTTATGCTATTTATCAGAATTTTTACTCCACTCTAATCGTATAAGCAACACTCAATGTTTCATCAGTCCATACAAAGTCCCTTTGATGCACATTTATGTTTTCCGTTGCCGAAGATAGGGTCAGAACTGACTCAAAGCATGCATGCGAGGTTTCACGTTTCTCTTTTAGCGCGTGGTCTGAAATGCCAACCCCACGCAGCACAGACAAACTGTCAGAATGCGTCCTTGCTAATTCGTTCCAGGATGAGTGTGTTTGCTCACAGGTCCGCACACACATGCTCACTGTGACATAGCATCTCTCTGTAAAACACATGATCCCAGCAGAAGCATGCTGAAACGTTGAGTTCTGCGAATCACTGGAATAGTCAAGAGATCCCTGACATGCTTGGCACCTTGTACAGCTTTGCAGTTGACAAAATTGATGTATTAGAGGTTACACCACTCGTGACCTTATTTCTAATTTTAGATCCGGCCCACCCCCACTTTCCGACCTCCGTTATCCCCCACAGGTGTCACACTGAAGGACTCGAGGAGGCTGATCCCAAATCAGTCGGTTTGGATGGCTTGACAGGGCATGGATTTGGTATGTTGATTTCATCAACTTTCAAGAAAGACTAAGAAGAAACCGTGAGAAGAGTTGAGCAAGATGAAACAGAACGAGAAAGGAAGCAGAGGGAGCCCAAGCTTGAGTGTTGTGGGTGTGCTGGGAACTGGAGGGACGTGTGTGGATGTCATCTGGCCATCAGTCATGCGGAGAGGCCCCCGGGGGCCCGTGCTTATACCAAAAGCAGCTGCGTGGAAAAGAGCCTTAGGAGACTACAGTACTTTCATGGCCTGTCGCATCCTCTAACCTCTCCAACATCAACAACCCCTACACTGCACATTCCTGCTCAAACGCTCCGTAATCCGTCAAACAACACACTGTCTGCTGAGAAATACCCAATACTTGCGTTATCGAGCATGGCTAATGTTTTATTTTATGCTGCTCTGTGAATTTAATTTCATCTAAAAAGTTACTTCCAAGCTGGTGTTGCTGATGTAGCAGCTAGTGTACAAAATGTTGTAAATGTTAGTTACTAGCTGTCACTTCAACTTATTAAATATTTACTTACACAGACACACATATAAGTGTATGTGTGTATATTTATATATATATTTATATTTATATATATATATATATATATATATATATAGACACATATACACACACATACACACACACATTATATATATATGTGTGTGTAGATGTGTGTGTGTGTGTGTGTGTATATATATATATATATATATATATATATACACACACACACACACACACACACACACACACACACACACATATACAGTGCAATGCATAAGTGAATACACCCATGCTAAAGTTGACTAAAAAGAGGAATAAAAAATCATATTTTGGAAATTGAACTTAATGCCTTAATATATATATATACATTTATTTATTTACGATACATTATTCATTCACAAAGAAAATTGGTGTCCTTAAAGGTTGGATTTTTCCTAATTTTTTAAATTAAGGCATTAAGTTCAATTTCCAAAATATGATTTTTTTATTCCTCTTTTTAGTCAACTTTAGCATGGGTGTATTCACTTATGCATTGCACTGTATATATATATATATATACACACACACACACACACACACACACATATATACATATATACACACACATATATATATATATATATATACATACATACACACACACACACACTCTCACTCTCTCTCTCTCTCTCTCACTCACACACACACACACACACTTACTCTCTCTCTCTCTCTCACTCACTCACTCACTCACTCACACACACACACACACACACACACACACACATTAAGGTCGGAAAGATTTTATTTGTTTTTGCAAGAAGTATTTTTTTTTTTGCTCACCACATCTGTATTTATTGGATAAAAAAAAAAACTGTAATGTAAAATATTTTTTCCATTTAAAATTAGTTTTCTATTTTAATATATTTAAAAATATCATGTATTCCTATGATGTCAAAGCTGAATTTTCAGCATCATTACTCCAGTCTTCAGTGTCACGTGATCCTTCAGAAATCATTCTAATATGCTGATTTGCTGCTCAAGAAACATTTCTTCTTAGTATCAATGTTGAAAATTTATATTTTTGTGGAAACCTAATGTCAAATGATATCATTTTCAAAACAATTCTTGCAAAAGGTGTTTACAAAGATAAAAGCAGCAATAATTCACCTTAAATATACATGTAATAACTGTGCTAAACAAACTAAATGTGTATAATTTTGTATAATTTTTGACTAAAGAGAACCGGTCATAAGAGTTGTTGGTTCAGGAATCAGTTGGCCAACACTATTCACCGATTACTCTGGTTGTGTTCAGGGATCGGGTCACGATTAATCGACATATTTTGTAATTATTATTTCTAACTCTTGCTTTTATATGTTTTGTCATGTCTAAAGGCTGTTCGCCGGCAGCATCCCCAGAGTGACGTTCATCAGCATGGGAGGCTTCATTTTCCTCGGAGCATATGAGAAAGTGCGCCGTACGCTTTTATAAACACCCTCTCCATGGAACAGTGTGGGACGGTTTCCTCAACCCAAACCCTGACTGTACGGCCAGAACCGCAAGACGAGGTCAAGAGGACCAGCACTGCAAGATGAGTGGAGGTTGGTCAAATCTGACTGAGAAGCGCACCCCCTGTCCCAGTTTGAACCGCTGGTCTCGAGTCCACGGCTAGGACACCTGGTGTCTGGATAAAAAGATCACATAACACAGGGGTTTGCATTCCTGCTCATCAGTGCACAACAGATTGAGTTTAACAGCCTGAATTCCACTTATGTTGCACCACAGATCGGGTTCAAACTCAAATGTCATTTTTGCAAACCTATGTGAATTGATTAAAAAAGATTTTTTTTGCAAACATTAATTGGCTATTTGTATTACAACATGACTGCACTGGTCCTGTGCTTCAGTCATGAATGCACTAATTGGAAACAAGTTAAAATACGTTACCAATATTATTCCAGTGGATTATCATTACATGTCGAGTCTAGACTTTGATCCCCAAGCTTAAGCTAGTTGCTCTACCTGCTTCACTATTATTAGCTGAGAAAACACACAAGAGTCGAGCAGAATGCAGAGAAAGACGGATTAGTCCACAGGTGTGAATGTTCGTCTGACCTGTCATGAGGCTTGGGGCACAAGTACAACACTGAAGCAACAGTGGGCCGGTCCAGTCAACAAACACCTTACACTGGCATGTGCTTTCTGTCCAAACACAGTTAGAGATTTCTGTGATTTAGCTGTTTTGGGGTTTGAGGGGGGGCACTAACTTAACCTATTCATGCAAAGTATTTTCAACCAGTGCATCAAAATAAAGACACAAACCAGAGGGAGTAAAAGAGCAACATGTGACTTTAATAAACACTTGTCATTTTGACACTTCAACAGTTTTAGCCATGTGGGTGAACAGCTGTGATTAGAGTTCATTGCAATAAATTCATCTGGTGTGACCCACACATCCGTAGAGTTAACAGATGTGACCTAGTGAGGTTCTTCACAGAGCTAGATTACACGATTCACCAGTTACCCACAGTATCAAAGCACTGCTATGGTCAATTTCAACTTTTGGGGGTTAAACTGGCATTTGCTGTAATCGAACTTTACAAAACTTTTCCCCCTAGTTTAGTAGTAGAGATGTTTCACTATTTGGCCTAAAAACCTTGGCTGTTGACATGAACCAGTTTGGCTCAGGCTAACCAACAAAGACAATATGTAGCTTAGCATTAGTTGCTTAAGTCCTGAGACTATGAGAGATTAGCTGATGAGGGGTTCACTTATTCCCGTTTTTTTTTCCCTTTACATGTAGACATTCTGTGTGGTTGAAGGAAGACCCTGAAGGCCAGCACACGTAGCTTTTTTGAGACGCTCTTTCCCTTTCGTGATTTGGCAGCATTCTGCTTTTGTTAGCTAAAAGTCAGTTAGAACAAATCTCTCTAAATGTTAATTGTTGGATCATTTGTTATTTTCCCAAATGTTAAAAAAGGCGGTCAACAAATACATTTAAAAATTGGGTTCAAATACCACAGGTAGGTGAGTGAAGCAGCTTTTGGTGGCATGTACCTCTGATAACGGAAGAGCCTCGATTGCATCAGAATTTCAGGCTGTAAAAATGTTCAATTCATGTGTTATAAGAGTCCTCAAAGTGCTTACATTTTCCCTTATGCCAATATTTGCAATTTCTGTACCATAACGGACCTGAAATTTCAATGCCGAGCTTTTCCTTCATCACAGACCAGAACATACATTCTGACAAAGGAATATTCCAGGTTAAACACCAGTTAATGATCACAAATACAATATATTTTCCCTCAAAAATATAAATTAAGACAAACTTAATCTACCATTCAAAAGTTTGGGGTTCGTAATATTTTTAAAATGTTATAAAATATTTAAATATAAGTCTCAGTGCATACCAAAGCACATAAATACAGTAACATAATTAAAAATACAGTAAAAACTGTATTGTGAAATTGCAATTTAACTTCACTTTTAATATATTTTGAAACCTTGATACTTTTTTTTTTTTTTTTAACAGCATTTAATTGAAATATATATTTTTGTAGCATTATAAATGTATTTATGGTCACTTTTGATCAATTTAAAGCATCCTTGCTGAATAAAAGTATTAAAACCATAAGCCTAAAAACAAAAATATTACAGACCCCAAAAAAACATTTGATCGTTTCTATGAATTTTGAAGATTTTGTTAAATTCCATTACTTTTCTAGGCATAAAAAAAGAAAGTTCCTGATATTTCCAGGTTTTCTGACCATGGGAACCCTGTATCTTATTTAACCTAGAATATTCCTTTAAGGCAGCCTATTATGATCATTGGGTTATTTAAACTTCAAGTGCATGACAAAATTCCCATTTGTGAAAGGAAAAGTATACAGACATCTCCCAACAAAACATGTGAATTCTTTGATCTTGCAATAAGGCACTGCTTATAAAACTGGGAAAAGCAGGAGAGATCTGTAAAGAAATAGAAATAAAATAACCACTCTGATCTCACCATGCAGCGAATAGAGTTAAACACTCTTTTGTAAAAGTTCTAGAATACATACATTCATATATTTATATATGAAAACTCTTATGTACAGCTCAAAGCCCAACGTTATAGCACTCTGTCATACATTTTGCATGCGTCAAATGCAAGCCACATTTCTGAAGTGTGAACAAAGCCTCCCTGAGGAGGATTATATCTATATACATCATTAACGCTCGCATGGGACGCCATCGTCCCACTCAAGCTTCGCCTTCAAACTCCGGACGCCCCTATTCTGCATTCAGATAGACGGGGGCAGCTTTGTCTGTGCCCCTCAGTGTGAGGTAGCAGTTCTCAGTGCAAAACAATAAAAAAAAAAAGAGTGATGGTGCGGTGTTAGTCACTGGCCCGCCCGAAGGATTCACTCTCGCTTAGGGAGGCATCGGGCGTATGAGCGTGTCCGTTGGGTAATAGAGTCTGTGTAAGCTCGGACCCAATGTCACAGTCCCCAGACAGGAGCTTTACTGGCCGATGGTAGGTCTCTTCAAGTGAGGGTGTGTCTGACCGATTCACCAACAGTCCTGACAGAGGATAAGAGAAATTAGAAAATAAGTGAGGTCAAACACTATTCTAGTTGTGAAAAACAAGAAATATTATCGCTGTAATAAGTCAATGTGAAGTCAATCAAAACTAACATTAAAAAACCCTGTTTTCGCTAAGTGATGGCAGTAGCAATGATTTATGGGACATGAGTGAGACTTCTTAAATTTATGGCTGTCTAAAACACAGCCACGGAGCAAAGGATTGACGAATCCCTCATCATTCTCACCTTTTCGGTCGTACTGGTGCGATGAGGGCGATGTTGTCACCCTGTCGTGGTTGGTGGGAAAGATGGGAGTTTGACACTCTTTCCTGACCCCGTTGGGTGTGCCATTGCAGTGTGGTTCACCAGTGTTGTGGCTGGTGAACGCTGATGTCTGGTGTGTCTGCTGATACTCCAGGCCTGAAGGGGGCGCTATCCCATGAGGGAGGAAGTTGCAGTGTTTGGAGTAACTTGTACCGTTTTCCAGGCAGTCTGTACACACATCATAGCCTGAAGCGAGAGAAGCTTGTTAACATATGATGTTATGCGAAGATCATTTAAACGGACACATAAAAAAAAAAAAAATCATCTATTTTGTAAATGAAGGTTATAGATCTTATTGTGAACTAATCATCAATGCATAAGGTTTTTTGAATTTTTTACCTTGTACGGTTTAATCAACTTTATCACCGGAACACCTCTCTAGTGACACATGCAGGACTTTTTTAAAATAATTTAGTCGCTTAAACCCCGCCCCTTTCTTACAATCCACTTCAAGCTCGCATTCATTTTTGAGTGCACCACCCACATCTCACAATCCAATCAACCCCGCACTACATTTTCTACCCTAAGGCCGTGTGTCCACCAAAGCGATTTTAGCCTGCTGAAAACGCCTAGCTGTGCGTTTTTTTCAGTTGAGACACTTTGCTTGTTATGATACGGAATATCTGCGAAAATGTTACTAGTATCTCATTTCACACATATTTTGTTTCTGTGTTGATTCTATATTAAAATGTCAATACAATGTACAGGGGTGCAAACACATGTATGGTCAAAAAAGAGAGAGGTAATCGAAGCCCTCGTCCCGCGGCGATACTACATTGCCACCATCCCCAACCCACCCCTATAGGCACATAGAGTAAAATGAAATTTAGAAAAACTATCTTGCACTTCTTCTTGCTTTACTGCTACTTCCTGAAAACAATTTCACCTGATGATTTGAATAGCTCTTTTTGTAAAGAATTAATAATTCTAGGATGATTGGGGTAATTGTGTAGGGTAGGCCTAGTGCATCTGCATATAAACTAATAAACAAAATACAAATATAAATACAATAAAACACAAATACACAAGAAATAAAGCAGTGCTTTATGTTTTTCAGGTAAATTAACTGTATTAAGTATTAATACAGTTTATCTTTTGACAAAACGTGATTTTTCTCTTTCTCTTTTGTTGTTTGATTAACTTTGGTGACACAAACAGCTGCAGGTATATTGGGTGCTGTCCCTTTAAGACGAATGCACGTATCTAATACCGGTAATGACACGCATCCGTTTTATTTTGACTGCGTTTACGGGGAAACTCGTTGAGAGTGAGACGGACACTGGCTTATTTTTTCGTGCACATGTCTGTTCAAACACAAATAGAAAAGAAAGAAAAGGTAATTCGGTGTTCACGAACTTCACGTGCTGTCTGCGACTGCGTGGCTCTGTGCGCCGACAGACCATCTACATTTGGATGTTAAACATAATATATATAGCCTGATACAGCAAAGACAACGTCGGCAGTATTGACGGCAAAATAGGCTACAGAATATTTCGTTCTGTAGGCCTATTGACAGGGGCAATATTTGAAAATCGATAATTAGGCCTATTTTTTAAATTACAATTATATATGCATTTGTCAAAACCGAGAGACTTTCAAGCATCAAAATGTAATTTATTAATATGTATTTGCGCCTTCTATTTTGTCTGAAAACTTCCAACACTCTTGCGTGTCGCGTGAAAAATAGGCGTCGGTTGCGGTTCTATTTCTAGCACGCGGTTTCGGCGCGGCTCGAGAAGTGTGTGTGTCACGCAGGTATTGTGCTCTAACACAAGCTCTAACCAGTTAACATGATGAGAGCCGACATAAAAACGGACACTCCACGCCACGCAGAGAGAAATGTGATGCAGTGGCAGATCCAGAGTGAGACAGAAACACTAGTGGTTCACGCTTGCGCACATACTGCTGGTTTGGCGCGCAGTGTTCTGATTCGCTTATTTCCTATTTACTTGTTGGTGGACGCAATCCAGAATTACTGTTGGTTAAATTATAATCAGACCCTCTCAAACCACCCCCCTCCCCCCTCCTTAAAAAAAACTCTTTGGATCTGCACGATTCACACAAGTCACCCAAACTGACGTGAAAAAAGCGGGAGGCGCCGAAAAGCGCGCTGTTTGCACCCCTGAATGTAATGTATTTTCTCTGGCTCTTGTTTTAAATGATTTTGTTCAGTTATTATGCTTCTTGTTGTCATCTGTTTACGTTGTACAAGCAGAATGTGGCGGTTGGGCGGTGTGATATTAGTCCCGCCCCTCCTCCACTGTGATTGGACGGTTGGGTAAAAAGTGACAGTGATAAGCGCTGCGTTTTACCCGAAGTTGAACATTCTTCAACTCTCGACTTGTAAAAAACGCTGAAAACTCAGCGCCTCGTTACGCTCATGGCGTTTTAAAAACGCAGCGCTCCCATTGAAAACAATTGAAAAAACACGCCAGCCGCGTGAAAAAACGCTTTGGTGGACACACGGCCTAATTTTAATAGAAACTACATTGACAAGAACAAATTTCTAGTCAATAATATTTTAGACATGAAAATTTCCATGATTTTTCCAGATCTAATACATTTCTACAACTTGCTTTTAAAATTCCTTGAGAATCCTGTATTAAATGACTATATGATATGAACATGTGTATGACTTTTTGAATTTCGTAAACACTGTGATTGTATGTTTTAGCCATAAAGCTAGAATCCCAAATGGAATCTGCAATAATAGAATCCCGCAGAAAGTTTAGCAAATTTCCGAAGAATACATTCCTAAAGTTCTACATATTTTTGACTGAACTGATCATAATTTAAGCTGCCAAGTAGAATATATTACCATTGTCATTACTCTACATTTAACACATTTTGCGTAGTTGAAATGTATTCCACAGGTTTTTCTCTCTCAAAATTCGCTTGGAAAAGGTCAGAAGATACCGTACCATTG
This sequence comes from Rutilus rutilus, assembly GCF_951802725.1. Taxonomy (NCBI): domain Eukaryota; kingdom Metazoa; phylum Chordata; class Actinopteri; order Cypriniformes; family Leuciscidae; genus Rutilus; species Rutilus rutilus. The sequence continues at coordinate 15,691,386 of NC_140227.1, forward strand.
TTTTCTATGTGTCCGTTGGATTGAGAGCCGCCATTGGACTCCACTCGTATACACACATCCTGTCTCTCTGATAAAGTGCCCTGAGAGGACAGGTAACTGGGGACATCAGGAGGGACAATTGTCTCGTCTATAAAAGGCAAGAGCAAAGGTTTAAAATAAAAGTCTTGTGATGTAAAAACAAAACCATTCTGAGCCAAATCTATGTGAATATACGCACCTGTGTTTACACTGCACTCCTCGCTCTTCTTCCTCGTCTGGTAGATAATACACACCCAAACTAGTGATGTCACCACAATACTGGTCACCACAGCTATGACAATGATTCCAACAGTAACAGTGCTGGGGCTTGTAAAAGGCGCGCAGTCCTCGTATCGCTGGTAAACACTGAGCTGGCAGTGAGCTCGCTCTGTGCCGAGGGTGTTGGACATGACACACGTGTAGCGTCCTGCGTCCTCAAAGGTGGTGGTGCTGATCACCAAGAGCTGATTCCCTGGAGTGAAGTGGTGACGGTCGCTGGGACGAAGAGGCTCCTCCCCCTTTAGCCAGGTGATGCGAGGAGGTGGGCTGCCTAAAGCCTTGCACTGCAGCGCAACAGTTTCGCCCACCACCACATTTCTATCCTCCATTTCCTGTGCCAGATGAGGGGTCTCTGCAGAAAGATTACGGGGAATAGTTATTGAATTACACACGGACATGAGTAAATTTGCCCAAGTACTTAAAATTCCTTAAATGGCTCGACATTGGGGTTTAGTTCATGTCACAGCTGCGAATCGTAATTGTATTGGACAAAAAACACTCTCCTTACGGTACAAGATAAGTCTTTTTGGAAAATGTACATTTTAAATCTTACATTATGGATGTCAGTTCCATATAAAAAAAAAAAAAAAAAAAAAAGGAGTCTGATTTCTGAACAAATGACTCCACGAATTCGTTTTTTTGTGAATCAATAATACAGCAGGACCCACTCTAGACTGATTTTTGAACAAATGATTCATATGAACTGGTTATTTTCAGTGAGCAAAAAAACAAAGCAGAATCAGCATTGTCAAATTTCTGGATAAATGAATGAATGAGTAATGAATCAAAAATATACAGTGGGACCAGGACCCCTATAGTCAGATTTCCAAATGAATGATGCTTATGAACTGATTCGTTTTAAGAGAATGAAAAGCATGTGACCAAGTGTATTCCAATTCCTGAACAAATGGCTCTTATGAACTTGTGCTTTTTAGTGAATCAAAGACATACATCACCAGTGTAGTCTTGTTTCCAAATGAATGACTTTTCCATTGCGAGCAGTATGCAATCTGATTCATGAAACGATTGACTCTCGAGTCAATTATTTTTAGTGAATCAAAAACATACATCGCCAGTGTTGTCTTATTTCCAAATGAATGACTCTTGTGAACTGTTTTTTTTTTCAGTGTGAGCAGTATGCACTCCTATTCATGAAACGATTGACTCCCAAAGCCAATTCTTTTTAGTGAATCAAAAACAAAGCGCAGTTTAGGTCGATTATAACATATAATGTCCACAGTAAAATGAGTACTTGACTGTTTCTGCCTAGCAATTACTCAGTCGAGAGCTCAGAAACACTCAAAAATACCACTATGAGAGCCCTCAGCACTTCCTCTACTGCCTGTGACCTCTTTCCTGACCTTTCACCTTCAACCAGCACATAAAGCCCAGCTGCTTCAGACGGGGAAAGAAATAAAACATTCCTACATAACTAAGCAGCAGTTAGCTAAACTCCAACAGCTTAATAAACAAATCTGAATTCCATAATGTAAATATTACAAAAATGACCTTACCTAGCACTGTTAGAGTGACATTGGCGGAGATCATGCCCGCCGTGTTTTTGGCTGTGCAGCTGTACACTCCCATATCCTCAGGCTTCACGTCCATGATGAAGAAGACATCGTCATCAGGCATCACACGCATGCGGCGCTCTCGGGCGGCAGGGAAATCCGTACCACCATCTTTCTGCCACGCCACCTGGGGAGTCGGATGCCCTTCGGCCGCGCACTCCAACCGCGCCTTCGTGCCCGTGCGGATCGTGATGTCTCGTGGGGTCTTGACGAATGAAGGCAGCACTGTGCGCATAGAAAAGCAAAGGGAAATTAGCTCTAGCAAGGATTATTCACATAATGTTGCTGCATCAGCACCAAACAAGCCCAGCATTCATAGCTGTGACTAACTCGATTGGTGATGGGAAATGGCTTGATTTGGACGGGCATGAAACCAAAAAATGCCTCAGGACAATCAATTTGCATCTGTTGCTCCAACTGACAAGGCATGTAATCCAAGTGTACCGCTAGCAGCAGAGAAGCTAAAAAGTTCCTGAATTCTAGCGGCACAGTTTGGTCTGAATGTTCAAACCCAATTTTGCTGGTACAATTCAAACTATGCTTTCACTGAAAGAAAAGCTCTGAGAAAATGGTGCATGATGGGAACTGGTGTGATTTGTGCGTTGAAAGAATTATTTAAAATTGCCTTTAAAAGTGAAGAATTTCAGACTTAAAATTATAAATGTATGTATAAAGTACTGTTTAAATATATAAACATTATTATATTAGATATGTATAAGCATGTATATTATATACATATTTAAATGATAAATGATATAAACATAATATATAATATTATATAAGTATGTATAATATTACGTAAATATTATGTACATTAATATAAATATATATTTCAGCAACAACTTTAATTCATAATTTATTACTAAAATAATATATAATATCCAGGGTTTGGAAAAATCCATTATTACAAATGAAACTGAACTAAACTAGACCCCAAAATATTTATAAAATGTATAATATGTATTATTAAACACATATTTCAAGCCTTTAAAGAGATGATATATTTAATTTTTTGTTGAGCATACACTGACATTTAAAAAGCTTTTTATTATTTGTTTGACAATTAAATGCTTCCACTAGAACAAAGGATCTTTGCATGATGGGCATTTTGTGCAAACAGTATGACTGATGGTCAAACTGAAAAGTACAGCTATGTAGTTTAGGTGTGTTAAATGTACCGTTTACAGTGACGCGGGCCTTGTTAGAGTAGGAAGAGCCGAAGTGGTTACTGATGATGCACTGGTAGCGGCCCTCATGGTTGAAGGTGACGTGCCGGAGGTGGAGGATAGTGGTGTACTCCATCACCCCTCCGTCACTGGCCCGCACATGGGCGAAGTTCTCCACCTCGGCTTGGCGTAGCGTCTCCTGGTCCTTGCGCCAGGTGAAGGTCATGGGTGAGCTGCTGCTGCTGGCAGCCGTGCAGGTCAGACGCACATCTTTGCCCAATACTGCTGCCGTGGTCACAGGGTGGACTGTGATCTTGGGTTTGGGAAGATCATCTGGAAGGAAGTCAATGCATAGACACATTTTAACACATCTCAAGATTAAGTTCTTTCTTTTTTGTGACTTGTTTGTTTGTAATAGACTATGGATGTAGGATATAGCACTGCTTACGACAAACAAAGCTCTGTGGTGGAGCCTGGTAGATGCTGATGCCCTTTAAGTTCTCTGGGTGGGCACATGTGGCCTTAACGCCAGGCTGCAGCCCTCGTGTTACCAGCCACTCCGGAAACCAGTCCAGCTGGCAGTCGCACAGAAAACTATCACTCTGAATATAACTGCAGAAAGAGGGAACGAAAGAAAGAGCCTCAGCCTGATGGAGATGATTTGACAGAATTGAATTATTGTGCACTTTCACGTCGTCACATAGTAGCATCCAAAAAAAATGGCTAATTTAATATAAGCATAATGTCAAATATTTGAAAGTAAATATGTATAAATAAAGTTATGAAAAATTTCAGACTGAAATATGTTTAAGAACGGTATTTCAAAAACAATATTCTGTTCAAAGCTTTGGGTTGGGTAAGATTTTTTGAAGTCACAAAGGCTGCATTTTATTTGTTCAAAAATACAGTAATATTGTGAAATATTATTACAATGGCAATAAACGGTTTTCCATTTCAATGTCTTAAAATGTAATTTATTCCTGTGATGTCAAAGATGAATTTTCAGCATCACATGATCCTTTTAGAAATCATTCTAATATGTTGATTTGATGCACAAGAAACATTTCTTATTATCATTAATGTTGAAAACAATTGTGCTGCTTAATATTTTTGTGGAAACATTTTTGATGTTTTACTGTCACTTTCGATCAATTGAATGCATCCTTAAAATAAATATTTTAAATTTAAATTGTCATTAGTGATGGCATTCTATGATTTCCTTAAAAGGAAACTAAACATTTCATCATGACTTGTATGTGCGTGCATGTGTATTAATCGCGATAATTTGACTGTTAACTGTCAGCCAAACATTCATGATGTTGAGAAACATTCTAACCGGATGAGTGGCTGTGCGTGTGAAAAGCAGCGCGTGTTTAATGGGACTCACAGGTAACGCAGGTTCTTCATCTTACTGAATGCCTCGGGTTGGATGGAGCGGATGGCATTTTCCCCCAAGTTCCTGTTGAGAGATTAAACAGCTCTCAGGCGTGACGAAAAGAGGACATGGGAATGTTCACATACAGCTGCTGCACTCGCATGCAAATCTGTAGCCTATTTTTATACGGGATAACTCGGAACAAGGTGGAAAGACCCTAATATCAGATGTGGAGTTACAGCGTCTGCAGAAATGCTTAAAAATTCCATTTCTTCTACGAAACTGACCATATGCTCCATAACTGTGTTCCTGTGCAAGTTAAAGCTGGCTCTAACGAGACAAGACCAGCTGGCCTTGCAAACCACCCCGTCCTCTCCTTTTACAAAGACACTATTAAATTGCTAGCAGCCCTCTTAAGCATTTACTTTTGGCAGTAAGAGCAGAACGGCATTGTGGGATACTCACAGGTGCTCCAGAGCCTCCAGGCCCGAGAAGGCTTTCTTGGCCACCGACTTGATCTTGTTTCCAAACAGAGTCCTGCCGTTTCCAGACACGCAGGGTGAGATAAACGAGTGGGAAGAGAGAAAGAGAGAGAGAAAGAGAGTGCACAATTAGTTGGGCTGAATCTGATAAGAGAGGGGGATTGTGGGATTGGAAATCCGAACTGTGTAGAGATTAGGAGGAGGGCGAGGAATCGGGGCCCCGGCGCAGCTCTTCAAAGCGTACTTTTATCTTTATTAGAATTTAATAGCGATGACAAGGTGGAGCCCAGAGCTCGAGGTCACATGAAAACGAGCTTCAGTGGTTGGAGGACGACACGGCTTGTAAAGTAATAAAAGTGGCCTTGTCAAGGCTATGGTTCAAACCCCTTGTAGGGGCTAATCCTGCTCACTCTTCAAAAGCAGCCGTACACACACACACGCACCGCGGGACGGCGAAGAGGCACGGGCTCCTTCGGGGATGTAACCCCCAACCCAGATGACACGATTTCCATTCTTAAGCATGTTGGACCAAAATCAAGCCCCTGATCAGTGCACTTCCTGTCCAAGAGGGCTCGAGACTCCTCAGTCAGCACCGTGAAAGCCAGCACCTCCTTCATATAAACCAGATTTGACACCTGACAATGTTGTCGTTTCAATCAGGGGATGATCTTCCTGACCTTGGATGGGCGGATATTGGCTCACAATCTTGAGACGCGTCTAGGGCTGTTGCTTGCTGCGATAAACATGACCTTCACAGCAGCAGAGAAAAGGTAGAGATGCACCCATATTAAAATTCCGGCTGATAATGATAGTCCGATCATTATTTTCATGTTATGGCTGATAACCAATAAATTACCAATGTTAAAAATCTTTTTTTTTCAATCTATATTTTATCGGAAATTAAAAATAAATAAAAAGTAAAAAATAAACAAATTTTTAATCCCAACATAGTAATGTTAGATTCGTTAGACCAGTAGATTTTTCACATTGATTTTGAGATTTGCTAAAGATTACAATTGTTATTAAATTATAAGCGATTATAAACATCAATAATGACAGCAAAGAAATTCTAAATGTAAAAATAGGGGAAATTTATACAATAGGAACATGCAGAATTAATATTGATGGATACCAATAAAAAAAATAAAAAAGGTGAAAATAATTTACAATAAGGTCCCATTAGTTAACATTAGTTAATGCATTAACTATTGTAACTATCAACGTGCAATAAATTTGTTACAATATTTATTAATAGTTATTAAAAACGCAACTGTTCACTAAATAAATTGAAATTGAAATTGAAATTAACATTAAGATTAAGAAATGCTTTAGAAGTATTATTCATTGTTAGTGCATGTTAACTAACATAGTTAACTAATATGAACAAATTAAACCTTATTATAAAGTGTTACCAAATAATATAATGGAATGTACATTTTTATACTTTATAAAACTAAGAAATTATGTCATTATAAATGTGTCAAAATATTTTTTTTAATCATATTAAAGAGCCACTCAAAAATGGCTCTTTATTAAATAAAGCATTCATTTAATTGTCAAAAATGAAAAACAAAATCTCACGGCTATAGTAAAGTTTCATGAGTCGCCTAGTTTATTAAATATGTGCCCAGAAAACCCAGCCTCTGCCGTGTCTGTCAGCGGCCTGATGGTCTGTGTGTGTGCGACAGCATCTGTCATCTCCTGAAAGACTAAGACATCACCTCCACTCATCTCCTCAGGCCCCCCCACCATTCCTGAAGCAACCACCCATCTGCAGGTCATCCTCTGGGCAGCCTCGAGTCCTGGGCTTCCTTACCAACCCTATCATTCAAAAGCTCTAGTATTCCAAATAGAAACCATTGAAATAGATTCTAACTGGATCCGTTGACATCATGGGCAGGGTCACACACGGAATCTGTGTGCGAATATTTGGAGCGTACAAATGATTCACAAGAAAATTATCAAAGAAAAAGTTCAAAATTGTACCTAAAATCCACTAAAACTTGAGTCATTCTCTCATTTACTATAGAAATGGTATTGGCATTTACTATAGAACCCCGTATTGTGGTAAGAAAACAATGGAAACGACTTTAATGTTGTGCGCATCGATCTCTAATTCTCACTCACATATTCCCAGGCTGGGTGAATAGGGTTTCTGGCAGGGTGGCTGTCAGGATTTGGCGAGGGATGAGCATCAACAGGCGGCTTCCGCAGATTTGCGAACCTCCGCTCCCATAACAAAAGGCGCAGATCGGTGCGTTTGATGTGTGTGAGCACACCCCCTCCTCCGCCTGCCTCCCTTTTTATGCCCTCGCTGATTCCATCACAACAGCAAAGCCAAGAGCTCATCTCCTATCGGTCAATGATGAATAGCGTTCGCTCCAGCACTCAAACTCAAATGACCTCCACCACTAAGACTTCCCTTCCCAAATCTGCACTGCATCAAATATGAGCCTCGTGCAAGATGCGGGTTGAGGTTACCTGCGCTTCCTCTTCTTTTTGAGTCAATAAACATGACATTTTCTTGGAAAAGTGTGGCTATGCTGATTTCCTACTATGCAATTTGATGTTTATTGTGGAACAGGATATTAGGGATTTCAATTGTAATGGTTGCAACTGGTTTAAGAATGTCCAAAAATGTAAGTGCAGAGGGAAAGGAAAGAGCATAACACTCACAGCGTGTTGAGGTTTTCGAGGCCAGTGAAGGCCCCATTGGTGTCCTCTATAGTGCCAGAGATGTCATTGTGATCCAACTCCCTGCAGAGAAAAAAAAAAAAAAAAAGATTAGTAAGGAGAGACAGAGAATATGGAACAATTTACATTTGCTAAGCTCCGCCCACCTTGGTTGCTACCGTTTAAGTTTAGATCTTCCCCGAAATGTACTGGAAACTTCCATGAACAGTGATTTTTTTATTAAATATGTTCATAAATTGGATAAATATATATTCTTTGGAAAATATTCTTTTGTGAGATGGAATGAAATTTTATGGAATAAAATAAATGCATTTTACATTTACTTTAAATGTTAATAAAAAATTATTACATTTTATTTTCAACTTATTTTATATATCGTCGCTGTCCGATGAAAACCGCGTATGTCCATTTTGCCGATTTTGAGATTTTTCGACGGATAGAATGTCCAGGTTCATTTCCATATACAGTATGCTTCACATATCTAAATGACCAATGAAAAGTTGTGAAATCATGTCATCTGATTTCCACGTATATCCATTTGGTGTCAAAGCTGTCAATCACGCCGCGTATCTCCCGCTCTGTGGAGGCATCTCGCCGGTCTAAGCGTCTCTGGAAGCTCCGCATTGGATAGCCGAATAATTCTGTGAGGTAAAGTATCAGCAAACGTTTGTTTTTGACAACTGTTCAAGTTCATTATATATTCGCAATATATTCACAACTGTTATTTACCGGTAAATGGTCTAGACGAAGTAATTGTCACTGTTTATTGTGGAGATGTTAACGCACGGGTCTGTTAACTTAAGCAATACTATAGTCTAATATTTTTCTGACTAATAAATTACTGACACAGTAAAGGGTAGATTTAAATAAAGAATAACGAATTTTAAATAAAGAAAAACATAATTTAAATAAAGAAAAAAACTAAATTTAAAAAAAAGAAAAAATGAAATTTAGCCTAATAAAGAAAAAACGAAATTTAAATAAATAAAAATGACATTTAAATAAAGAAAAAACGAAAATTAAATAAAGAAAAACCCGAAATTTAAATAAAGAAAAACGAAATTTAAATAAAGAAAAATAAAATTAAGTTAAATTAAAAACGAGATTAATTTAGATTGATAACGGCTAAAAAGACTATAGCCATGTTGGGTCCGTGTACTTTTTCGTTCATTCATTATTCTATTTCGGAATGAAAGATGAAATGTAAAAAAAAAGGGTGCAGCTTGTTTGTTTTTTTGTTTGTTTAAAAGAAAAAAAACAGAAATGGCTGTTTTTTTTGTACATAGCATAGCCTACTTTGTTATGATTTTAGTATCATGATTAATAAATGCACGCACAATTATCCGTGAACTTGATTTGAAGCCTTTCAACTTGTTTGTGCAAAATTCAGAATTAAATGAATGTGCAGCAATTTGTACAAATAGAGTCTGTAGGTCTACTACTATACTGTTGAAAGTATGAAAAGTGAACAGCACGAGTAATATGATGCCACATTTGAGACGGGTCAGACATGATTTTGACCACTTCATCAAGTTTTGTTTTGTGAATTTTGAAAGTGAATTTCGTTTTGTATAAATTGTATCTTATTTTTAATAAATTTTTCATCAGCCAATTGCCTGTAGTGGATTTAATATATAAGCAGCAAATATATAGCAGACAATATAATCATGGAGGCGCCCGCGCGGTCACTTGCATTGCACGTTAAGCGCATCACATCCTAACTTAACGAAACTCAGTGTATGCCTCACACAGACATGAGAATGACATCCAATACACAAAGCTTGAAAATTCTTTAAACGAAATAATTCAAAACGAAAAGAAAAAGGCTACTCTCTGATTATGTATGATTATCATAGCCTAGCCTATTTTGTGAATTGTTCATTCCCGGTTGGCATTGACACACATTTTGCTGCCCTTACAAAAGTGCCGCTCTAGGCAATTGCCTAGTTCGCCTATAGGCTGGTCAGCAATGAGTGTATTTATTCATTGTCCCTTCATATATCATATGAAGTTTGCAAGAGACATTTAAACTGAGACGTATTTAATAAACTGAGCGTAGCCTATTCATCTGTCAATATGAAACGCGACTTGGCCATTCTAATGATCGGAAGAACGCGTATTGACCACCGTTACAGTAAAATATGCACGTATGTCCATTTAAACTCGATTTTGGTCAAATGTGGACTATATCATTACACGGGCAAGAATATGGTTACATTTAAAGATGCCGTACCAAGTATGACAACGCTACGTTCAACTGCTTTTGAAATTATGGTGTTTTTTTCACTTCCTGAAAAGTAACCGTTTTGGACATACGTGAGTTTCATCGGGCAGCGACGATATATATAAAATAACACAATGAGTGTTTGAGCATTTTTTTTTTCAATCATTTCTGTAGAGCAAAATGAGGTAGGATTGGTCAGTAATGTTTTTAAGGCGGTGCTTAGCGGAGGGTCAATTCCTCGTCCATAAACCGCTGACAGATGTTCAGCAGTGGCACAAGCTGCCCTGGACACCTGGTTAAAAACAAGAACGTCCAACAACACTCTCTTTCTTGTTTTCTCTCCCTCTCTTTCCTTCTGCCAACCAAGCACATTCTTTTCTTTGTGAATTGTGACATTAAGGAGCGCAGCAACGCACAGGCCAATGCATGAATAATGCATGACAGCTGAAAGCGTCTTGCACAAACACAACTCTTTCACACAGTTGCACACATATACTCACTCTGACAGCCGTTTGAATCAGTCACCGCACCAACCATGTTGGCAGGTAAAGGCACATGGGCACACGCATAAAACAGCTTCAGACGAATCTCAAACAAGCCTGGACGGTGCCAGCGGCCTGCCTACAAGACCTAACTTTCTGATGAAAATCTCTAAACATGACGGACGTGGCTGGCCTGTTCTTCTAATTTAAATAATCATGCTTTTGAACACATTTTTCACTGAAACTTGTGACTTAAAGCCCAAAGTATACAGCTTTTGCAAGCGACTGCTACAAACAATAGATGGCTGTTTGTATGAGGGGATAATGAGATTCTCACATCGCAGACACTAAACAAGAATGAAACTTTCTAGTGCGAATGTGTTCGCCAAGCTCTCAAATGAAGTATACATTGAAAGGCTGTGCGCTTGGCTATACGCATACGCCAAGCATTCGCATCAAAACTCATGTATACTTTGGGCTTTAGATGGTATAAGATGAGGTCACATGTACTGTTGTTCTGTGAATTTTCGTGGGTGAAATCCAGTCATTTCAATAGGAATCCACGCAATCAGGAATGTCACGCGAGGGAGTATGATTTAACTGCATAGATTTTGTATTATAAATTTGCAAATGCGCCACATTGACCAACAGAAAGTTGCTTGGTTTGAAAGTGAATTCTGTGTGAGCTGTGCTTCATACATTGTTACACTGGTGATCGCACCTTTACAATGTTTTGGTGGACTTTTAATGGTATTCTTTGAAGTACTATTGTTTATGAATAGTAATCATCTCATAATACCATGGAATTACCATCTGATGCCATTTTTGTAAGGGGGTCCCCTGCGTTTCTATGCTATTAAAAAAAGATTGTTGTCGTTGAAAAAGAATAAATGTCTTTTTGAGGTGAGAGGGTGAAGGAATTGAGCCAGTTCCCTCCAGGCTGACAACCGCCCCCTTGGCTCTTTCTGTTACTTTCCCTCCATGCCTGGGCTCGGCTGCCAATTTCCTATTCTTTCTGGCTGGCTGCTTGTGAATGGACCCTGGCTTGTTAATGACAGTAAGGGCGGAGGCCCCCAGGCCTGACCCCCACCACCTCGGCTCAAAGACGGTCCGGTTCTGGTCTCTCACACCCGACCAGGCCTTCTCTCGCCCGGCCAGAAGCGCGCACCAATTAAAACCTCCCCTGCTTCTTTTCAACGGGAGCCCAAGCAAGGCACTAAGGCCATGATTAGATTAGAACTGGCTCAGAGAGCGAGTGAGGGAGAGAGAGAGAGAACGATATAAAGGAAATCAAGCAAGTAAGACATAAAGGAAGGACGGAACAAAAGAAAACAGAGGCCCTCACAATCGCACTTCACAGGTCCCTTCCCCCCACACTCTGCCCACTGCCAGCAGCGCTGAGGGCCGTGTTGTGCCTTGGCTTGTCACCCTACTGTGAAAAAGCCTTCAACTAAGAAAGTAAAGACAGAATTCTTCTCTCTTTTCTCTTTTGAGACACTGAAAGAGGGGGGCATGAAGTGGCGGTTGAGACTTTGTGTGTCTATAGAAGTCAGGCCGGAGAGTTGGTCTCCCATAATGCCTTTCACTGTGCAGGGGAAAAAAAAAGAGGTTGCCTCAACTAGGAGGCCTTGAGCAGGGTGCACATGTGCATCCAACTTTGGTGGGAACCAACAAGGAAACAAAGAGGAAAAGAAACCAGAAGGTTTTCTCACCAGACTTAATGGCTAACGGCTACTTTAGCAAATGCCACTAAATCAATCAACACGTTTTTCTGCCACAGGTTTAATTCATTTAGAAACTAAGACTGTTTTGTGTAACCATTTCATGAAGGGAAACACTGTCTAGAACGATTGATTTCAATGGGGAAGGTGTGTTACTGACACAAGTGCATATGTAGGCATTTTTTTTAATAATTTTTTGACAGGCAAGACTCTTATTTCTAAGTATATTTTTACTATTTTTTATTATATTTTATCTGGTTTTCTTTACTATTGTATAATTTTTCTTTATTTTATTTACTGTTTTTGTTACCATTCATTTTACCATTTTATTTTTTTATTTAAAGACTGGGTAGAAAAAAAGAGGAATGTGATCAGGGCAGAACGGACTTGAACCTGCTTCCCCCATATGAGCACCGTGACTCAGTGTGACAGAGCAGTGGCATAATGGTTGGCATGTAGACTTCCAAACCACTGTGCCACAGCTTTGACACCATCAAGTGTTTTTCACATGCAGGATTAGTCTTAGTTCTGGATTCCAGAGGTTTCCTCACAGGGTAAGAACACTTACAGCGTACGTAGGGAACTAAGGCCTCTGAACGCTCCCTCCGTGATGTGAATGATGGAATTGTGTCCCAAACGCAGCGAGTTCAAATTCACCAGCTTGGCAAAACTACCCTCAGACAGCTTCGTCAGGTTATTATAGGACAAGTTCCTGAAAAAAATGGAAAAACAACTTTGTTCAACTTTTGCATGTCCATATTGTGGTATCCTCAATTAGCTTTTTCAATGTTTATCACAGAAGGTTGATGTCTCATCAGGCAGTCTTGTCCACGATGCAATAACAGCCATGTCATAAACCTATCTGCAAAATCATGGCGGACCACTCAGCTGATACCACAGTCAACATGCCCTACCAATAAAGCCTTGTTACCCCCACAACAGACAAGAGTGTTAGCTAGAGGAAGATATCGCACAATACGCTTGACAGGACTGCGCAGTGTATACACACATTCACCCAGATAAGATCACTTTCATTCAGGTACAGATCTCTGTGTAACACTTGGCAGACGTATACGTGGAGGATTACGCTGTTTTCTTTAACTAGCATCAGGAGAGATGAGTGAAAATGGTGCTGAGCTCCTAAGCGCTGGCAATCCCGTGCATCATTAGGGGATAAACAGAGCTTATCTACAGCAAGACGAGGAGTGCTGTGCATTTAGTGCAGTAGGTGATACTGAGGACAATTGCTTCCGTGTAATGTAAAGATTGGGTGCGATTAATTTTTTTTTTTTACCAGGCGTCAAATTTGAACAATAATCCTCTTGTAGATTATATTTTGTTATATACACTACCGTTCAAAAGTTTGGGGTAAGTTAGATTTTGTTTCAAGAAATTAATACATTTATTCAGCAAGGATGCATTAATCTGATGAAAAGTGACGGTAAAGACATTTACAATGTTACAAAAGATTTAAATATCAAATAAATGCTGTTCTTTTGAATTTTCTATTCATGAAAGAATCCTGAAAAAAAAGTGTATAATGTTTTACTTGAAGACCAAATCAGCATATTAGAATGGTTTTTGAAGGATCATGTGACACTGGAATAATGATGCTGAAAATTCAGCTTTGGCATTACAGGAATAAATTACAATATATTAAAATAGAAAACAGTCATTTTAAATTGTAATAATATTTCACAATACTATTTTTACTGTATTTTTGATTTTTTTTAAAAAATCGTACCAACCCCAAACCTTGATTGGTAGTGCATTTATGTACAAATATCTGAAAAGCATCTTAAAAAGAGCAGATTTTCATAGATTCTAAATCAAAAATGTCATTCTAACATTCGTCAAGCAACATTGTAGAAAAACTCTACATGAAATGCACACGTCTGCGCTCTTAAACCATAAAAGTTACAATAACAAATTATATGATTCTTATTATTTTAAATAAATATATATAAATGTAATAAATAAATTAAATACAACTATTATTCTTTAAAACAAGACATAAAATGTATTTTTTTCTATTTATTATTTTCAGTTACATTTGTTGATTTAAGTTTTATTTTTATATATATATATACACACACTGAAGAAGAACGAGTAGTAGAGGAAATGAGAGATATCTCACAGTTCTTTGAGTCTCTCACAAAAGCCCCATCCCTCAGGGTTAAAGTAAGAGATGGAGTTGTTGGAGAGGTAGAGGTGCAGGAGCGACTCCAGACCGTACAGAGAGCCGCTGTTCACCTCCCGCAGATTGTTATAGTCCAGGTGCCTACAGATGACAAATGCACACAATATAATAACTGTATGATGCAAAGAGATTCACTACATGTGGTGGATATATATTTTATTGCAGGTCGCTTTGGTTGGAAATATAAAGTCAGTTAAAAAATATAAATGTACTATCAATGGTCTATTGTGACAACTATTAATAATTATGTATTTGTAAAAAGATTCAGACTCACAGAACCCTCATCCGGGCGAGACCCCAGAACGCCCCATCCGTCAGCTTGCTGATGTTGTTTCTCTGAAGCTTGAGAACTTCTAAACTGCTCAAACCTTGAAAAGTGAGTCCCTCGATCAACCGCAACCTGTTCCTGCTCAGCTCCCTACAAAACACAATTAGAATGTGATCAAAATAAATGACCAAAAAGGTACTTGAGGAAATGTCCACAGCATGATATTCTGAAGACATTAAAAATAACAGTTATTTATTGGCATCTATGGTTTCATACAGAACCTTTAACATCCATGGAACCTTTCCATTGGACAAAAAGTGGAAAAAGGTTCTTCAGATTATTCAAATATTTTTCACACTGGGACAAAATGGTTCTTTTAAGAACTGTTTACTGAAAGGTTCTTTGGGAACCCAAAATGGTTCTTATATTTTTGAAAACTTAAGAGCGTAGAATTGTAAACGGATAGCATGTCCACCTGACCATCAGGTCACAAAGCAGCTCTTCTCCCTCTTTGATGTCATTACTAACCAACCTATTGTTCTCGCTCACCAACATAGCTGTGGCTTTGTGGTTGCTGAAATGCACTCCAGGTGTGTGTGAGAGGTTTAATGTGAGCTTATGTTGCCTCATTCATACATAGATTCAGTATCACTCTGTCCACCTGAAGAACAAAGCATATTTTTGATGGAAGTCTGATATGAGCAGAAACAAAGAGCTTAGGCACAGATGGTTACGCTTGGGGCAAAGAGGGATCCATAGATCTGCAGTGGGGTGAAAGAATTGTTCTGCTCTGATGTTTACCAATGGTCTTCTGACCAAGAATGTTGATACGTTTAATATAACATCTGGAAACAAGTGTTGGGGGGGAGGAACTTTAAACTGTAGCTTCCAAAGTTGCTGAATAATTTAAATATAGTTTAAACTACTCAAGTAGTCATAAATTAAAAGTCGATTAACCACCCTTTTGAAAATGCAGTTGCACAATAACAACAATTGAACCAATGACTTTATACTAATGCGACCAAGTCAAAAACAGTAGTAGTATAGAGATGTAGGGTTTTGTCACATTACCCTTTAGTTTACATTGGAAACGTTCTTGTGTTCGAAAATAGCTGGAAGAAGTGCAATTAAAAGGAGCAAAACCTGGGGGGTTCTTGAGTTTAATTTTAACTTGACAGGCCATCTTTAAAACGCAGCATACATGGTGCATGCCGCTAAAAAAAAAAGTTCTGGCAAAAGGGTTTTACTATGTTGCCACTTTAATCAAAGCACATATGTTAACAATCAAAACTAACAAAAATACATGTACACTACCATTCAAAAAAATTGGGGTCAGTAAAAAAAAGAAAGAAAAGTGTAATGTTTTTTTAAAGTATAAATATGAATTATTATAAATATCATTATTTAATATTATAAATAACTTTTTTATTTTAATATGTTTTAAAATGTCATTTATTTCTGTGATGGCAAAGTGGAAATATCGGTCTTCAGTGTCACATGATCCTTCAGAAATCATTCTATTATGCTGATTTGGTGCTCAAGAAACATCTATTAATATAATTAATGTAGGAAACAGTTGTGCTGCTTAAAGGTGCAGTAAGCAATTTCTGAAAAATGCTGTTGATATTTGAAATCACCAAAACAAACACGCCCCTACCCAAAAGGATCACACCCCTTGATAGCCACGCCCCCAAATTCATCAAACACGCTATGCAACACAGGCACCTCCCCACTAACGAGAGTATACAACCCTTACTGCTGATTGGCTACAAGTGTGTTTTGGCGCTAGGTCCGATCCATTTTCAACAGCATTTCTCAGAAATCACTTGAAAACTATGATTTTTTTTTTTTTAGGATTCTTCAATAAATAAAGTTCAAAAGAGCAGTATTTATTTCAAAAATATTTTTTTTGTAACATTATAAATGTCTTTACTGTCACTTTTGATCAACTTAAGTCCTTAGAAAGTATTCATTTCTTTCTTTCTGACCCCAAACCTTTGAGCGTGTGTATAGTGCACTCACAGTTGTGTGAGCTTGGGCAGCTCCAGGCCTTTAACAGGAAGGTGGGTCAGTCGGTTCCGGCTAAGTCTGAGGATCTGCAGACTCCCGGCGAGGTTCTTAAGCGCCCCGAACTCCAGATGAACAATCTTATTACTGCTCATGTGCCTACGGAGATGAAATATCCCTCTTCAGATTATGAAAGAATACAGTGTTACATGAACACAGATGTTCACAGTTACATCTATTTGAAAGAGAGAGAATGAGTGCGTTTCTTACAGGTCCTTGATTTGTAACCCCGGAGGGAAGCAGTGCTCTCTCAGCTCTGTGATGTCATTATTACTCAGATCTAGCGTCTCCAGAGCAGAGAAGTTCTGCAGCAGGCTCCCCTCCAGTCTGCGGATTTTATTATGGTGCCTAGAAGGGGAAAAAAGAACATATCTATTATAACTAACTCTCTACACAGCTGTACAAACCTTCACTGAGACTATGGCTTCATGTGACACTCTGGACAGATTACACGCTAATCTATTTTTTAATGTCTACACAGATCAGGCAAACAAATGGAATATCCTGACTGTAGATCTATCCTTGGTTACTCTAGACTTATAATTTCTTAGGTCGCGTTATCGCAGTGTTTTTTGTTCTATTAGTGCATTTGCAACTATGTTAAACTATATGTTGACCCACATATCTGTGCTGATAGGCAGCTGTCTGCTCTAACCACATGAGGCTCTTTCGGAGAGAATGTGTCAATAGGGCTTTGAAGCCCAATGGAGGCTTGTTTCCACACACGCCTTCAGAAGTGCCAAGTGACTGTGGCTAGATACGGTAACTTGATTTGTCAACACACACATGCAAACGCACAAACACATACAGGCCTGGAATCCCAAACAAAAACCCAGCAATGGTGACAAATATCAGTCAGATGAAAGATTCATCTAAACCTGTGTATGTCTGTTTCTGTACATAAAGCTTTGGGTGCAACAGAAGAGATTAACAACAAACTAAATATATTATGACTCAAATAACTAATAAGACAACTATATGCCTCTTCATTTCAGCTTTAAAGCAAATGTTCACACCAAGATTTTAAACCGAAACAATGCATTTCTATGATATGCATTACACCACATTTTTGCACTGGACTCTGTGTTAATACTTTTGATGCAAAAAATGTGTTATGTTTGTGAATATTTTAGTTGTGTTTAGTCAGAAAAGTGTGTAAAAAATCTGACAATCAACTTTCCCCCGAAAATCTTAAATCATGAATTGGATTTGGATTAGATTTGCTGTGAAGTGTTAGGGTTAGTTTGTGCATATTTTAACATTTTAGTTTCGTTTAGTCACACAAAGGTATAAAAAAATCCGGAATCCAATCTGTTTTTAATGTTCTGCATTGTATTCGGATTAGATCGTGAACACTTGTTTTGTTTGCGAATATTTCAAACTCTTGTTTTGACTCAATTCAGTCAAAAGTCAAACGAATAAAATTTCTAATTTTTGAGTGAACATTTTGTTGTGTTTATGAATATTTTGTGTTTTCTTGTCATTTAGTTAGTCAGGCTCGGTGTGAACTGTTGTTAATGTGGTAAAGACAAATCAATAACAGTTTTCTCTCAAGGGGGCTTTGGATTTCTGTCCTTCCCCCTTTTTTCTTTGCTTCTATTTCTCTTTAGGGTTGAGGCATGAGAAAGCAGCTGACTTAAGAATCACACTTGTTTTTGCCGGCCACGGAAGGAATGGCGAGGTCAAGCTCTCCACATCTGGAATTTGTTTTGGGGTAGTTTCAGAGTAAGCCATCCCCGCACTGGAGGATGGGACAGTACTAAAGAAAAAGAAAAAAAAGAAAAGAAAAGAAAATCTCCCTCTATTAAACTTGCTACTAAATAACAAAAAAAAGTAACGGAGAGGGCTTAAGGAAATGACGTTGCATTAGATGAAAGCTTAGGTTACAAGCTTTGGGGTAAATACCGTGGGATATGAATATGGTTCATTCAACACAATAATATATATATCAATGTACCCTGGAATCACTATCTGCTACCATTTCTATATCATGGTACCGCCACAGTACTCTTTTTGCACGGATACAATGGGCCAACTGAACCTCATATTCAAATATTCTCCATACCAAATATGAGAGATATTCGGTCGAACCTGAAACATCCTCCATTGAGGCTGGCTAGTCATGCTCAACGTTCCAGCACCTGCACTATGATCAATGCTAACAGGAAACCCTACAAAGACGAGGCAGACAGGCCCATACAGCGAAGACGAGTCTGTGCTGGAACAACAAAGCCTCCTTATTCGGCTTCCCAATACTGCGTAAATCTCACGGTAAACACGCGGTCCGCTGAGACCAAGAGGGGATTTCTGCTCTGGTTGTCTGCTGGCAGGTGTTCTGTGGGAGCCTAATAGACCAGCAAGGCCTTTCCCAGTGAAGACGGGACCCGGCAGACACGCAGATGCTCCCTGGGTTGACCGTTTAACTGGAATTCTGGGTGGGAATTGTGAGAAGAGGGGAAAAAGAAAGAGGAATGGAAGGACAGAAGAAAGAGCGAGCGAGAACGACGGAAGGAAAGAGAAAAGGAGGGAGTACCCCCACTGTCCCACCTGAATAAACAGACAGAGGGTATGGATGAGGACGTGTGCTGTGCTTACCGCCCTACAGGATGTTCCTGTGACTAACAGAGCACTGAGACTCCACTGAGTAGCAGGTCAGCAGCTGGTGACCTTCTCCGGGCAAAAAAAAACATGCTGACGTTAAACGAGAGAAACGGTCCACTCTCATGCGCTGGCCATCCCAGGCCTGAATCCGTTTTAAAGTGGTGCTGCTGGGATCTGCTCAGATCTAGGATCAGACTTACCACATCTGGGTTACAGCAGATCCGAAAACAGACCCAAGGCAAAACGATACTTTACAAATAGTTTACAAAGACTTTGCTTGTGGTTTAGTTGTTTTTCTTACACATGTTTGGGTTAAACTGAAATACTATAGCTGGATTCCAAACCAATGTCTGGATCAGTGTCGGAATCAGTTGTTGGGGAGAGAGAGAGAGTGTGGGAGCTGAATGTCTTAGCCAGTTAATCCAACCAAAGCAGCACCGCACAAAGGATAAGAAGGTTAGCTGCTTTAGGCAGCATTGATTGGCTTATCTGCTTGATGAACTCTGAAAGTAAGGAGAAGAAATGGTGTGGGAAGGTTTGTGAAGGGTGTTCTGAGCCCTCAAAGATTGTTTCAGGTAGGGATGGATCGGAATGGTTCTCCAATAGCTAACAAGACCTATATTTTTTATTTGTTTTAAAGGGATAATTCACCCAAATCACCCATTATGTCGTTCCAAATCTGTGTGACTTATTTTGTTCGGCAGAACACGAGAATACATATTTTGAAGAATGTTGGTAACCAAATAGGTTTTATTATGATTGACTTTTATTGTATGAGAGAAAAAGAGAGAAAAAAGGAATTTTTCAGAATATCTTATTTTATGTTCCACAAAAGAAAAAAAGTCATACTGGTTTGGAATGACATGAAGGTGAGTAAAATGATGGCAGAATTGTCATTTATAAGTGAACTATCCCTCTAATATTTATTTTATATTGTGTATATATATATATATAAAATTCCATACCCTTACAAGTACCACTACTATATCCAGCAAACCAGATTTTGCAACAAATTTACTTTGTTGCAAAGTCTTCAACAATTAAATAAAATAAAAAGTCTAAATGAATAGTTCTTCAGTTAGTCAGTTAACACCACTTAGTCAAATTTTTACAAAAATAAGTTAATTTTTTTTCAGGTTTATCCAAACCAACAAAAAAGGACACATGGTCGTTTGAGCATTGTCACTATATGACTCCGTGATATCTGAAAGTTTCAATAAATTTTGGGCAATTTAATATTTAAGAATATTACTTTTGGCGACAAAATTTTACAACACTGTTAATATATCAGTGATTTATTGTGATTTTTATTTGGCTATTATATGTCCTAAAAAGATATACATATATAACTTCCAAAACATTATTATTATTGTTTTTTTTACTTCTCTAAAAACATTGAGTCTAATTAGTAACAATGGCAAATTTATGCCATAGTCATTGAACAGATGAAACATATTGATATAATATCAAGATCAATGTGTCAATCAAGCGGTTTAACATAAATAAATGTGGGCATCAGACCCCCATCCCCCACTCCAAATCCTACCATACACCTTAAACACCTAGCAAGAGTAACATCTGTCAAACACTTCCCAGCAGTTGAGAATCACAATGAACTAAAACGCCACAATGTGCATCTGTACTATATGCTGTGGCAGTAAAAAGTGAGACCAGATGTCCAACATCAAACTGTTTGAATACGACTGTCAGCAGTCAAAGGAAAAGATTAAAATCAGTAGAATGCCGACTCTGCTGTTTAAACACTTCACTAGAGAGAGGGGGAAAGAGAGCGCTACTGTTTAAATGCCGTACTCGGTTCAGATGAAACGGGGCATTGAGGAGTTTGGTGTTGGTGACAGACGAAGCAGTATTTTAGTGCTGGCTCTGTGGCCGTATCACAGGGGGCTGCTGTCCGACAGCATTCCAGCTGGTGAACTCAGAGGGAAGGAATTCTGCGAGCGTTCCGAACAAGAGCCACGAGCAGGAGTAGGGTCAGGTGTTCCTCACAGGTGGAAATCGAGAACTCTCGCTCTTTCTGTTCCTACCCCTTCATCCGCCTGTATCAGTAACCATCCGATCTCGCCCCCTTTCCGACTGACCCCTCCCCCATTTCTTTTACAGTAAACCATTTGATTGACAGCTACAGCTGGGCGTTCTACTACATTCAGCTGTGCGGCTCAAAAAAGACGAGCCCTTCCCGATATGCAGCGACCCTCTATAGCAACAGGCCTCGAACCAGGGCCAAAAAAAGAAGCACCCTTCCATTTGGACCTACATTCCCTGATCATCACCCCCCCCCCCAACCATTCCAACCTTTCCCGATATCCTCCAAGCACAGCTAGCAAGTGTAATATCAAATGTTCCAATCCTGTGAATTGAACTGAGCAGGTTTTTCATCATTTCTGGGAGATGGTGATTAACTGTAAATCAATGAGGTCACACCATGACAGCACAACTGTCCGCTATAAAGACAACGATCGTTTTACCGCTCAAATGAACGACACATTTGGTAGTGGAAAGATATATTACAGATGGGAACATGATCCGTGCAGAAGACAGATTACTGCTGGGATATCAGTCAGTGTGAAGGAGATACAGGCAAACTGGTGCTCTGAAACAGGGATATACAGACTGAACATGACTTAAGTGTATAACCAAGCATTATTTAAAGTGTGTAAAGGTAAAATATTTTGACAATTTGATGTAAAGAAATCACTGCTTGAAAACAGCATTGTTTGGTGACACTTTATAGCACTGAAATTACAGACTTCACATTTGATATTAGTTTAAGTATAAACCTGATATTCATTACTAACATTTGCATCTTGTGCAAATCTGTCTATGTTACTATTATAATGTAAAAAAACACTCATATTCACAAACCATAAATGTGTACCTGGATGCTGAGGAAGGAATGGGCTCAACCGCCAAGAAACAAACACAGATACACATGATCACCCCAAATAAGGTAGTAATTCTCCAGGGTAACACTAGTAAAGGCAGTTTCACTAACACAGCCAGCAACAACTAAACACCGTCCAGAGGTGGGAATTTTTAGGCTTGCACAATCCGATTTAAAAACTACAAAAATATTAAACAAGTAACAAATGGAAGGGATTTACTTCAAGCCTGATTTGCTAAAATTGAAATATTCCTTAAAGAAAATATGACTGTTCACACCATGCAAACAATAATTTGTGTTGTGTATAGAAAGTGCCAACTCAGCAGCATGCGTCATCATAGCGCATCACACACTGATGTTTACTTACAATAACAGTGTAACGACTGTTGCTGCTGCGTCTCCAAATGAAGGGATGGATGTCAGCTCATTGTGGTCAAGCCTCCTGTCAATCAAAAAAAACAGGACAAAATCCAGGTTAAATAATATAATTATTGATACGTTTTGAATAACATTTCTTGTAATAGACCTAATAGATCTCATATTTGAAATATATGTAATATAAATATATTTTAATGTATTTTTTGTATTTTGTGATAAATATATTCATAAATAAAACAAATCTGATATATTTTATAATTAACATAATATAATAATATATACTTTTACCATGGTATATATAAATTATATATAAATTACACACACAGTAACAGTGACCATCCACACACTGAGAGAGAAAGTAGGCCCGTCTGGCAGAGGGCCAGACACAGTCCCTCGATGTATTAAATATTTACAGCGCAGGTTAGTGGCTGGTGTCGGGTGATGATGGAAGGCGCTTATAATAGCAAACCTCTTTATTCCCAATCTCCGCCACTTTCAGGACAATAGCCACCAGCTAAAGTACTTAAATATCCAATAGCACTGACAGCACGCTTTAAAATGATTTATGACCGATTGTGGCTAATGGCTGTAATTAACATTATTACACCATTTAATGAACTTCATTCAATTGCCTCTCTCTGTGGGGCTTTAGCTGTGGGAATGTTTTCTAGCCAGGATCAGAAGTGGTTTCTATTTTACACGTAGAATTAACCAGCACTTCCACTCAGAATTAAAGAGTCGTCTTATAAACGATATGCTTATAGATGCATCTTTGTCCTGAAAACAAACGTTGGCCGTAAAGTCTGTGAAGGCCGACAAAATCCTGTTACAGCTCTGGGAAAGTTGCTAGCATGCTAATTGATTTCATTAAGCAGGGACAGATTTCCAGCTGACACTGGGCCGATCTACAGGAGGTTTGGACTCCGAGACACGACGGGGACATGGGACTGTTCTACTCACACTTCTCTCAGGTTGGGCAGATTGGAGAGGATGTCCATATCGACTGCTGTCAGCTTGTTGTGGCTCAGATTTCTGAGTGAACAAAGAGAGGGAGGGGAAGAGAGAGAGAGAGAGAAATGTATTAAAACACTTTAGACAGACGCTCATAACGGTCGACAGACGCTACTCCTTCAGTAAAAAGCGGTGACATGAAAACGATCGCATTTCCCTCACGAGCAGACCCATTCAAGCGCCCTAAATCTCTCTCGCCTCACTATATCTACTTTGCCAGCAGCAGCTTTCAACAACACACCGAACAGTCTATCAGTCCGGTTCATCACTGAAACGTGTCATATCGACACTTATGGCCCATAAATCAGAAACATCAACAGCCTCCTTTAGCGGGACGTCATCTTCATTTCAGCGCGGTTCAGGCGAGCACTCATCCAAGGGCTTCAGATCGGGCTTGGCAGAGCGCTGACCTCCTGCTCTCCCCGCTGAAATGTCAGAGATTGATGGCGCTGTGATCTATAAAGCTCCTGTCAGCTCTGTGGTTTCTATCCTTCGCTCCTCGGCTACCGCCTGCTCAGATTTTCCTTTCGGATGGGCTGCACCATCCTTGTATTGTTTATAGTTGGAGTAAATGGTTTAAAAGGGGACTCTTTGACTGAATTTATATTCAATCTTAGGAGAGCATTGACATTTTGGCAGTGCTTTTTTTCCATTTTTATTTATTTTTAGAGAATGAGAGAGAACCGCATATTATTAGCGAAGAAAGCAGGAATGGAAGGCGGGTGAGTTGGATTCAAACAGGAATTTCCCAAACAAACACCAAGGCTCAACATGTCCGGATCATATAAAATGATTTATTGAAGTATTTTTTAAAAAGTACAATTAAAAGAAAGATTTATTATGATCAAATGTTGAAAACCGATATTATTGTTGTGAAAACTGTGATCATTTATTTCAGGATTCCTCAAAAGAACAGCATTCATTTCAAATTGAAATCTTTTGTAACATTATAAATGTCTTTACTGTAACTTGTCATCAATATAATGATTCTTTGCTGAATAAAAGTATTAATTTCTTCTTCTTTTTTTGACCCCAAACTGTTAAATACTTCTCAATATTTATTTTTAAAAGAATATTCCAGGTCAAAGACTTATATTTTAAAGGAATAAGCTAGCTTAAATGCTTCATATATTTTGTATACAAATATTGCCGGTTAAATATTGCACTATATTTTTTTAAAGGAATTTTCAGGTTAAATTCAATTTACACAACTAACAGTTATGCACATACTTGGAAGTTGAGTGACTGGGCTTTTGGAAGTTCAGGCCAATAGAAAGTGTAATAAGAAGTGTCCACATGTACAATCCGCTTAGAAAGCGGTTTGTTCCCGCAAACACAAACTATTGACTTTCGGATTATCTTCAACTCCCTGATTAACAGACTCAATGACGCACCCATCTAGGTCCACTTAGTAGAGTTAGCTAGCTGTTTTAATAGGCAGCTCATCTGTGCTTGTAAAGAAAACACTGGATGATTGTTTTTCCACCTGCTGAATCGAACCTGAGTGAGGATTTGTGGAGCTAGCTGGTTGTAAAGAAGCAGAATTACACCTAATGTGTGTTTCTCACTCATTGCTGTCAACCCCAGCCATTCACAAGCAAACTATAGTTAACATTTGGGATGGTTGTATACCTTCTCAATTTAGCATTGTGCACCAAAGAAGGGATATACAAAAGGAAAAATATATTTTAACAATGCAGACATCATCATTTAATAATCACACTTTAAGTAGCTCAATCTGTCCCTATTCACGTGGTTAAGTTGCGCAATCTAGCAAAGCAATTTACTCTAGTACTGAACAGGAAAAACTGTGACAATGCTTCTGTGGTTCGGCTCATGTGTGTGTTTGTGTGGAGATAATAACACAGGGTGAGGTGCCCTGAAGGCAATCATCTGACAGGGGTGAACACAGCGAAATTACAGTCCTGTACCATGAGGCAATTACCTAATTATACCGAAGCAAAGTGAAAAATTGCAGGGTTTCTTAAAAGAGCCTCACCAGGGGGCACAAATACTGTCGAGAAAAACCATGTACGCCCGTGTGGAACGGAGGTTGATAATCTGCTTTAGCCGTTTCCAACCAGCAAATTGCTGAAGATTGAGCGTAATGAAACCGTCAATCTCGTCATTCGCACGCCGATTACTGAATGATGTTCTTATTAGTTTCCACTACAGAATTTTATGGGCTGAAACGGAGACCAAATACAAGGTTAAACAACAGCACGATTGTCAACAGCTCTGTCAATCGTTAGTGGTTGGAGCTAATAAAGAGGCGGGAAGTATTAGTCATTGAAATGTTTCACTGCTATACAGCCAAGCAAGACAAAAAGCTCATTAGACTAGATCTCCTCAGTCTTCACGGGGACCTCATGTTTGGAGAACTGACCTATTCCTAACCAGCCAAAAAGGAAATGAGAGTGATAATATAATCACAGTGTATAATTCTCAGTCACTCCACTTTGTTTAAGCCGCTTTATCTTATCAGATAACACTAACTTTCACACCTTCAGGCTGACCTTTGGGGCATAAATCACATGGTCGTTGTAACCATACAGCAGGCTTAACTAACGCTCCAGTTTTCCTGTGAGGGTTGATTTCAATGTCTTAAGTCTTTTGTGGCTTGTGAAGTCCAAAATGTGAGTTTTGTGGCTCTTAGGCCATGTCTGGCAATCTATACGAAAGTTTGTAATCAGTAAAAATGTCTTAATGTTTTTGAAAGAATATTAAGCTCACCCAGGCTGCATTTATTTGATGAAAAATACAGTAATATTTACGTATTTTTAAATAAATAAATGTAATTTATTACTGTGATGGCAAAGCTGAATTCTCAGCATCGTTACTCCAGTCTACAGTGTCACATGATCCTTCAGAAATCATTCTAATATGCTAATTTGCTGCTCAAGAAACATTTGGTAAAAAAAGACATTTGCTCAAGAAAACTATTGTGCTGCTTAATATTTTTGTGGAAACCATGACAATAAATAAAAGAATGAGCCTTTTGAGATCCCACCCCAACTTCTTGTTTGAATAACAAATATTTCAAGATAGACAACATCAAGTTGTATCATGGGCTCTTTAATGATTAAAATAGAGTCTTCTTAAGCTTAAATTCATGTAGAAATATTAGAGTTGAATAAAATAATGAAAATGATCATTGAAGTCTGACAAATTAAAATCAATGATAAAGCTTTATGAATTCAGCTCTAACTATCTTTTCATATTTGTCTATCATTATATTTCTATATTAAACAACTGTTATCTATTTGTGATTACCACTATTTTATTAGACAGCAAGTCAGAAAGGCCAGAAAACCTAAGAAATTAATTAATTAAACCTAACCTAAATTAACTAGAGCCCGACCGATATGGATTTTTGGGGGCCGATGCCGATATTAGGGAGTAAAAAAAGCAGAATGGCCCTATATAAAGTGTTATAATTATATAAATTATTGGAATGTTGCTTGATGTTGTAACATAGCATTATATGCAGAATAGGCTGACACTGTGTCTACACCGGAAGCAACAGCTGTTTACCCTGGACGCGACAAAGCAGAATGAGGCATCAGTTTACTGTCGGAGATTTGTCTGTCGCTCGCGCCGCATCCAGTGTAGACAGCGTCACTGATTATAATGAGTTCAACCGTCTTTTGTTGCATCGTGCCGCTCGCGTCCGGTGTCTTGTTCAGGCAGCAACGGTCAAGCGGTGTCTTAACGGTAAGTTGCTAACTAGTTACCAGTGCGGTGGTGGCATGAGTCTATTGAATGGTGATTTAACGCTACGTTGTCACCTGGTGAGACGCAATGCTATAAAGTAAATAAATAACGCCCCCGTCTTTTACTCTCACGAGTATATCATACTCGTTTGCTACATTAGCTAGCTAGACATGTTTCATACCTTGTCAGTGTTTTTAAGTTTTTCCCTCAAAGGGCCATATCATGAGTAGAACGCCAGAGAGGCGACCTTTATCTATCCGTCTATCTTTATCACTGATAAGCAGAGTGTGAACTTCGGTCTTTGGAAGTGTGAAATGATGTCAATGATGGAGCTTTATGATGCAGCTGGAAGACAGAAGCATCTTTAATGCACCCTGTTTTAGAGGGCCATAAACTAGTCAAAGAATAACTCTTCTGTCACAGCACTGAACGAAGGAGAGCGCGAGAGACCAGACGGACAGACACTTGCTTCTCTGAAGCCGCACAGCTTGTGCTCCTCTCTCTCTTTTTCCTGCCATAAAGACCATTTACAGCTGAGCAACACCACTGATAGTGAAGCCAGGAGCTTCTGCCGACAGTCCAAACAAAGCACAGAAAAGGGAGCGAGAGTATCAAATCTAGAGTGAAGATGAGATAAAGATCATCAGGAAGTGAACGCTACACGGTGGGAGAGAGAGAAATTAAATATGAGGAAAAAAAGCAACAAACAAAAGTAACATGAAGCTTGAATCCAAGACAAACCAGACACATTTTAAAGACATATGACAGAAATTGGGCACTGGAGCCAGTAAGAAAAGGTTCTCTTCTTGCCCCGGGCTGAGCCAGAACCAAATCTACAGATGGATGACTCACACTTGACTATATACACATTTGTTTCAATTGATAATTTTCTATCATTTAATGAAAACCCAGAGTTTAGACAGGGAGTGTAAATAAGTCCTGCATAGTTACAGACCAGCCCGTGACAGACCAGCCCTTGACAGACTGTTCCAGAAAACTTCAAAGTGAACAGAACAAGTGATCGTTAGATTACAGATTTACCCTGCATATGGTTTATTATCTTAACAGAAAGGAAAACGCTGGAGTAATTGCACTACTAGCTCTACGGAAACATCAGAGCGGTCAACATCAGCAGTATATTCATCATGTACAGTAGAAAGCGTGTATCAAATTTACTTTTGTGACTATGACCAGCAGGGTCAAACCTTCATACGTATGGGAAAATTCAAACGCAAAGAAGGTGAAATATTATATACATGTATAACAACTAATATTATAACGAAATTAGGGCTGTAGCTATCGATTATTTAAGTTAACGAGAATTCCACAGATTATTCCGTTGAAAAAAAAAATGGTGGTAAAAAAAAATAGATCCAAGTTAACAACAGCCTTTAAAATGACTTAAAATACAAATATATAATAACAAGCAATAATAATTGGTTCAAATAAAGTATCAAAGTAAGTAATAATATGGGTTTTATTAATATGGGTGTGATAATGCGGTTCATGGATTCTTGTCTGTGAAACGCGCCACTTCCGGTATTTTGCCGGTTACTCGACACGGGTAAATTGCAATTGAAGATTTTTTTAAATCGAGGAATCGCTACCGCTCTAAACAAAATGCATCCAAAAAAAAAAAAAAAAAAATTCTAACTTTCAGTACAATTACTAAAACTAAAATGATTCTAAAATAACACTGATATTGACTAATCTATTTGGACACAATGAGGGTGAATATAATTATTATTATCATCATCATTACTACTACAAGACAGCAGCAGGGCAGTTAAACATGGGAATGTTTACAAAACCCACTACATTACATTAATCCTCATGATCACAAAAATTGCTAAATCCTAGATCGACAGAATATACATATCTACTACCTATATGCCTGCTCACTAAGGTATAACGCCATACAACTTCTGAAAGTATATGCAGTATGGGGTTAGAGGGGTAGTTTGTCAGTAATGGTTCCACAGAATGTTAAATGGTGATTTTAGTCTCCAGACCAAATGTGCAGGGGGTGCTCTATAAGGCCTGTTTCTCTCCAATTCTCTCACCCCTCCCCTTTCTTTCACTCTTTTTTTTATGTCTTTTCCAGATCTCCAAACTCTTACCAGATGTACAGAATTCACAGATGAGTCATCCATCACTTCTTAGACACTTAAACAAAGGAGGGGAGAGAAGGAGGTGCTCAAATGTGTCTCAACAGAAAGAGAATCTGGAATATTTGTTTGATCCTGTTGGAATTTCGATTCTGGTCCTAGCGTGGCTGCCATTCCCCTAACCGAGACATAACAACACTCATCTTCATCTAAACTAGTCCAAATTGCACTTACGCGGGGTTTTGGAAGCCGTCCCACTCGCAGTTCACCGTTAAACGGCTAGTCTTGTGTTTTAAGCACGTTAACAGACAAAAATGAGCAGGGCATAAATCAATGAATAAAAAGTCCTTGAATTCATGGAAACTCCTCACGAGCAGTGCTAACGGAAGGTGCCGTTAACCTCTGTGCCATGCAGGCCAAGCTAAACAACGGCAAGGCACTCCTTCAACTCACAATCCGATAACGCAAGCAAACTCCACTCCAGGCTACTGCACACACCTGGAGCAAACCAGCTCAGCTTTTACATATGTTTTGTGTTATGCTGTCAAAAATCTAGAATGCGAGTTGCTGTTTTTGAATGCGGCCCAAGTCTACAGCAACGGGATTAATAAAGCACACTGCTCAGATAACGAATTGAACAAGCATCAAAAAACGAGTTCGACTGCTGATGACATACTCTGACTGGTTTCCACACGTTGAAAGAATAAACAATGGGTCGGAGAAGCAGATCGAGATCTAGAAGTTTCGTCAATGGAAAGCAATGGACCGTGACATTGAACTAAACTCTTGTGGCCCGGCCAGAGACGCACCGCACCCTTCACGTACAGGTTTACGCAGCGGCTCCACAACAGGTGACAGGGACCATAAAGAAAAGACCAGTGCATAAATCCCCCTTCAGGGTGGTGAGAAAAATCTGGCGGGCTGTTTACCGACCCTAAAAGAGGGGGCCAAACTACACTCACACATGTGGCAACCCAGGTTGCACACACAAACCAACCACCACCCCCTCCGCTTTCAAAACAATCAGGAGGGCCACCAAAGGGTCGTTGTAGTTAACTTTGAGAAATAAGACTCATATGGCTCGTTATATCGAGCCAAACTGTTTCCATCACCTCTGTCTTCACAGCAAGCACGCTGAATAAACAGGCAAAATCAAAAAGCTATTTAATTAGAAATGTATCTCATTTATCCTGAGTGCAAAATTGCTAATTTCTTTTCTTTCTTTTTTTTGTGCCATTCTTTACTTCAGATGGATCAGATGCAGGAAACATCTTTAATGGAAAGTAATTCACAAGGAATTCAGACAACTTTTTCAAATTCGCAGATGGGAGGACTGTGAAGCCAGTAAGATTACTCATAATATTCATCAGTTAATTCAACCGTCTCCTCCAGTCTCAAGTTAAAAGGATAGTTCATCCTAAAATGAAACCTGTCATCGTTTACTCACACTCATGTTGTTTTAAACCTATAAGACTTACTTTTTGTCTGTGGAACATAAAAGAAGATAACTTGAGAAATGTCTCAGTGTTTTTTTCTTTTCTTTCATACAATAGTCAATAGTCACTAAAACTGTTTGGTTACCAACATTCTTCAAAATGTGTGTTCTGCAAAAGAAAGAATGACAGATTTGGAACAACATGAGGGTGAGTAAATGACAGAATTTTCATTTTGGGTGAACTATCCCTTTAAGCCCCACCTTGAGTAACTCCATCAGCCTTTATCTTAATGGAGTCTTAAGGCCCATATCTCAAAGTTAACTTAAATCCACAAAGGCTCGTGTGCGAGATGGTGATGCCAACACCTCGCAGTTTCCTATTCGCCATCAAGGTCTCTGCAAGCCACGGGGGAACCATTAAATAAACCAAAAAAAATAGAAAAATGGGCAGTATGGAGAAACTATTTGGACAACTGGAAGGTATTAAGGCTTGATTTTATACTCAGGCTATGTCCTCAGGGTTTTTCCAACCAAAGGTTTTTCTACTCTTGATTGATATATTGCAGATGGACAACCCAAAAATATATCTCTAGCCTTAAAATCCAGCTTCTGTTGGATCTGTCAACGGGAAAGCAGACGATAAAGGGGCATTAAGATGTTGGAAACGATGTTTGACGCTCCTTGGACGAGTTTGTGCAGCATGGTTACGCAAGCAACAGGTTTGATGTCACAAGCGCCTTGACTACTTGTGAATTGCCAGAGAGGCGGACAAAAGCTCTGAACATGAATAGCGACATGTGAATAGGGACAGTTGTAGGGATTAATGAAGATAAATAATCAGCATTTATGACAGACCACAGTTGCCCTAAGCTTTTGAGAGAAAAGCAGCCACTGGTTAACAACAACACAAGCCAGTTGGTTTGGGGTTAATGCTGTTGTTGTCAATAAGTTGATTATTTAAAAAAAAAAAGTTAACATCTGCAGAAATAAAAGTGTTGTCTTTCAGTCAAAAGTGATATAACCACTTCTGCTACTAGTTTATTAAATGTTAAGACATTTAAAATGGTTTAACATACCAATTTGCCAGTGTAATACAAAATGAATTAATTCATGAAATCAAAATTGAGACCATACTTTCCCAATATTATAATTCATTTGTGAAAAAAATCCTATTTTGCCAACGTCACCCTCCAAACCCTCTTATTTTTCAGCCTATTCCCTCCAACCACCTGTCAAATAGAGACCACTCTTTACTGAACATCCAGTTTTGCTCAGAAATATGTCACATTAGCTTTCCACTGAAATCGCTTTAAGCATTTTAATGGTATAGGGCCACGAACTAAAGCACTCACGCAGACCAGGTCAAATTACTCGGCAGTAGGTTAGACAGTCCTTGAGGCAGAACATCAACAGATCTACCTGCCCAATCATTCCCATCTAAAGCCTGATATCTTGTGTAATGAATGTTTCACGGTCCTATCAGACAAAGAACGATTATGCCAACAACCTTTGGTAGCCTTCTCGGCTTCATAAAGTTATCTGTGGTTGTATTTGTCTCCATTTATTTCAAATAAAGCCCAATGAAGTATCTAACGCACGAGGCCCGACTAAAATTTGACAAATCGGATCATATATAATGCAAAACAGATAGCTTGTGACTTCAGTTGATGCTTCCGTGTTTAAACTTGAGTGATAACCGCCTGACAAAAACAAGGGAGCTGCCTTTGTGAAATTGACAAAATGGGTATCTGTAAAGTAAAGGTGTTAAAGATAATACTGGGCAGTAAAATATTTCCCTTTGAAAACGATATGATTGTGATCTTGAACATACAAACAGATAAAACCTTAGTGATTGTCTAGGCAGTAGAGAAGAGATACATTACACTAAAACAAAACACCCAAAAAGACATCTTTAAAAATGTTGAAGACTTTTCACGTTTGCTGCATGATGTTTCCAACAAATATTATATCTTCATAAAATAATCTTTCAAATATATCTGGGAGTTCTACGACAGATAACCATAAAATAGCTTCTGCCACTGATCTACTTAAACTTAATATAGGGTAATTTTGAGGAAAACAATAACATTTTAAGTTTATCATTTAAAAACTAGACCAAATAAAATGTGAAAAAAATAAATAATAATCACTTAATTGGATTATCAATGCCACATGAGTAAACTTCAATGTTTATGAAAAGTATATCTGAAGGTAACACCTTTCTGAGATATAGATAACTTTTAAGATTTTAAGTAGATTCCAATCCTGTTTTCTCAGAAACATAAACTTTCTGAGCACAGCCATTGAGAGATATTGAATTATTATAAGCTTTATCATTTATTTTTTTCTTGTAGCCTACACTAGTCCAACAATATTTAAATGTGACTTCAAGGGACATAATTACTTCCCAGCAAATGCACAACTGAATATGTTCGTTGCTTCATGACTTTGACTCGTATCAGCAGGCCTCCCAAAACTGTCTGTCAGAGTTTCCAAACTTATGACATTAACTAGCAAGTCATAACCTGGCAGTTCACAACCAGGCCGGAGACTACTTATAACTGATACCTTGTTATGATTTTAATGCGAAGTGAAAAACCTGTTAGTGCTTAAAAGTAATTTAAATAAGTATGTAACGTGGTCATTTGTTATACTGTGACTTTTGAGTCAGTTTCTTCACTGGATAACTTCAGTCACGGGTGTTAAAGAACTTAAAGCGTGTTAGTTTGAAGAGAATGTGATTTTAACTAGTTATTTCGTTCGGACGGGACAGTTTGTGTACTTACAGATGCACAGTGCTCTTAGGCAAGTCTTGAGGGACATCGGTCATGTCCAAACGACTGCAGTCGGTCGTATCAAGAGTACACGTACAGTTTTGAGGACACGGTGCGCCATAATTGATTAGCAGTTCCAGCGTCAAAAGCCAATAAAACACATGATATGAAAGTGATCCCATCTGTCCCAGCCACGCCGCCATTTTGTATCCAGTTGTCTCAGCGCTTAACCACTGATCACTCTCTCATCCACAAACGGACAGCTCGGGCTTATTGAGTTTCTCAGAGTTCGAGTAATTCGCCTTCATTAAGGTGTTTGTTTACCCAACGGTAATATCACATTATACTGCGTTGTTTTTGGGCAATGCATCAGTCCTGGACTTGAAAACGGTCCCCAGTAAAATTGTATCTCCCCTGCTGCACCACGTAAGTAAATCAAAGGTGAATCACGACGAGGCAATAGAAGAAACTTGTCCAGAAGCCAAAACTAAATGCAGTTGTCCTTAAAAGGTTGAAAAGTGGGTCTGGATGGGAGATAGACAGGCGCTTTGTTTTGGCAAGAGAGATCCACTGGATCCGATGTAGTTTGTGGAGTTTAATCGGCAATAGTGTTTCAAAAGTTCTTATAATGGTTCGATCCAAAGTGATTCATTATTATGAAAAGTAAAAACATGGTAGATCGTGTCCATTAACTCCATACGAGCGTGCTGAAAGAAAATCTGGGATCATCGGCGCTTTAAAGAAACTTTTCCTCAGGGAAAACCGCACTCTCTAAAAAGTTTGAGGCTCTCGCTTCTTCGCGGATTTGAAATAAAGTTTCCGAACTGCGAATGCGGGATTTTGGATCACTGTAATGAATTATAATAAAGCACGTTTGAAGCGTAACAGTTCCAGTAAATCCGTCCGACTGTTGTGAACTTTGCTGCTCTCGCTCGCTCGTTCGCTCTCTCTCTCTCCAGCAGTCCTGCTCGCGGTAAAAGGAACTGGGAAGCTTTTATCTTGATCTCGTTGTACGGTCCGAAAACTCCGATAATTCACAAATTCAGTTCGCACTTCTGACCGCTTCCACCGCTTGTTTCCCCCCTCCCGGACTTTACTTTCTTTTTAGACGTTCTTTCGTCCCACGTTGGATACATAAGAAGTGATAAAGATTCCCTCATTTTGCTTCCCGATTGGCGCTTGGAGGATGATTGACGGCCGAGCTCTGGATCTCATTGGCTGCGTTGGAGCGCTCAGGCGCCACGATTTTGGACGTGCCAGGGCCCAGCTGTCAGTCACCTCGCGTTAGCCCCGCCCATCTTTCCCACCCAGAGTGCGAAACTGCACCGCCTTCTTTCACTCTCATCTCATCTTAAAGGGACAATGTTCAGGGCGAGATGTCTTTTATAGTGTAATATAATCTAATAATTATGATATTATATAGAATGTTAAGCACGAGAGTGAAACTTTTGTTTTGATCTATTTATTTATTTATTATTTAATAGTTCACATTTAAAATACTTTTTCTTGAAGCTATAGGCTAATTATGTAAAACCTACTTTGTCACATAAAACTTTTTACTATTTCATGTTGAATTTCTTGTCAAATAGGCATCAATGAAGTTACCTCTGCCAAAAGTTACCTCAGCTATATAGTGACAAAATGAATAGGGCTTTCTTTTATGTAATAATGTGAATATCCATCCGGATTGCTGATAAATATATCTATTCAAATAAGTGATTCTACATTTTGTCCTCTTTAACCTAAATGGTATTTGACAGGTATTTTGGCTTTCTATTCTGAGGGAGCTCTTGACATTGTTTTACATGATTTATCTGTCAGTGTGTCGACTGTAAATCATTTGCTTTACAAATAACTTGTAAGTGACACAAGTGTCAAGAGACCATAAAGAGTCATAAAGAGACACAGGTTAGGGCTTTGAAGGGTATCAGTATAGCATAAGTGCACTTGAAAAACATCAATACTGCTATATTTCAAATCAATGACAGACAATGAGAAAGACATCAGTGAGAAAGACAATACTAATTTACAAATAAATTGAATTGCATTTACACCAGTGAGAGCTATTGTTGTTTACCGATTTTATTGGACATAACTATGAATTCTCTGCAATAATTTGATTCGAGTAATAAGTCCAAACTACTGGACCCTTTATCATTTCATCCAGCATTACACCTGATAATTCCAGCAAACTCTCTGCAGGGATCTTTTTGGATCAGTTATAGTGGTGAGAAAGTGTGCCAGTGAACTAATGTGCGTATCAGATGAGAGATCCTTACCTCTCTTTCTTGTTCACTCCCTCTCCATCCAGTGCTCATCCACGGCTGGAAAAAGATAAAAGACCTTGTGGTTTTGCACAGATGGTGCAACACATAAAGACATTGGATTTGGTGCTTCACAGAAAGAGAGAGAACGTGAAGTAGGCCTGGACCAGTTTTCCAACGGTAGAAAATTCAAGGTTGGAAAGGATGCCGTTTCCATCTGCGTGAGTTTGGTTTTGTGTGTTTTTGTCAGTGTGTCTATGCGTGTTTTTTCAATTTATCACGCTGGCCGTGCAGGAATCTTCAAAGATAACGAGGACATCTGCTCAAGCTATTCGTCAACAATAAAACAGAGAGGCGTGAAATGAAGCCAGCACGTTTGTGCTATCTCTGGATGTTTAACGGGTGTGCACTATAGCGAGGAAATGCCTGGGTTAATAGGAAGCAGAGACACTTGCACGTCTCATCATATCTCTCAGGCCTGGCTAAAAAGCGAGAATCCCTAAACCCAAAGGAGAAAGTCTCTGTTCCAGATGAAGCATGAAGAAAGGTTTCATGCACTGGTCCAAGTGTGCTGTAATTTAATGAGTATATTGAGCAGTACATTTTTAGAGAATTGTAGTTGAATCTCACCTTCAATGGCTGGCAAATTCAAGCAGTGCTGGCAAAAAAAGAAAGAACATTTTTTACACTGACAGCATTTTACATAATAAGTCATTCATTTTTAAAGACATGCACTGTAAAAATGTATATGATCAATAAGTTATGTTTTTACATTGCTTTACCTCATCAAAATAAGTTAAGCAATTTTCAACTTTTTAGTTGAAAAAGGTATACGAGATTCAACTTATTTAAGTCAGTTTAATGTAATTTAAGGTGAAATGACTTAAACATCCAACAAGTTGATTGTACTTAAAAATTTAAGCCAGCAGCTTTGTTGTTTTTTTACAGTGTGGGCTCAACAAATGTTATTCTAGTAACATTAATAGAACTTGCTCATGCCTGAAATGTTTCAGTTGGATGTTTTTTTGTGTTTTTAATTTGAACTTGTTTCAAAATGTTTCGAGAACATTCAAAAGTAACGTTTTGCAAAACGATAAAATAGAATGTTGCTTTTACGTTCGCATAACCAAGAAAAAAACGTTTTTTAAAACGTTTTTAAAAACTGGATGTTTTGAATGTTCAGAGAACATTTAGAAATAACATTTTTATAACTTAATGGGAATGTTAGCAAAACGTGTCGAAAGGAAAGGGCAAATCTAGTTTAAATTCTTAGTCAAATTCTTAGAAATGTTTGTATTCATGCTGGTTTCATTTAAAAATGTAATACCGTTAAAAAAAAAAAAAAATTCTGTTATTATCTATCATATCTCTATCATTAATTAAAAACACGTTTTTAAATACACTTTTCAAGGTTATTATTAAAATGTTTTAACAGATCACAAATACAAAAATTATTCATATAATACAAATGAATTCATAAATAGCATTAAGATTATGAGTCACACTTGATCTGCCATGTCATAAAAATATCAATAAATCTAATATTTTAAACGGTTTTTTTTTTCTGTGCTCCAGTTTTCTCCAAATTATCAGTGAAGCCGTTCTGTTAATTTTGCTAAGAACTAATAAAAGATTATGCCAAAATACTTTTTCATTCTTTTGATGTGGCTTTTTGTTTTATGATAAGGGATGAATTGAATGAATTGCATTTTGGAATCAATTATTAGAAAGAAAAATGCCCAGTCAATCTAGTTGGAACGACTTCTAATCAACATCAGAGACCCTGCAACCTCCAGCGATTTAAACGTTGTCCGTCTGAACGTTCCTTCAGAAACGCTGTCTTAGTCTTTATCTCAGGCCGAGTGGCATGAGTCAAGCAGACCTTTGCACAGCCTCTCTGCAGGTGTCCAAACAAGAAGATAGTTTTTTTTTACTGTGTGTGTACACTAACATTTACATTTCTCACTGTTGTTTGTTTAATAAAGTGAGTGGATCTCGCCCACTTCTGCCAAGTTTCTTTCATTTCCCAGAGCTCGACGCTCACCGGCCAAAACCGTGCGTGTTGAAAGACATCTCCTCCTTGACCTGCTCTTGAGTGTTGCACAGGGTGCCCATCACTTGATGTCATCCCCGGAGAAGGCATACCTTGTTGCAACAGCCTTGTGTTAACAGCTTGCTTCTCTTGAAGTGTTTACCTGGGCAACGTCTTCCTGGTGTTTATACGTCCTCAATCAGCACACAAATTCAGGTGTGATGTAGCCTATAGATGGTGCCTCCCATATGCTGGCAGGGTGGAGAATACAAATCCTGCACAAACGCCGTGAAGCTCTTGTTTATTTGAGCAGGAGTGTTTTAATAGGGCCAAGTACAGAATATGTGATAAAAGAAGCAATGGTCTGGAACAGGCTTTTTGTGTGGCGCAGTGCAGGAATGCAGCGTGTGAAAGGTGACTTCTGTATGGGCTAGCTTAAGAGGTGATGCATCTTTTGTTTAGGAGGATTCTTTTGTTAGGTTTTTGTATTTTTAGGTTTGCTTATAAAACCGGACAGGGTGCTAGTTCATTTTAGGATTTTTAAACTATAATCATATTTGTGCAGATAATGATCTTTTAATAGAAATATTCTGCTAAATATTTAAATATAACTTAAATTATCTTTTAATTGACTTGATTAAAATACAATATTTTAATGAATTGTCAAAAGAGCAAGGTGAAATTGTGCACAGTCAGGGAAATTGAGGATGAAATGTAATTCATGCAGCATTTTGGAAGAAAAAGACTCTAACATGACACATATGGGTTGATAACAAAACTTTTAAACCTTACACCGTGTGTACATAATCTTATCAAGCTGGTGAATCTACAGAAACGCCAGTACGTATATTAAATTACGTCTGTTGAACATGGAAGCCCAGCTGGGGAAATTCAATTTATTTAAAGTTACATGATCCTCATTCCCATCCACCACAAATGAGCGCATGGCACATGCTCGGGGCACAGATTTATGGGTAATTTATCAACGTCATTACATTATCTTAAGTGGCTGATGAGCTGTGGGGAAGTGGTCATTATGTCTTTGCAGGGGGGAGGGGTAATGGTGAACAGGGGCACACTGATTTACTTAGACTAAGAGAGTCTCTAGAGATAAAACTGATAAAGTGGCCCGCTGGGGATTGAAATGTAGGCAAATTCAGACCTCACTTAAATAGGCAAACTTGTTTAGCTTCTCTCACAGTATGCGATCCACAGACAACAGTCCACAAAAAACATATTTTCAGATTTCTATTTCTGTCATGAAACTCTAGATGTCGCAGAATGATGGTTCCTTAATGCAACCTGATGACATTTACGTCGTTTACTACATGGCACACGCTGATTGGTTCCTGTCACATCTGCAGCCAATGAGCTTGCTGCTCAACATTTAAATAGCTATTAGCGTTTACTATAAAAGTTTGCAGCGTGCTTGGGAGTTCCTCTGAACGCCTCACCTTCCCCAGCTCCACCTGTATAGATCTGCTATGGGTAATTCTATTTGTGCAACAGCAGTATATCTTACATTCAGCGTATCAGTGTTTGTATTGGCAGATTATTAAAAATAATCAACAGCAGAAGCAATATCAGCAGCAGCAGCGTAGCAGATCTATTCCTCCAAGACCATATACATTACATTAACATTGTTCCATTTGATGTAGGGTGTCGTGGGGATTCGTAAACGACACTGGCCTTACAGGATGCCAGACACTGTGTGTCAGAATTGATGACAACCTACTGTCTGCGATGCTAGCATGTTTAACTCTTTTCCGGTCTACTATGACGGGTTCGTCACATCTGTGACATTGACCAATAGGAGCACAGAAGCTCTTCCGTACACCTTCAAACATGCCGAAACGAAAGAGAGACGATAGTATTGGTGCAATGGAGGAAAGATTGGTGGAGCTATGGCAGTACTCCTGCCTTTATGATATTTCTTCGGTGGACTACCATGACAGAGTGAAAAAAAGAAATGATAGTGGAGGCGCTACATTTATTTTTACAACTGGCTAAAAAAAACGATGTTTACCTCAAGTTCTCCTTGGAGGATTCCGTCAGGTTTTCTCTCTTTTGGGGGCTTTTCTGACAAGATATCCAGTGCAAAACACAGCATAATGTGGAAAAGATTGACCGGCACATTTTTCAAAATGTCCTCTTTTGTGTTCCATAAAGAAAGAAAGTCATACAGATTTTAAACAACATGAGGGTAAGTAATGACCGAATTTTCTTTTTTTCTGCGAACTATTCCTTTAAGAGAAAGTTGAACTAAGAAAACCCCACCAGGAATATAACCCTATTCAAATGACCCAGAACACCATGTTTCTTGTTTTCTTCCTCTTCCTCCTGCTCTTTATTCTCGTCCTTTATTAGGCACAATAAAGGAGGGAAGGTGAGAGAAAGAACGAAGACGGAGATGAGAAGCTGGGGCCAAAGCCCTTTAGAGGTCTGAAACCCACGCATGCCCAGCAATCCCAATCCCTGCGTTCAGCAGCTGCAGCTGTGAAACCTTTCTTTCGCGTCCTTTTACTCCTCTCTCTCTCTCTCTCTTTCTTGCTGGCTCTCTTTCTTTTCCCAGACCTGAATAGAGCTGCGCTGAATAGATTGGGCCAGGTCGACTGAATAGTCGTACCGGAGGGAGGGGTGGGAGTGGAACCCAAATGAACCGGAACCCCTACAGAGAGCTCTGCTCCTGGCGACGGCTATGATAGGGAGGAGGAGGGAGCTGCGTTTAATCGCTCATAATAGAAATTAGCATGGTGTAATGAACCCGTTTCAAAAGTCCATTATTTGCGCAGTTCAAAGAGAGGGGTGACTTTGTAGTTGGAATCCGTGAGCCCGAGCCAAATATCAAAAGGAAAGCATTTGTCAAAACTTCGTACAACTTTGTCAAAGCAAACAGCAAACATTTTTCTGTTTCTTTTTGCTCAGGAAAGAACATGTGCATTAATCTAGTTCGGGTCAAGGAAAGCAATCTAGTTTTTTTTAAGTTCTGTGTACACAAAGCAAAGTGTCACTCGGTTACACTGACTAAGGAGAACATTGCTAAAGCAATCGCATCGCTCTGGCATGTACATCCGACATGATTCTACATATTTAGTTAGCAATCAATCAAGTTGCACAAAGCATATTTCAAGTTTGAGCTGTACGTTTTTTGCCTCTCATCCAGGCAGAACTGCCATGACGCCACATGTGCGCAAAGAAATCAGTTTTGTTAGGCATGATTCTTTTAACCTTTTGACCCTGTTTACACCTGGCAATCAGACCACAAGTTGTGAGCTGAAACACATTGCTCTTTACACCTGGTATTTACATGCGACCGAATTGGGACAGCTTGTGAATGAATTTTGAGGGGAGGGTCTCTGTTTTTGTGACTCCAATGTTTTCGTGACCCCAATAACATGCATCATTCATCAGGACAATTTTTCAAAATAAACACATTTACATTTATGCATTTTTGCTGACTCTTTTATTCAAAATGACTTACATTTCAAGGCCTGAATTTAATTTTTATTTTTTTTAATACAGTTTGGGAATGACATGAGCAGAGCTGTCCTTAGGGCGGTGCAGTGGGTAAAATCCCCGGTATACTTCATTTTTCGAGTTATGCTCCGTCTCGCGCACAGTCGAGAGTGTGATCCTTTCAAAGTATACTCCTTTAGCAGTGTGCTTGGAAAGACGCATTCGGCGTGTGTGCACTATCTAGTGGACTTTGTTTTCAAGTGCTCATGTCATCCGCACATGTGCTGTTGTAAAATTGGGCTCCACACAGGATGGACATCCCCGAACCCTCCTGATGATGATGATAATTACGTCACACGGACAGTACTGCCTTGGACCGCGGATGGCCGAAGTATACTTTTGGCTCAAATGATGATACAACTTAAAAGCACAGATGAGAGTTGAAAGTTCTGCGGGTGATTTACTGACAATGCGCACATTAAAGAACACAGATGCAGTTTGATCATTTCTATAATGACCAACGCAATCTACATAGAACAGTGCAAATTTGCATCTGGTTTAAGACATGCTTTTTTTTTTTTTTTTTTATAATGGCACAAATACCAGTAAATTGACTAGCGCAAACCTTAGTAAATCATGTTGCGTGATTCATTTAAAAACTCTCCTCCCATAAATTTTGCATCTGAAAGGGAAACTATGCAATAAGGTCAGCAGCAAAAATAACTGTGCCCACGACTTTTCAGCGATCATTTTTTTACCGTGTATCTTTAGTAAATCCTGACACTAGTTTTTTAACGGCAAAAGAGAGTTTGTGGTGGCACAAGCTGCTAGTAAATCTGGCCCTTAATCTATGAAAAGGTCCCTTGTAAAAAGCTTATTTTATTTTAAATTTTTTTTTAAAGCAGACATTTAAGTGTAAAACCTTTATAAAAATAAGCATAAATAAACATAAGGTCACAAAACTTTTTTCAATTATCAAATTTAAAAAATAAAAGTTCTTATGAATAAACAAACAGTTCTTGTATCTTTACAAGGAGTCATTATTTTTAATTGAAAAGATCTCCAGTTCTCCGTGCAGGAGTGAAAGATATTTCCCAGAGTGCACTGCCTGTCCGAATGCTTGACCTCTCCACCTCATAATCACCCTACCGCTGACAAAACAACAAGTTTTGCCCTCCCATTTCCACCAAACTGATCTGAGACCTGTTACCCTGTTGATACCAGCGATCTGGTAAAACACTCTCAATAGTGGTGATTTTGCCATTGATTGCTGCAGCTGCACAGCTTATGGCCGTTCACCCCTGAGGCTCCTGTTAGAGATAATGGGATAATGGTTGCCACCTTCTCAACCCTTGTGGCCCACAGCGGTGTCAGATACTGCACGGATCACAAACATTTGCTGAAAATTGGTTGGGATTATGTGTAGGTGTGTTTGGAATTTTTTATGAGAATGCACATGCATTTATAAATAGGTTCTTACAGAGGCGTTTTCTTACTATCCATAAAGGTTTAATTATATTATTTAATTATAAAGGAAAATAAATGTTCATTTTATATTTTTATATATATATATTTCAATCATGACAACAACTCAGAACAGTTTTACTAGCATGTTATCGAATATAGCAATGTTAATGTATTTGGTCTTGGCTGACTAGATCTGCTATGCTGCTGTTCATAATTTGCTGCTGCAGAGCAAGTATGAACATAGATATACAGATATAGATATACAGATATGCTGTGAGCCTGTAAGATATGCTGCTGCATAAATAACATACAAAAATCCTGTAGCAGATATAGGCAGGTGGTAGCCTGGCTAACGTCAGAGCAAGTCTCATTGAGACTTGGTCTGGGAACTACGTGCGCATTTTCTCGTATTTGAGGCGTGGTTTACGAATGCCCAGAGCCGTTTATTGGGCGCTACAAATGCGCCTGTATGTAGCTCATAGCCAATCGCTTCAATTATACCAGATGACGTATGTAGAGTGAGAGAAATTCGACGAGGAAAAAGACGATGGGTCAAAGATTTATTTGTACACGATGGCGTTTAGCGAATATTACCGTTTGTGCAAGATAAACATGAGGGTAGAAGGTAACGTCGAGTCTGATATAAACAAACTGCTTCGGTGTCGTCATCATCTTGCTGCTCCCTCCCCGTTCTGTGATTGGTTCCCTTTTTCAGGGGAAAAATTGTCCCACGGTGTCCAGACTGCCTAGCAGCGTGAATAGAATCGCGCTGCGAGCAAGGCAGTATGGGGAAACCCAGGCTAGGCAGGTGGAGGGTTTCAGAGGAACTCTGATAAAGCGCTGCAGGAACAGCAAACAATGAACCAGACTATTTAAATGTTGAGCAAGCAATCTCATTGGCTGTAGGATCAGCAGAGGCCAATCAGCTTGTGCCATGTGGTAATGATGTGATTGCTTGCAGATTGCATGTAAAGGGCCTAGTAGCCTGCGCCCTCTAGAGTTTCATGACTGAACTGTGTTTTATATATATGTGTGTGTGTATGTGTGTGTAAATAAATATATTAATTTAATTAAAGACTAAACTGTGGGAAACCAATCACAGCTAATTCATTTTTAACAATGCCAAAGAATATGACAAAGAATCAAGCAAATAACCAATTTCCACGAATTGGATGAATGGCTTTAGTCTTTCTTCATCCAGCCGTGCTCAGGTATGCATCTCAATTTGAGCTCAAACACAAGAGGTTCCAGCTCTGCAAGTAAATAAGGACAGAGGCCTATACAGCGAAGCCTATTCAGTCTCCTGACATGGCTTCAGTTCTCCAGTCTTCTAGAGCATCCAGCTGTGAGCACTTGAGACAGGCCAGGGCCTCACGCTGAATTCTCAATGCACCAACTGCCAGAGGACTTTCCAGAAACTTCTATTCCTTTGGCTGACAGCATTCTGAAAGAGCCATTATCTCCAAACCCCCAATTAGGCGAACCATTTCATCCAGAATCCAGTGAATAACCTAAATAGAAATAACTATTTTGGCTGAGAAACACTCTAATTGGTACTGATATTTTGATGCTTATCTCTCAGAATAATGGTGGTTACGTGAAATG
This sequence comes from Rutilus rutilus, assembly GCF_951802725.1. NCBI lineage: Eukaryota > Metazoa > Chordata > Actinopteri > Cypriniformes > Leuciscidae > Rutilus > Rutilus rutilus. Next base: position 15,735,680 of record NC_140227.1, read on the forward strand.
GCATGCTTTACTGTTTGGCTTAATTTGTTTTACCTAGAATACAAAGAACAAGGAAGAAAATATATTTTTCCTCATGCAGAAATACCTCGATATGACTGAACGCTTGCCAGAGAGAGAGACAGCGTTGGGTTTCTAACTTTTTTTAAATGTAGTGTTACATGAGTAAGTGTGTCTGTGTATAAACAACAGACTGCCAAAGCCTGCTTATGTGAAGCGTCCGGTTTACTGGCTAAATTAAAGCTTCTGTGGATTCAGTTCTGTCAAAAATATGCTAACGCTAACTCTACAAAACCACAAGGCAAATTGCCCCTCGTTTAATCAAGGGGGAAACTGAGCCACGTTCATTCATTCATGACAGAGTAAAACAAACGTAGAGAAAAAGAGAGAGTCAGGGAGAGAGAGTGTCACAGAAAAAGAAATAATTCATTCTCACAGCCCACCCCCCCCCCCCACCCCACCCCCCATTTTACTCCAATAAATAAATATTCACATTAAGTTTTTGAATAGGCAAATACCTTAAAGGCCCCCTGAAATCAAAATTATTTTTTTTTTAGCTTTTAATATGAATATGTTAGCCTTAAGGTGAAGATGAATAAGCTGGTGTGTTCCAAAGCAATGACAAAATTTGCATTTAAGAGATAAGCATTCAAAACTTAGTCTCTCACTTCCGCTAAAATGGATCACGGATTTTTATGACATCACCGCAGACTTCACCATCTCATCACATCTTCTGTCCAATCAAATGCTCTCTAGAATCTAAAGCGTCCCGCCCCCTATATGCTATTAATACCACCTGGCCAAAGGGACTGTTAACACGTCACGGAGCAATATGGGTTGGAGATGTGTGTTGGGTTGCTCAAACGGTCGAGTTTTATTCTGTTTTCTAACTGTACGTTGGTTAAGAATGAAATGGCTAGAATTTATTCACACCTCTACTATTGAATCCAACGTATCATCAGCGCACGGATTCACTTCCATGGTGCTGTCAAGTACGACTTGCAGACAGTCTGTAAGGTAAACTAAACGCTATTGGCTATTTGAAAAGGGGGAGGAGCCATTCAATATGTCCCCGCCTTAGGTTCCTGTTTCAGTGGAAATTAAGTCAATGCATCATCATACAAAGCTGCACGTTCCAAGGCACTTGGGCCTTTAAAGTCTTGCGAAATGTATACATTTACTTGTACATATTAAATGCAAAAAAAAAAAAACCATGATAGATAGATAGATAGATAGATAGATAGATAGATAGATAGATAGATAGATAGATAGATAGACAGACACACAATTAAAATGGCAAACGTGTGACAATTGTGTTTTGGTCCTCTCTATAAAATATAATTATTGTTAAATATTCTTGTGAATGGTTGTGAAAGAACGACCTAAAAACACTTGATATGTAAAAATAACAAGAACGAAATATGATATAGACACTGAAATGGTTTCCGAAGACATAAAACTTCTAGTTTTCCACAAATTAACCCTTGAAACAAATATTGCACTATAGAGCATGAGCAATGGAGTGCTCAGTCACACAGGAAACACAGTAATCAAAAAATAATGACTTGTCTTACATGAACTGCACAGTAATGCCAGGTTTTGGTCTTACTAAAAAATGATTCCAGCATGATGCATCGACCGAAGCCAAAGCTGTGCTATAGCTGATTTACAAGGACATGCTGTCAAACAAGAAATCTGGTGAATAATGGACCTTCCAAGAGAGCGGAAACATACAGACCGATAATTCAGCCGGGGGTGTGAAGCACAAGTGTGATGCGTTATCTGGAGTCTGCGCTGAGTTTTCAGGGTGGGACAGTGGATTCGTTCAGGGTGTTCAGAGAGGGGCTGACTGACAGTACCGTGACAGGCTATAGATGCACTGCAGTTCTGCATGTCTAACTCCCAACAGCTGCTGGTGGGGCCGTCAAGACTGTACCTTCATCACTGTCATCATCATATGTGCTGTAGTCATTAATATTATCTGTGTATTGCAATATCATTATTCAACATTACTCAGCATTACTGCATTGTTAGAATGAACAAAAGATCAGAAAGTTACTATCATCTAATCTAACCAACCAACCATGTTGTATCTCAGAGCACTGCTGATCTTTTCATAGTAAATCATGATACAAACCTGTAACTTTTCATGACCAGTCACAGGACATTGGCTTTTAATAAAGTAACTTCATCTTTTAGTATTTTCAGAGTTTCAATGTATTTTCCAAACTTGTTTCACGTGGAGACTTTAGACAACTGTTAACATTTATGAAATGTCCAGGGTCACTGTTGGCTAGAGATGGCTTGTGTTTTCTGCAGCTTTGTCCTTGGAGATGGACATAAAGCTAAATTTAAAACTGCTGACTTGTGGCTGCTTATTTATTGTCATGGTCTATCTCAAAAGCAGTTAAACGACAGGACAGATATGTGTTTGGGGACTTTTTGAATGTTGCAAGTTCCTTACCTGCGCAATCAATTTTATCCATAAGTGGTTTTTATATCAGTTCTCTTGTGTGAACAATAATGACAAATCCAGATATACTGTCCCGCAAACCCCCTATACGTCTTTCACTCTCCCTGCCTTCCTTTAGCTTTTCATCCGGATCTATTTTTCCATTTTTGAATTATATTATATTCTTATTTATTATTTATAAGCTTTTTTAAAGAGACTATACAGTGGCTCATTTTAACACTTAGAAATGTATGACTTTTTGCAATAACATACTTTTTTAGAAACTTTTGGGGCCACTTTAAATCATAAATTGCTGATGTATTCTTAATCATAATTATATACCCTTACTTGAGTCAAAATAATAATACACCTACATTTATAAATGATATAATTTAAGTAGAAATTCAATAAATAAATACTAGGACACGGGCAATGGCATGTGAAACAGTGTTTTTGAGTACTTGTACCAGCTGTGCAGATGAACGCACAAACCTTTGCACAGATGGGAAGTCAGCCATTATTATATATTACTGCTCATTTATTTTCAAACTGCAGCATTTAAATGCAATTATCTCAAATGCTCACCAAGACAAAACATCTGCGGGCAGATGGAAAAACCTACATCCATGTGTCTTCATTTAAAACAGTCTTGTATAATTTGTATGCACCTTCAAAGATCAAATTACCCATATTATGATAACACTGGGAAGCTGGTTCAGACTGTATGTGTTTTGCAAAATTGTTGCTGTAAGAAGTCTCTTATGCTCACCAAGACTGTATATTTGTTCAAATTTACAGTTGCTGTAATTTTGTGAAACATTATCACAATTTAATATTAATTTTAATATTTTTAAAAGATAATTAATTCCTGTGATGGCAAGCATCATTACTCCAGTCTTCAGTGTCACATGCAGTGTTAGGGTATGGAACAAGATCAGCCTAAAAAATAATACATTTACAAAACAAAATTCATAAATGCACAGCACAATTCACATTTACAAAATCTGATTCGTAAATTCAAAACACAATTCATAAATACACATGTAAAAGCATAAATATTATGCATATTATGCATACATATTTGTGTAAACAGTTTAAATGTATTAGGCAAGATGCATTTGTGTGAGCATTTGGGGAAATATTTATGCTTTTACTTGTGCATTTATGAATTGTGGTTTGAATTTACGAATCGGATTTTGTAAATGTGAATTGTGCTGTTATGAATTTTGTTTTGTAAATGTATATTTTTTTTACGCTGATCTGGCTCCATATTGGGGAAGCTACTCTGAAACTGTAGTTTGACAAGCTACCAGCTAAGTTAAAGTAGTCTAGATATAGTCAAGCGACCCTTCTGAAAAAGTAGTTAGCTACACTACAAGTTACTATCAAAAAGTAGCTACATTGAAACTATAGTATTTACGCAATATTTACAGTGAACGGAGATGCGAATCATGAGCTGCTTGTGTGAACACTGCGCTTCATTCTGAAATCCGCTGCAACTTATTTAATTAGATCACAGCCTATCACACACATGACCAGCGTCGCCCAATAGTGAGCCTACGTGGTGACGTGCAACACAGACACGCTACGCTTAAACACTATGTGAAAAGACTCGAGGCCCAGAGAGAAGGAAATGAAAAGTGGAATAAAGTCGTTATTTTTGTTTGTTTTTGCGCACAAAAAGTATTCTCGTCGCTTTATAAACTTAAGATTGAGCCACTGGAGTCACTTGGACTATATTAACGATGTATTTAATACATTTTCTGGGCCAGCAAGTTATAGTGTCTTAGAAGCCTATGGAGGAGTGAGACAGCTCTCAGATTTAATCAAAAATATCTTAATTTGTGTTCCGAAGATGAACGAAGGCCTTACGGGTTGGAACAACATGAGGGTGAGTAATTACTGACAGAATTTTCATTTTTGGGTGAACTAACCCTTTAAATAGGGCACTATTTGAGGGGACAGCCATTTGTAGTGGTGTCCGAAACCATGGGCAAATTCCAAACTGAAGTGAGCATCCCTATATACCCTACTCCCTTCAGGAAGAGCCCGTGAAGTGGGGACTTTGGAGTAAGCAGAAAATTCATACATTTAAAAAGGCTATTATTCACCTGTATGTACTTGAAGTCTTCATGAAGACAGCATTTTAATCTGTGGTTTGCATAATCCAAAAGTGTAGCCTTAGTCAATTCATGTGAAATATCAGCACACTCCTGTACGTCCTTTACATAATCATCAGTCGATCTCTTCTCAGTGAACTGTAAAACCGCAAGATGCGTGAAATTTAACAATAGATGGCAGTAATGCACAATTTACTAACAAGAAAAAGACGCTGTGCAGCTTCAGTGTTTGTCAAATTAAAAAAACGGAATGTATCTTTTGGTCACGCAACACTGCTTCTTGCTGGAAAAAGTAGTTAGCTACTGTCAAGCTACACTGTTTTAAAAGCAACTGGGCTACTGTCAAGCAACTGAAAAATGTAGTTAACCAAAAGCCCATTGACTTCAGGACTATGGAACCCGAAGTGCGAAAATGCTAACTCGCTTCCGTGTTTTGACCTACAAAGTGATGTCATACCTGCACCACTCTATGCGTATGACGTCACGGTTTTCACGTAGTCTACACGGAGAGGATAACAGTGTTGTTTTCAAAAACGTCCATTTTGAAAAAAAGTTAGCATTTTCAGGCCCCCAAAACACCGTTGTCGTGTAACTGATTGGCCAAAATGCATAAAAAGTTTTCCTTTTTTAGTTGAAAACAGTGTTGTGTAAATATAGGGCCCTATGATTTCCGCGATGAGGAAAATGCGGAGGGAATCGCGGAATCAATCATAAAAACAGAATTTACTATATAATGCAGAATTTCACTGAATTTGCCAAATTTGATGAATAAATAAAAAGCAGGTCAAGTACACTTAAATCAAATCGTGATATAGACTAGTATCTTTGAATGTAAAACCGCAAAAATACTATTTAAATATGAATGCTGCATCTTCTGCGTGTCTCCGTTTGAATGAATGGCGCAGAAGCGCGGTTTTTATTTAACGTTAAGGTGTTTCTCAGTCTCTGCCGCCACACTATATGAAGGCATGAATGCATGAACTTCATCTCCAGAGCCGCCCTGAGAGTCACTTCATGAGCATTTTACTGTTTCTTTTGAGAAAAACTATCATCATATCATAAACACATAGAAACCCAAAGGTCTTCACGGCAACCCGTCAAAATAAAAGTGCGGTTTAACATGGAAGAAATTGTAACAGAAATATATTACTGTTGTACAGTAGAATTTAGCTACGTCTCAATATAATTATAATGATAACAATAAACTATTATTAAAATAAAAAAAAGTAAGGAATAATGACAATGTTTAATTTTAACAGTAAAGCTCTGTTGTGAGGCACTTTGTTTAACAAAATTGTATTATGATTAAAATACTAAAAGATTAATTAAATTAATATTTTATGCCTTCATTTGATTGTCAGAAAAATAAAATACACAACACAGAATTTCTGGGGGGAAAATCAAAGAGATAAAACAAAAAAAGGAATTCAAGACATGCTTTTAAAAAAATGTTTTAATTAAATTTGAATTAAACCAAATTTTAATTTGGTAAAAAATAAAACAGAATTTGAGGAGGGGGGACGTTTCATAGGGCCCTAAACATAATAACATAATTTTTGTTAAACTTTTAATAAACTGTTATTAAATTGTATGTTTCATGATTACAATAAATTAGACATGCTTTTTTAAATTTACATTAAAATGGAGTCTGAAAAAATGAAACGGATTTAATAGGGCCCTAAGCAGCCACTAATTGTGTAAAAATTGTGTCTCTTTCATTTAGTTATTCAGCTTGTTAACATCAGGTGTCTCCATTAATGGTCAATCATCACTCAATTAATCCCTTAATTATATCATTAACTTTAACACTACTTCAATGCTAATTTTAACACTCTTGAGTGTGGACTCAAAACTCAAGTCAAGTGTGTGACCTGTTCTTAAAAGTTTCCAGGAGGCATTGATGTTTTGAAAAGAATACTGAACAGTTCCCCACTGCAGGTGTGCTGCTCTGTGCACCCGACAGAAATACAACACTGACAAGGAAAACAAACAAAGAAAAGAAAGAATGACAAATGTTATTTTCCTCATTCCATAGTTATGGGCAAGGCCTCACTGGATGGACAAAAGCACTCACATGTGTATGTGGGCGCATTTGTGTTTCTGTGACAGCAGTGAATCATCAATAGTTGTTATGATATGTGTGTGTTGAGTGAACGTGTATTGTTGGAATGGCAGACATTTTTTCTTTTCTTTTTTTCTTTGTTTGTTGTTTTTTCTAGATGATATGCTTTCAGAAGATTCAGTGTTTCCCACCTTCACCTGTTAAGCTTTGACAACAAAACTAATCGGCCATCATTGAGGCTGCAGTTGACCTTTGACCTCAGCTGTCAGTTGCCCCCTGGAGATGTGGTTCGAGACTCTTGAGTTCAATAACACCTCTAACCAACTGGAGTGTGTACCCAACACACACACACACCTGTGCGACAGTCTTCAACAAGCACATCCAGATACATGCTAGGACACGAGCACACAGAAACACAAGTTTACATAGCTTTCTAAAAGGGATGCCATTGACTTTATTGTTTTTGAATAAAGCTGATTTATAAATAGTTTTTACTTTTAAACATGTCAATGTTTTTTTCTTTTAAAAAAAAATCTAATTTCCAGAGATAGGCTATATATAGCCAAAATACTACTATTCAAAATGTTCTTATTTGTTTTATTTATTTTATTCTTTTAATCAAAAATACAGTAAACAGTAAATATTAAAATGTAAAATAGCTATTTTCTATTTGAATATTGTTAGCAAGGTGCAGACAGATGGATGAAGATCTGGGCTGCGTTCAGCCCCGACAAAACGTTGCACAACGTTTTTTAAACAGAAACGGTGATGCGTTGAACACACTGTTCTGATGACGCAAGAGTTGCAACTTTGGCAGCTGAGAAGGCCATTTTTTGTGAAGAATTTTCGGAGCCTGATGAAGTCGGTATAAATATGTGTTTAATATTACAAAATATGCCCGATGTCACAGTTACTGCACTTGCCGCCCAGAACAAAAGAGAACATCCCAATCGAGTGAAGGGATTGCTGAAACTGAAATGGAAGCACACATCTTACCTAATTCAGACTAAAACACATCTATTTAGCCTCACATACTGACTTTATTTGTAGTTCATACTGTTTTAATACCCTGTATTTTCTATCTCATTTTTAGGAAAAGCACTTAATTACCATTGTTTATTTCTATACCAAATGTCATACACTTGCAATGAAGCTAAAAATATAAACAACTACATCATTATGTTGATATCCTATATTTTTACAATAAAACTTATGACAAACATGTCTTCTGTTTTTGCGTATACCGAGCTGCATCGAACACATTTGTAAATTACTTTCCTTGAACCCATTGTGCGAGTTCACTTTAATGCGCGTGCTTTATATACATGTTGCTGCTGATTGGACTGCAGTTCTGACACACCCACCAAACAAGAGAAAACGTATCTCAAACCCCGTTGCACACCGGTGCACGCCGTTTCCAGGAAACATGACGTTCAACCCGGAAACCGTAGCAAAACGTTGCGCGCCGTTTTGAACTTGAACGTGCCCCAGGATTAAGTTCAAAATACGAAGAATAAAAATAATCCACTGGGCTACTCCAATCCACAGAAGATACTCCAAAAGAATGCTAACGCAAACGAGACCGGACACTAAACACAGGAAGAACTTAATTACTGACACAATTAAGGTAAATTAACGATACACAGCTGAAAGGAACAAACTAATCATATCTTTAACCATGGAAACAAAGAAGTGGCTGGAAATTCAAACAAAGGAATACATGTGACTGATGAACAAATTTAAAATCCATGAAAACTGAAACTAACTGAACATAAGTGTGACATTACGCCACCTCCGAAAAGGCGCAACCTCGCGCCACAACAACAGAAAAATAGAGGGAAGGTGGGGGCCCTGGAGGTGACGAAGGGATGGTGACAGGAGGACGACTAAACCCCTGATGAACTGATGAAGCCGACCCAGAGCTCAGTAATGATGACAGTCCATGGCAGAGGGAGGAGCAAAGATGTTGCTATGGCCGACGACATCCGGGGGACGACCGACGGAGAAGGAGCCGATGGATCCTAGGGCACAGAGAGCCGATGGTACTGAGCGATTTCGCTAGCGCTGGAGACCTAGGCGAAGCCACGGTGACGAGCGTCTGAGGCAGAGCCAGAGTGACCAAGGACTGAGGCGGAGCCAGAGGGAAGGAGGAACCCGCATTAGCCATAGGGGTGGAGGGACTGAGTGTTGCAGAAGGCTCGAAAGTCTGTGGCGTAAGTAAAGCCACGACTGACCAAGGGGAGCCCGTGGGATGAGGGAACCCGGTGGAGCCGCAAGTCCGAGGTTCTCTGGTGGAGCCAAAGGTGGGAGGAACCAAGACAGAGCCGACAGGTCGATGGGGCAGAAGTGTAGCGAGGGGATCAGAGGCCGGAGGCGGAGCCACAGGATCCTCTCGCTTGGAGGACTGGCTGAGCTTTATATATATATATACAATGTAAAAAGTCGTTTATGCAACTCATGTGCTATGTTCGAAATCTATATTCTGAAGATATATTCTGAATCTATAATATAGATTTAGAACTTAGCACATGAGTTGCAACTACTTCTTATGTTTATATATATATATATATATATATATATATGGCTTTTGAAATTCAGCTTTTCTGTCATTTCTGAAGCTTAATAGACATGATCATTATGAACTGGTTTTGTAAGAATACCTGTGTGAAAATTCTTCCAAATATATAATTCTGTCTTCTACGTTATAAAATCATATGGATTTGGCCAAAAAAAAAAGAGAGTGCGTAAATGACGACAGAGTGTTTGCTTCTTGGTGAACGATATATCTGAATTATGCCATCTGTCTCTGTTTAGGTTTTAAGTTTTTGATCGAAAAAATGTTGTACAGTTCATATTTATGTTGATGCATAACATGAACAAGGTTAGTTTGGCTTCTGTGATAATTGCCTTTAAAAACAACATTTCGAATGATTTCATGAAATGTTCTTTGGTTCAAGTGTTTGAGGAAGTTAAGAGCACATATGGCTCAAATTGATCTCTCTCTGTTTTTCACTGTGACCCAGACCCCACTTCCTTACCGCTACCCAATGATCTGTGGAAGAGTAAACACATCCGGACTCAAGGTGCACGGCGTAATCAAACATGTGCTGTTCATCAGCCCCAAACGCACTGCTCTCTGAAGAGCACGGCTAACACACACAGGCACACACTCCATGTGTGAAACCATAACGGTAAATGCCCTCACTGCTCAATACCGTGAAGTGCTTGTTTGTGTTTGAATACGCAGATTTGTAAGGCCCCAAATCTCAACGTTAAGCAAATAAACGCAGCAGACACATCAGAAGCTTACAGTACGTTTTCATTTATCTCTGTTCCCCTTACCGTAGACACTAAAATACACACTTGAACTCAATCTTTAACAGCCAGTTTGTCTCACTCACACACACATACGGTAAACAAACCAGAATTTCACAGTTTGGCATAAGGACACAAACAAGGGCAGCTAAGCATTTTTCCTTAGATAAATGGTGCTGGAGAAGAGAGACTGCATGTGCTCTGAAATTTGCAATAATGCTTTCTTATGATTTATAAGTTACCTCTTTAAAGGAACAAACTAATTATTTATTTATAATTTGTATAATTTGTGTATTATGTTTATGATTATTAATATACAATTATGTACGTTTATTCAAACTATTGTATAAATTATATAAGCAACATCCCGATAAATTAAGCAATTTATTATTAGTCACACCACCGTTCAAATTGTTTGTGTCTGTAAGTTTTTTTTTTTTGGTAACACTTTATAAAAAGTATACAGCAATAAAGTACTTAAAAATCATTTGTAAACTATAGTTAATTCATAGATAATATATCGTAGTCTGCTAATATATTAATGTGTTCTTCATTCCTTCATTCCACAGTTTTTTCCAATTGCTAAGACACAATTTTGCAAACTAGGCTGGTTTTATCAAAATACTTAACACAATTCACAAAACCACACACCCAAAATGCAAAATACCTAGTATATCCTGCAACCAAAACTACATAGCATTATCAAAATCAAACTTTTTCACGAAATGGCACACACTTAATTCATATCACCAGATTTTTGTACAGATTTTGTCTACACACTGTTGGGCATAATGAAAAGCACTCTCATCTTTAGTATGCTTTGCCATAATACTAAAATAGTTCAAATTGTAGAAAATTCTTCAGATTGTTCACATGCACATAAATATTTGCAGATACACACACATGCTGTTGAAACATTTGTATTTTTTATTTTTCACCAAACAAGTCAGTGCAACATATGCACAGCAGATATATTTACTTCGGACTGAACAAAAATATGCTCACAAAAAAACAGTAAACTGAAAAAGATTGAAGTGTTAACAATGAACCATTGAGGTGTTTGGCCAGGTGGCACATAGTGGCCAATCAGCTCATGTAGAGTCATTTTGAATGGCAGTGTTTTGAAATGGCAAACATGTGACTTTATGTCAGATTGTTGTGTCTTATTGAACTGTGTTCAGTGCATTTAAAAAGTGCCATTTTGAATTGCAAAATGTGTAAAGCAGAAAATGTGTTTAGACTTTTGGAGACTTGAGAAGAGGTTTTGCTCTCTGTGTGTCAGTTTAAATAATTACATTTTACATTTACATTTACATTTATGCATTTGTCCAAAGCGACTTACATTGCATTCAAGGTACACATTTACATTCTTATCAGTTCGTATATATATAAATAATTGTGATGTGCATGTCATTTTAGTGTGTTAGCAATTGGAAAAAACTGTAATTAGTAAGATAATGGTTTTTTAAACTTTAACAACTTAACCGTAAATAGTTTTCACTTTAGATTAGTTCACCGAAAAGCGTTAACCAACCTTTATTGGACATTAATTGCATTATTATTGAGTGTTCCCTGAAATGTTTAAATACATTAAGCATACACAGTATCTATCTATCTATCTATCTATCTATCTATCTATCTATCTATCTATCTATCTATCTATCTATCTATCTATTTATCTGTCTGTCTGTCTGTCTATAGAGCAGAATGTAAAAGAGTATAATAATAATAATAACAATGTATTGTAGCAAAATATGCTCACCTAAAGTTAACTGATCTGTTTGGCGCCCACATTGTGCACACACCCTCTGCACCTGTGTGCATGAGTAACGTGCAACTGGAAGCCAGAAAAGACATGATGCAGCAAGATGACACAGGCTCATATTGCACATACCAAGCATTAGTATGTGCAAAAAAATGTGAAACTGTTTAAAGTTTTGGTACATTTCCCACTGACCTGGGAACAGTATCCCTAATTCCTGCATATTACATTTCGGTTCTAAATCAGTGCAACTGTGCAACTTTGATCCATTAGTACTGTAGTCGTTATGTTTAGGTATTGTTTAGTATTGGTTAGTTCTTGCAAAGCTATAGGGCCGGTCAGAAAGTTAGGTTAGTGTGTGTGTGTGTGTGTGTGTGTGTGTGTGTGTGTGTGTGTGTGTGTGTGTATTTTGAGAGTGAATGGGGAGTACACAAGGTAAATAAATATTTGATGACCATGTCACCTCTGCTCTAAGTTCTGGGCGGCACAAGCCAGATCATCGTCTGACCTTCACACAATCGGATGAATTATTCAAAATAAAATTGTCAATCATTCTGTCTGTTCCATGTGGAATAGAGAATGCAGCGCTATGTATTTATGTTTTCAAAAGGATCTAAACTCAAGAACGAGGATAATTAGGCAGACCACTGAACCGCTATTAAAAAAAAACACACACAAACAGTCTGATAATAATGTGACAAGCACAAATAATTATCTGAAAGCTAGAGAAAGGTGTCCATTAGTCTCCATGTTCATTTCAATAGGAACATTTTTAAATGGCTGTTGTCATGAATAGTCTGTTCTGCCTGTTGAGCTGACTTTGTAATGTCTGATCAAACAAAAACAAATAAAGTATTTTGATTGAACTTTTACAAAGAGTATATGCTAACAGGCTAATCGCCAAGTTGTATGCTAAGCTAGTATGCTGACTAAGGAAAAAATGCAACAAATTAATTTGTTTGCTTCTGGTAGATGTTTTATGTAACAAGTGTAAAAGGCATAAAAGTTCCTAATTTCTAATTAGGCACTAAACAGAGTACGTTTAAAATATTCTAAAGTGAGTTTTAAGACGACTGATATTTTAGAACGAATCACACTCCACTTTGCAACCACAGTATGTGAATAATGTATCGGCTTTATTTCTTTTCTTTTATTCAAAATATTTACAACACTGTAAAAAAAAGATATGATCAATAAGTTATGACTGCATGTTTTTCATTGCTTTAACTGATCAAAATAAGGTAAGCTTAAGTAATTTAAGTTGAAATTACTTAAACATCAAAGTTGTTTGTACTTAAAAATTTAAGGAAGCAACTTTTGTTTTTACAGTGAAACTTCTTAACAACATTATCAAATATTTTCAATTTTGATTCTTAATATGTGTGTGTAAATGTATTTTGTGTTTTAAACACTTTTAAAATGATCATGTTAGTTGTCAAATTATGTTTAAAAGGTTATTTTATCCATTATTATTGCCGCATCATAGACGTCATGTGTTTTTTTTTCATGTCCGAATTCACAGTACTCATAAAAGAGTAGGCAAAAAGTACCCGGATGGCCTACCTCTTCCGGTGAGATTCTGAAGTCTGCATATACGATGGACAGTTTAGTTTCCCATGAGGCCTCTTGAGAGGATTTGTGAATAACAGTGACGCGACGCAACTGACGCTGGTAGGTCACGTGATAAGGGCGACATGGCTGATGTAGTACGTCCAGACATTCAGTCCTACTCCCCTGCCTCTGTTATTGTACATATGAAGAGTTCAGATGCAAAATCCTCTAAGTGCCATCTGAAATTTTCTTCTAGAATGATCATTTTTATCAAGCTCGTATATTTAAGTTCAGTAATTTCACTTAAATGGCAATAAAAATTACCCATGAATTGTCATTTAAGTGAAATTACTGAACTTAAATATACAAGCTTTATAAAAATGATCATTCTAGAAGAAAATTTCAGATTTTGCATCTGAACTCTTCATATACTCATTCATATAAAACATACTTTTTCAAAGGTAATTACTTATTCACAATAAGTACCCAAGAGAGTATGTGATTTCGGATGCTAGCTCCAGACCCACATATTGAACTGATTGGTGTTCTGTATAAGTGTGTTTGGGTGGACCCTTCAATTAGACTGCTGAGCTCTTAAAGGCCTCTGTATTGATAGATTTAATGGCTGCGCTTGCTTGTGTGTGTGAAAGAGAGTCAGAGGAGAGAGACAGGTGAAGTCCAGTAGTCAGCTCTTCCTGCGTCCTGTGTGAGTATTACATGGGCCCTTACAGTGGTCTGCCGTAACCTTCTCACATTGGAGGTGTCACATACGATACTTCCTAACGCCCAGAGCCAAACATCATCTGATCGCCCTCTCGCTCCCCCATCCTCCCTCTCTATGTATCTTTGTCTCTCTGCTTTAGATGAATGATGGACCATTCTCCCCCTCTCTCCCTTCTCCTCTTCCACCTGATTGGCATTTTCTTATTAGAGCAGCTGGAACAAAATATTCAGTGCCAGTCACGGGTCCCAAATGGCATCAGTTTGTGTTTGCTGTTCTTTTTCATAACCATCTTGTGTATTGATATACAAAGACAAAGGCTGTGCATCTGAAAGTAAAGACATTCCGCAAGCCCGTGCTTGCATTATAAAGGTTAGTAGAAATAACAAAAATGGTGTCTGAAAGTGGTTGAGTGTATTTATAGATGTACTCATTCAACCTATGACTCAAATTCTACTGAGAAATAAGCATTGCAAAATAATGGTGGTTTGGTCATTGACTGACTGAAGAGTGAGGTTTCAGACACGGCCGTAGTCTTCGTCAGAAATTTAGTCGTGTTTATTTGATGCAAAGTTTGTATTACATGCACACCATATTGTGTATGTTTCCTTCCAATCTTAACAGCCATTTGTCGTTCTGAAATCACTGGTTGTTTGCTTGTGTTTGGTTATTGATAAGGTAATACGTTGCATGGGGTGTTCAGTGTTTGTGGACTAGATTTACTTTCACTATATTTACACGATATGTTTATTAGTTTATTAATATTCTGTAATTAATCTTGGTATGTAGCTTTAAACACCAGAGATTTAAACTTCCAGAGATTATTTTATTTTATTGTTTTATTTTAAATACTGCTCAATTAATTAGCAAGGATTGGTCAAAATTGATTAAATGTGACATATATAAAGTCAAACAAATCTGGTAACATTTTAATTTAGGGTACAATTCTCACTATTAACTAGTTGCTGTTTATTAGTACTTGTAAAGCACAATTTTAATGCCTTATTCTACATCACTTAATCCTACCCAATACCTAAACTTAACAACTACCTTATTAACTATTAATAAGCAGTAATTAGGAGTTTCTTGAGGCAAAAGTCGTATAGTTAATAGTTAGTTAATAGTGAGAATTGGACCCTGATCTAAAGTGTGACCAAATCTATTTCAAATAATGCTGTTGTTTTGAGCTTTATATTCATTAAAGAAACATAAAGAATATATCATAATTTCCACAAAAATTGAGCAGCACAACTATTTTTAACATGGATAATAAGACATATTTCTTGAGTCTCAAATCAGCATATTAGAATGATTAAAATATTCTTTATTAGATAGATCGATCTATGAAAATATATATAAAATCCCAATTTTGAAGCTTGATGATACATGTGGTGACATTTCAGTGACAATTGAGAGGGCTTTAATAAAGTTGACTCAAAATGCTGTTTTGCTAGTTTATTTATCAAGAAGTTTTCTCTTATTGGACTTTTTGCTGGCATTTAATGCTTGGATAAATCAGGCTCTTTTATTAGTAACTCGTTGATTTCAGATTATAGACTGTACACAGCCCTCTTGTGTTTAAGTGTTAAAAGTGTGACAGGGTTGGAGGAGGATCATAGATGTGCCCCCCAGAGGAAAGTCAGCTTGAGGCCATTAGCCTTTATGCTTGCTAAGCTATCTTTCCTACTATCATCTGGGGAGGTAGTTTGTTTTGGCCTCTGCATTCTTCTGCTTCTCTTAAGTAGAAAGACAGTGTAGAGGGCCACAAGTCTCACAAAGTTTCACTTGGAAAATTGATTTAACAGGGAAAGGAAACTTTAAGGCTACATAAGGCTAACTGGCTCCAAGTACACCACTGTAGTCTTTGTCAGGGATAAAGGACACTGTCCAAACAAGAGGGAATGAATCAAATTGTTTGTGTGCTTTTGGCAGGATTCTGCCTTCCCTGATGTCTGTTAGTTATGGGACCCATCTTTGCTGCTACAGTGTGTTGCAATTTTCCTCTACATATTGTAAATCTACAACTATTTTCCTTGTAACTAAACAGATTTTACATACAAAGAACAATTGTTGAAAGAATAGTGAAGGGTATTTCAATCTGATACATTCACTGATCATGGCACTGCCACAGTACTTAAGTTTATCAGATGGTTTATTAAATCTCAATGTGAATATGATTCTGAGTAAGAATAGGCATTTTGAAATGAGAATCGTAAAGTGTTGAGTTCAATCGAAAGGGAACTTTGTGTTTTCCCCTTAGAGGTTGATAATTCTTTAGCTGAATGATGAGATTTATTTGAATGATATAATTTACAGAGAACCAGGATCAATCTTGGCATTATACAGAGCCTTTATGGTCACCTGACCTCTAGGCCTTTTTTACACCAAAAGTACCAGAATCACCAAATAGTCGACTGACACCAAGAGCCAAACAAAATGTTCATCATGATGAATAAACAAATTGGTTACACTTTGTAGTTACATTGTACTCACTCAGAGAAGTTCTGAGTAATAATAATTAACCACAAGCACTTATACTACAGTTAGGGTTTGGTTTAGGGTTATTTACTTGTTATTATGCATAATTTATGTTATTACTGAAGGGTGTGGATTTTGGATATATCAATATCTTCCCTTCTAAATATCATTCTCTAGGCTTGTGAGATTTTACTTTGTTATAGAAGTTACCAGTGTGATCACTGAAATGTTCTTTTCATGTATTCTCTAATGTCTGTATTTGATATCTGAATGCAGTAACAGTGCTTGCTCATTTAGCCCGGCTTCCAGAACTGAAATATAGACTCGTTTTGTGTTTGAGAAATGTCTTCAACATGTGTCAATGCATTCATCTGTTTTTCAAGGGTACTCTGACAACTATGGTCACAGGGGTCATTGAAGTCTATAGTTTAAGGGACCATTTCTCAGTTAAAGCCTTACTTTCCAGTTAGACTAAAGTGTAGCTCTCCTTGAGAGAAAGAACGCATTATCTTGATGTCTTGAGAGGACTCTCCTGTTTATAGTTAGAGCCTGGCCAAATCCAACCTTGGAAAAGCTGTGTGTAGGTGTGTGTGGTAGTCTTTTTGGTTACAGGTTAAGGAACCACTGGCATTATTGGAGATTGACTGAGTTGTTCTTCGGGACAGGCTGGCGCCCAGCAACCCAAATCTGCGAACTGGAAGGTCACGACGTGCCTAACTTCAGGGTCCGAGTTTCAGCTGCATAATCGATAGAGATATGCTTAAATCTATCTGTATATGTGTGGAAAATTACTGTTTATCTATTGGCCAATCAGAAACTGCAACCTGTAGTACACTGTCAGAAATAAGGGTACAGTAGGAGTCCATTTCTGTCCCCCAAGGTACAATCTACACTAACGTACCCCATAGGGCTTATTATTGGACCTCAAGGTACATACAGTATATGTACCTTTTTGAGGGTCAAAAAGCATTAAAAGGTACATATATATGTACCGTTTCTTTTAAAGGTTAAGGTACAATATTGTACCCTTGAGGGTACAGCCCCAGTGACAAGCCATTGTACCCCTAAAGGTACAATTATGTACTTTATTTTCTGAGAGTGTAAGGACGTAGCTTAAACCTTGGTGTAGGGTATAATTGCTGTGATCTTTGTAACTGTAAGCGGGGCGGCCTACAAACTCCTGTGTGAGTCTTGAAGCTGATTTCTGCTGATGAAACTGCAAACTATCTTCAGTAAATCTTTTCTTTAATTTATTATAACTCTGACTCCGGGTCTTCATTCATCATATCTGGTTCTGGGTCTTTGACTGTAAATCCCCTTACATTACTAAATGAAGTAGATGAACGTAACGTATAACTACGTGACTTTTAATTAAAGTGTTACCCACAGATTTACTCCAGTACAATAGTTGACGCTGATTGACAATGAAATTCACGCTATACAAAACATCGCTTTACACAGAGATGAAGTTGGCATGACCCGAAAATTGCAACCAACTTTTCTTCCCTATTGTGACAAATTAAAAATTAAGGATGCTCTGTGCCTTCTCAAAATTCAGTGTTTCATGACCAAAATCTTGAATCTTAATGTTTGGCATGTTTTCATTGCCATCATTAAATATTGGCCCTGATATAAATAGCTCAATATGAATGCATTGTTTCCGAATTTTGTTTACATTTAATTTTTATGTTTGGTGTGAAAGGGTAAACATTTTTTATTTTTATTCACAGTCCTGTTCCCCATGTACATACTATGTACTTATTATTATTACAATAACTGTGTAATAACTAGGTACTAACCCTGAACCTACCCCTAATCCTATCCTTTACCCATGTAGTTATCTTATATTACCCAGTACTTTCTTAGTTAAGTACACTGTAAGTACACGTAATGTAAAATAAAGTGCAACACATTTTTTTTCTATGAAGACAAAGGACAGTGTTTCATGTTAACTAATGTAATTAACTAATGTTAACAAATGAACAGTGTTACCGAGTTAATCGTTCATGTATGTTCATGTACAAAGAAGGTTCTTGCCATAATTGGATGGTGCACAGTCTTTTAATTTACTTTAAGAAAACATTTTTGGTTAAGCTTTGGGTAAATAATACCAGGGCAATTGCAGAATATGCAAAACATTCCACGCCAGACTGCATGATTGCATTCCACCTCTAAATGGCCCTGTTTCCTTTCTCCTTGTTTTTCTCTGGTCTCTCTTCCAGCTGATATCACAAGCAATTGAAAACCTGTAAAAACCAGCCTGCCCAACGGCTCATTCCCTCCCCTCTCCTCTCTGATGAGAGCCTGGAAAAAAAATAGCTGACTGTATTTGCCTTTTGCGTCCTGCCAAGATCCACCTCGCTCACAGACCCGTCTGCTGCACCTTAGGGGTTTCAAATTCCTGCGAGCTCGGGATGAAACACTCATTTCACAATTAAACTGACCCGTCCCTATTAGCTCAAGCCCCCCGGGGGATCACTTTCCGCAAGGTGGTGACAAATTGCTCTTTTGAACCGAAGCCTGGGCCGTTATGGATGCCACATAGACTTTGTTTATCAATCTGCGCATACTAATAGAGGTCTGAATGGAGTCGGATTGAGTTGGGAATGTGGAGCCACTAAGAGCAGCTGATAGTGTTGCACATGTGACACTTAGGGGGGCTTTTTCTATTTATTTTAATCTATCTATACTATTTTGTGTGTCAAATACATTTGTGAGTGTAGAATTCATTTCTATGGGTAACACTTTATTTTACAAGTACATGTAGTTTCTTAATATTACTCAGTATTACTTAAAATAAAGTGTAACCAAATGATGACATGAAGTATTCAGGGTTATGTTAAAAGAATGTGTGCTAAGCACTATACAGATGGTGGACTTTTCCCCATATGTGTCCCGTACAAGAACTCTTAAGCCTCGCTAGACCGTTGGGACCTATCTGTCACTCCAACATGGCTCTGAGATCACTTTCGGTTTATCACTATGGATTTTTTTTTGGTATGAAACCGAATCCAGGATTAACATAAACTACAGCTAGAGCTGTCATAAGCTTACAATGTTTAAAAAGGCATTTTTGTGGAAGCCAGCTATAGGATTGGTTTGAATGATAATCACTGGAATTAAAGTTTATTCAAACCTTGGGTAGCTTATGTAATCTCCCAAATAACTGTGGTGATGTTGTTACTTGCCATTTGGCAGATGCTTTTCATTCATCTTTAAGGACAGTCTCAGTGGAGCAACCATGTGTTAAGCGTTTTGCTTCGCATCACAGTGATGATACAGCAGGGTAATGGCAGTAAACCTTCTATTCCTGCGATCTATGGGTTAGTGTTATGTATAGGGCTTAGTTTCCAAAAGTGTACACGTGATCCTTAAGAAATCATTCTAATATGCTGATTTGGTCCTCAAGACACATTTCTTATTATTATCAATGTTGAAAACAGTTGTGCTGTGTCATATTATTTGTGGAAACAGTGATACTTTTTTTAAGGATTCTTTGAGGAATTGAAAGTTCAGAAGAACAGAATGGTTTGACATATAAATCTTTTGTAACATTATAAATATATATATATATTTACCCATCCCAACTTGATCGCCTTGGGAATGGAGGATGAGGTGAATGATTGGGCTATCAAGGAAGGCAAAGTTTTTGAGTAAAACATTTAAGAAAGAAAAAGGGAAGCGAATAAAACTGTTAGACAGGAAGAAAAGGGGAACGGTGAGGAAAAAGAAAACAGTGGAGAGAGTTGGCCTGCATCTGCAGTGGTCTCAGACTGCGCGGGGGGCATATCTGGGGAACAGGAAGTGCAGCAGACACCTGTGATTCTCATTTCTGTTTCCATTTCAGCAAGGCTGGAACAAAACCCTGAATCACACACACACACACACATACACACACGCACATGCGCGTGCACGCAGCACCTCACCTGGTCCCTGTCTGACCTGGGGGTTTGAGGCCTTGTGCCAGCTAAACCTTTACTGACCCCTTAGAGCCCAGTGTACGCTCACAGACCCACATAATCCAAACCACTGATCGAAGCAATAAATCCCCCCACCCCACTAAAGCGTTCCCTCTGCGTGCAGTTGCGATGGCAACCTGTAGGCCTTTTCCAGATGTTTCGGAGGCCCTAACTGAGCGAACTCCCTCTGTGCTTCTTTCTAGCTGTGAACACACAAACAACTCCCCATTCCCCCACCTGCTGCCCCCTAGAGCCACAGCGCACAGACCTGCTGGGAGAAACATCACTACTAGTTTTTAGAGTAGGTGAGGATTTGGGTTTAAGTATTGGGTTATACGCTAAGGGAAGTCTTGAATAGCCAAGGCTTCATGACAGTGAGTGGTGTACAGGGAGTTCATTGGGACAAAACCGTGGTCCGGGTTTTATGACAGAGGATATCAAGTTACAGCCGTGCGCTCATTTACACACCAGGGGAATTGTTGCCAGTCTTAAACCATTAGCTGTTGAAGTCAGTGTTGGATAAAATTCAGAATGTAAGAATCGGCTCCCTTTTGACTAGTTTTATCAATCATTTTATTCTTTCCATCCATCCAACCAAACACCCACCCATCCACCCATGAATCAATCCACCCACCGATCCACCTATCCACCGATCCACCTATCCACCTATCCACCTATCCACCTATCCATCCATCCATCCATCCATCCATAAATTTAGTCTTTAAAAAAATTTTATTTATTTTTTTCAAAACTTTAAAATTTCATTCAGTTCAGCTTGTTGGGGTCTTAGATAATTCAACATTCTTCATAGGTCTCGCAGTTGGCATATGACATAACATAATTACAGCGCATAGATTTCCAAGGATACGGTTATCTAGATTGATACCTTTGAGTAAATAATTATCAGGATTTTTACGTATTTTATCTGACATAACTTGATAACATTGTGATCTAAGAGAGGGCCCTGAAGCCTCTCCAATGTTTATTTTGTGAAGGGTAGGATAAAGGCTCACTAATCACTCTCAGCAGCAAGTGTGTGCATTTGCTTTGTCTGGCTTTCCAGTTGTATGAACATCCATCACGGCACCTGCCAAAGTGCCGTGCGCTGGGTCCTTGACCAGGCCGTTCTAGAGGAGGGCCACGTGTCCCAGCCACCCCCTAATGAGACGACAACACCCCAGAGAGTGGAGCAGGGCAACAGGTGCATGTTTTTAATAGTGGCATGCAGAGCGCATATTTCCCTCCCATCCTCAGTGACGCTAATGATGGACGTGATGTGACATGCTGAGGGACAGGGAGACAGAAGGAATGGCTGCTGGTGTTTACAGACTGCCTGGAGAGATCCTTTATAAATAGAAACTCAACACAGTTGTTGGAGCGCAGCATCAGAATGATCATTCTTGAAGTTGAACTGCCTTGATGATTTACTCCTGTGTTTTGAATCATTATCACGTTGCATGGTCCAACAGCTTCGTGGTTGCTTGCTGCGTACAGTACACACTTCTTTGACCTTCTCTATACAAACATATTGGTGTTGTAACTTGTACTTCTCATTGACTTGAGTGATCTACAGGACATGTGGCAGTGTGTCGCTATCAGCACTGGTAAATGTCTTGTATCTTGACTCTGACACTGTAGTAGCATTCTTGCATTTCAGACTGCACAGTGCTTAACTTTGTAGCACCAAGTGTGGTGCTGAGTTTCCCAGTTTGTAAACTATCTGTCTGAATGTGGACTTATTCAGCCCCAGGCCTTTTCTTACATATCTCCTTTCCAGGCTTGTAGGTTCAAGACTTGTACTTCTTGGATCTCTGGATCACACTTCTTTCAAAACTCTATTAAATCAAAATCTTGTGATCAAGCAGGCCAAACCACACATAAATTGATGTGGACTATTTTCATTTTCATTTCATATTTTGCTATGAATATTGGTTTTATAAAGATAAAACATTGTGAAATATTAGTACAGTATGATCTCATTAGTATTCATACATAATGTTTACACATACATTTTTGTATGTCACTTTGGATATCCTGCTGTTCAAAAATTTTAGGTTGGTAAGATTTAGATCTGTTTTCTATTTTCATATTTTCAAATGTAATTTATTCATGTGATGGCAAAGCCATCCTTTAAATGCTGATTTGGTGCCCAAGAAACATTTCTTATTAGTTTCAATGTTGAAAACAGATGTGCTGCTTAACATTTTTGTGGAGATCGTGGTATTTATAATTCACTTTTTTCAGGATTCTTTGATGAATAGAAAGATGAAACATCGAATACAATGAAACATTGTATTTACTGTATTTACCATCACTTTTAATGCATTCTTGCTGAATAAATTGTACAGAGCCCTAAATTATGAATGATAGTTTATGCTTAAACACAAGTATCACAGTGACAACAATTTTGTTACAATATATTTAATGTTTTGTATTTTTTTTAACTATTTTGTGTCCCATGATATAATTTTCATTAATTTTAGCAAGTTTAACCTTTTGTAAATGGATGGAATCCTTCAAAATTAGTGGAATATGGAATCAGAAATAGTGATTATTATTTAATCTTTTTGATTCCATAAATTCAATGCTATATGAAACAAATATAATTCGTAAACATTTGAACATATCTAGAGTTGTAATGCAAATGTAAAATGGTTATGTTTTAGAAGCTGTCAATAGGATATCAATGCATGTTTCAGTGTCTATGCAAGGGTTATGCTTTCACATGGATACCTACGTTTATAAAAAGTGATCAGTTGACTTAACTTAAAAAAAGTGAGGAAACCTGTTACCTTAAAATTATTAAGTAAATACACCATGCTTAATTGACAAACATAAGTTGTGAACTTGACAATTCCACATAACTTAATTTTCTCAATTACGCATGAAGTTTATTACTTAATAATTTTAAGGCAACGGGTTTCCTCACTTTTTTTAAGTTGTCAACTATTCACTTTTTAAAGTGTAATGACTTTATATTGAATAGTTAAAAATGAATTAAGCAACCGCAGCAAATCATTTCAAAGACTTTTCCCATGAACCCAGTGCTCTTCCGTTGAGTCCAGGGAAAAGTGCAATCCAGTTCAGAGCGGTGTGTGAGAACCGGAGACACCTTTAGCAGGGCTGACCGGTTAAAAATGCGGCCACGGGTTTCGAGGGCCAGCGGTTCCATTATCCATTATCTGAACGCGAGGCTGCGGACATGTAAAGATTTTGCAGGGCTTTTTCACTGGCTGCGGCATCTCCTAACACCTGCGCCAATGCTCTTTTGTCTTGGTGCGCATATGCGCTACGCGGGAGCTGGCCCTACATCTAGGCCAAGCTGTAAAAGAGTAGCTGCCTTTGTGCGAGCGAGTTCAAGTAATGGACCGATAAGATCTTGATGACCTCCTCTCCGTGCTCTTTTCTCCATTCTTCTGTCTGTTTGTCTCCCTCTCATGTGAATAAGCGAGAACCAGTCCGATTTGGTTCCCCTGGCCTTCCGAGGACACCCCGCTCTGGCAGCCCCGCCGAGGCGCCTCACCTCGCCCCAGTGGCCTCCCCTCGGCCCGAACCCTTTATGTGCAAGGACTACCTCGTGGTGAGGAGGGGTGCGTGTATGTGTGTGTGTGTGCTTCCCGCGGGGGTAATCAGGTCTTCGGGCCGCCCCGACAGCAGACATCATCTCTACACTCTTTCAGCATGTGAGAAGATCCCTGTCCCTTCGCCCTGAATGAAAGGAACCCTTTCTTTTCCCACCTCAATCATTCGAAAACCCAGTCCGGTAGGTCTACAGTAACCAGATACGTCCAGAGCCTCTGTCCCCCTCCGATAGGAACTATGGGTTCTTTTTCACCCGCCTCTCTCTCTTTCCTCTCGCTCTGGCTTTTTTTTCTTTTTTTCTGAAGTCTACTGAGTGGCGATCATTTGCAGTGCAGGTGTCTGATTTTCATTAAAATTGCAAATTGAAGTGGATGCCTCATCTGATAAGAAGGGACAACCGGGACTCTCTCTTTCTGTCGCTTTCTGATTCTCTCTCACTTTCTCTCTCTCTTTTACTTACTGTGTATCTCACCACACAACAGTGAACACTCTATCTTGATCAGAAAATGTTTAATCACTGATTAAAAGAACAGTTCAACCATTTACTCATCCTCATGATGTTCCAAGCCCGTGAGAGTTTCTTTCTTTTTGGGGACACAAAAAGGTGGGTTTTTGAAGAATATCCTGACCACTGTTTTTGATATAATGAAAGGGAATGGATTCATTTTTACATGATCGATAATATAACATACTGTACTTGTAATCCTCACACATTTGTTTTCATTCTGTATGCTATCGTAATCAGAAAAAATGATACTTTGGATTAACTTAAAAAAATTGATGTAATTTGTTACAGCTAATTTTTTTAGATTTTCTCAAATTGTATTTATGAGTTAGTTAAAACCATAAATTTTGATTTATGTCAAACCAAAATTTTAAGTTTTACCTTTACCCAAAATACACAGCAAAAACTCCAGTGTTAAATTAACACTCAAGAGTGTTAAAGTTAATGAGATAATTAAGTGATTAATTTAGTGATGATTGAGCATTATTGAAGACACCTGATGTTAACAAGCAGAATCACTTAAGGAGAAAATCACAAATTGTAAGTTACCATTATGATGATGGGTGTTTGCTTTAGTTGGGCTCTTGACCATTATATGTTTACTTTAGATTTTGTTTGTCTGCTGTTATTGATTTATAACAGTTAAATGAACAAAGAAAAGTGTGATCTGATGGTGTTGGTTATGTTTTGACTTAATCATGCTGTGATCTGAAAAACGAAACTTATTGAGATAGTTTGGTTTAACTTGTTAATTTCAGCAGCTCTGTGATTCTACAGCATATGATTTTCAGAATGTTTCATATAATCCAAAATATTTAATAAACATTGTTCTAATCAAAAGACTTTCGAATTAATTTATTTAAAAACACAGACATCAATAATCAGCCTGTGAATCTCAACAATGGTGACAATAATAAAGCATGTTGCAGTGGCTACCACCAATCACAACTCATTAATGGCTCCCATCATGCATTGCGTTATGAATAAATTATGATCTGAATTGTCTATGTAATTTACTTTTCCTAATTGAATATTCTGCTCCTCACCATTGTTGAGATGCATAGACTGAATCTTGACATCTGTGTGTGCCTAAAATAATTTTTTTTTTTTTTTTTTTTTTTAACAACTTTAAAAAATCCTTTGTATATTATCTAAAATTCTGGATATTTATGTCGAATCACAGTTATGCTGTAATCAACAACATAAACCTATGTCAGAAATAACGATCTTAATGAGCTCAGTGATCAAGTTCAAATGATGATTGTCATAATATAACCAACACCATCAGATCACTTTTTTTTGCTTTGTTCATCTGTCAGTTATAACTCAGATACAACAGCCAAACAAAATCTAAAGTAAACATATAATGGTCAAGAGCCCAACTAAAGCAAACACCCATCACCATAACGGTGGCTTACAATTTGAGATTTTCTCCTTCAGTGATTCTGCTTGTTAACATCAGGTGTCTTCAATAATGCTCAATCATCACTCAATTAATCACTTAATTATCTCATTAACTTCACTCTTGAGTGTTAATTTAACACTGGAGTTTTTGCTGTGTACTTTGGGTTAAGGTAAAACGTTGAGTTGGAAAAAATTTAAATTTAGGTTTGACATTAATCAAAATTTATGGTTTTAACTAAATCATAAATACAATTTGAGAAAAACTAACAAAATTAGCTGTAACAAATTACATCAATTTTTTTAAGTTAATCCAAAGTAGCATTTTAGAGGGTGTAACACTTACTTTGAGGCAAAGTGAAAAAAGAAGGTATAAACTGAAAATCACAATTTTCCATTGGACCAATGCAAATATATATTTTGAATGAATTGCACTGATGTTTCACTTTTTTCAGTGTGGTGGGTATAGATTTCGTACAAATTGTAGTCCATTATGCAAATTACATGACGAAACTTAGCAGTAGTTAGTACTTAGTAACGTAATCTATTACATTATACATTTTAGGTACAATCTGACTAATTATTGATTACTTTTGATTACTTTGGGCCTAACTTGTTTATGTAATTGATTTTAATAGGATAAGCTTGTGTAATAATGATATAAAAATACAAAGAGTATGAAAATATATTCTTCGTTGTCAACAACATAAAGTATATTAAACATTACATTATGTCAAGCTAATAATTAATTAAATTGTAAAGATGTAGAATTACAATAAATACATAAAAACAAATCAAAACACTAAAAAGATTAAATATTTTATTTGTTTACCTGCATATCATGTGACCATTCACCGACATCAGAGAACCGTGAACATGCAAATGACTTAAAATCTCCAATTTTTTTTTTTTTTTTCACGCTTTGTGTGATGAACAAATTCAAAGTTATTGACTAAATGATGAGCATTTCATTTTTAAGAGCACTTTTCTTTTCAGTATGATAAAAAGCCATTAATCTGTCTGTAAATGAAGGTGAGACTGTGAGTGGGAGAGAATGGAGCTTATGTGAGATATTGTGTTGGAAATCTCAGCCAACATCTTTATCAAAATGAATGAGTGATTTTCCAAATATCTCCCTCCAAACTCCTGGAAAACAAAAGTCTCATCTTCAGTATGTCACATAGCTGTGTGCGTTAGACTGTCCCTTTTTTCAGTTTAGTTTTGAGGCTAAATGTGACATTTAGCAGTTTGGGGACTAATTAGAAACAGAGAAGAAAAGGAAAGAAAGAGAGGGAATCTCACAAGCAGGAATGCTGTGACTGGAAACACCAGCTGTCCGTCCCGCTCTCAGCCTGCAGTGAAATGTCACACCAGATTTCATTGTCCAAGTCTCTAAATTAGCAAAGACATTTGCTTAGCATGGAAAGCTTCTCTGTTTGAGAACACAACATCACAACAGCTGTGGTCCATCTTTCTCATTTTCTCCTTCATTCAGATCTCCATGTTTTGACAACGGAATGAACTGGACCGTTAAGAGCTTTAATGCAACAGACAAACCACTTTCATGTGAAACTAAACTCAATTCTTCCTGCTATCAACAGCTTAAAGCGCTAGGTGCACTTGATGGCCGTCACTCGTTATTTCAAGAGCATATGTAAAAAATATAAAATAATAATTGTCTTACTAATATTGCATTGTCTCTTACCACTTTAGGCTTGATTTATGGCTACACACAGCTGGTTTCAACCCATGTGGTCCAGTTGAACCTGACCTGTGGCCTTTATGGAGGTTTCCGGTTGGTTCTGGATGGTTTAGCACATGGATTCTCTACAGATGGACCTGTCCGCAGCGTGCAGCTGGCTAAGCAGGTCCTGACAGCCTGTAAGTTCTCAGGACATCGTGCCACTGCAGCGCACCTGTTAGTTACCATGCAACACATGTGCATTCCAGCATAAAGCTGCAGTGGAATGGATCACGGACAGTGAGAATGAGGTTCACTGATGATTCAAAGTGGGAACTCAAGTCATCCTGTCATTACAAAGAAAAGTATTGACATTTACGTGTACTGCTATTTAAAGGGTTAGTTTACCCAAAAATGAAAACTGTCATCATTTACTCAACCTCATGTCGTTTCAAACCCGTAAGACTTCAACACAAATGAAGATATTTGAATAAAATCTGAGAGATTTCTGTCCCTCCATTGACAGTGTACGCAACTACCACTTTGATGCTTCAAAATGTTCATAAAGAGATTGTAAAACGAATTAATAGAGCGGTTTAGTCCAAAGTATCCGAAGAGACACAATCACTTAATATGATGAACAGATTGAATCTAGGCTTTTATTCAGGTGAGGAGGGTGAGTAAATGATGACATCATTTTCATTTTTGGGTGAACTTGTGCTACCATTTAGCAATAAGACTTGATGTAGTTTTGCAATAAAATATCATTAAGTAAAGAGATATCACGCTTTCCTTAAACCTTGAATACATCTTATCTTAATCATTATTTTCAAATTTATGTTTATATATATATATATATATATATATATATATATATATATATATAGTGCAATGCATAAGTGAATACACCCATGCTAAAGTTGACTAAAAAGAGGAATAAAAAATCATATTTTGGAAATTGAACTTAATGCCTTAATTTAAAAAAATAGGAAAAATCCAACCTTTAAGGACACCAATTTTCTTTGTGAATGAATAATGTATCGTAAATAAATAAATGTTCTTCCTTAAAATACATGGTGCATAAGTGAGTACACCCCTATGTTAAATTCCCATAGAGGCAGGCAGATTTTTATTTTTAAGTATTTTTTATTTTATTTTTTTAGGATACTATGCATCCTGATAAAGTTCCCTTGGCCTTTGGAATTAAAATAGCCCCACATCATCACATAGCCTTCACCATACCTAGAGATTGGCATGGGGTACTTTCCATAAGATCATCTCTCAATGCAAATCAAACTAGCTTTTAGGCTAACTGAAATAAAACCATGCCAATCTCTAGGTATGGTGAAGGCTATGTGATGATGTGGGGCTATTTTAATTCCAAAGGCCAAGGGAACTTTATCAGGATGCATAGTATCCTAAAAAAATAAAAAAATAAATACTTAAAAATAAAAATCTGCCTGCCTCTATGGGATTTTAACATAGGGGTGTACTCACTTATGCACCATGTATTTTAAGGAAGAACATTTATTTATTTACGATACATTATTCATTCACAAAGAAAATTGGTGTCCTTAAAGGTTGGATTTTTCCTAATTTTTTTAATTAAGGCATTAAGTTCAATTTCCAAAATATGATTTTTTATTCCTCTTTTTAGTCAACTTTAGCATGGGTGTATTCACTTATGCATTGCACTGTATATATATATATATATATATTTTAGGGGCTATTTTAAAACAAAATTACTTAAGTATTTATATAAATAATAATAAAATAACTACTTATTAAAGTTTTAAGACTTAGAAAGTCATGATCTTGGTTAAGGTATACCACCATAGTATTTTTTACTTTATGCTCCATAAAAAAGTGAAAACATTTGCAATGAATATTAATTTGAGAACATGTTCACCATAAAAACATGTCTTGCCCGACTCATAGAGGAATTATCCCTATTCTACAAGTCAAGTCAAGTCAAGTCACCTTTATTTATATAGCGCTTTTTACAATACAGATTGTTTCAAAGCAGCTTTACAGTTATAACAGGAAATTAATGCAACAAAGATTATTTTTGCAGTACAGCCGCTCTAGAAGAAAGTCATTGTCCAGTTTACGTAAGTTCAGCGTTGATTCATTTCCGTTGTAAAAATCATTAGTAATTAATTGAGACACACAAGGTGCATAAAGCCCCCAAACCACCAGGGGGCCGCCTTGCTCTCAATATTCAGGCTTACATTTTTTCAATCTAATTAATTACATGATATGGCGATTAATCGAATTAATCACAAATAAATCGCACATTAAATTTGGCTGAGAAATTACCTACAAAAGATAATTTTAAAGTCATTATTGTGTTAAATGAAAAAAGCATCAACTATACATTACAATAATTTCTTTATAAAATATGAACAGAATTTTTACATAAACTTTTAAGCTTCAATGGCCATGAGGGTGAGTAAATGATGACAGAATTTTCATTTTATTGTTTTTTTTATTAATATAGAAATAATGATTTTTTTTTTTTTAAATGAAATGATATAAGACTGCCAGTAGGTGGCAGTTTTCTTTATTTTATTTTTTTTATTAAAGGAGTCATAATGTTGTGTTACCTTGGATACCCAAATGCTCTATTATAGTATTTTAGGCACTTCTAAAAAAGAAAAGTGGAAAAAAAATCAACACAGAGCCCCTCAGACCCTTATTTCTAAAGGCATTATTGTCTCGCGAGATCTGATGCGATGTTTTGGCTGTCGTGGACGGTCATTATAATAATGCAAATGAGGGGCGCATTGATTGAAAAAAAAAATGACTCATATGCAAAAAAAAATGTATTTTACTACTTCCAAGCGGTACAAAAACATAGACAAAATACTGCAATAGCTCAATAAATGTGACGGTACTTTTTGTTAGTGAAATTGTAATCACAACCAAAGAAAAAAGAAAAAATACACCATTGCCATATACATTCTAACAGAAGCCCCACTAACTGAAAGCTATTTTCAAACTGCATGTTTTGCATGAGTTTGGCTAATAATGTTTAGTGGTATATTGTTTTCATACTTGCATTTAAACAGTTTAAGCCACTGAGCATGGACTCCTGTACCGTCACTACTGTAGCTGCTAGTGTAAAACAAAGTGGAAAGATGTGGCTAGCATTCGTAGAGTCCATTCCCCGTGTTTACCTCGAAGGTAACGTTACATACAATAGCCGCATTAGCAGTTAGCTGCTATTTGTTAACCACAGCAGAGCAATAAAAACACAGTCTTACCTTTTCAATTTCTGGCAAGTCCCTGATGGTTGGGATGGCACCTTTTCCCAAACGGAGCTTCGAGGCCAAGTTCGCCTGATATTGCCCCAAATTTGTAAAAGATTCCGGTGTAAAATGTTTAGCACACACACCTAACGATACGCCACTTGAAAGAGTTGTTGGGACAGCGTCATTAAAAATGAACTTCATCCACTGTTCCCTGATAGTTTCGTCCGTTTTTGGTAGATAAAACACATTTGCATGTTGTTTGTGGCAGTCACCCACAGAGCATCTCAGGTGTGCACTCGATTTCTCCATCTTTCTCGAGTCAACTAAACTGAATCTGAGGGGGAGAGGGGCGGGCTTCCCGCGGCATAGGTTTGCGGTGTCCATATTTGGTATATCCTCCCCCGTCTTGACGTCAAGAAGGGGAAGAAATCAAAATCTCGTTTTTTCGTGCGCGTGCACGTGGCCTATTTTACAAACCCCGAGGTAAACAAACGCTTCACTTTTAAATATCGGCTTCCCGGCCAGTGTATAATCATTATGCAATCATAACATACATTGATTCTCGTGGAAAAGTGAAATTTCTACATTATGACTCCTTTAATATGAAAAAAAAAAAAAAAAAAAAAAATTACTATAAGACTGCCAGTAGGTGGCGGTAAATGTCTAAATGAGTCCTTGAGTCATTCATTCATTCGATTCGTGATTCATTCAGGAATTAAGTAAATGGCTCTTTTTATGGATAAGCCATCGAATCATTGGTTCACCCAATTGATTCGCTGAAATCACGGATTCATTTAGAAACGAAGCACCGCCTTGTGAGATGCACAAGAGTTCTGCCCTGAATTTATAGGTAATATTTTCGTTGGCAAAATTGTGCAAAAACAGACAATATTTTGACTAAAATATAACACAATAACCATATTTATTGTACTGTTGTATAAAATCAATATCACATTTGCACTTGTGTGATATTGCTTAACTATCATGACGAGACAAAAACTCATACAGGGGCATTTTTGCCCTGATATCTTGAATTTTATGGGGCATAAAACTGTGTTGTTGCCCTGCTTCATGTTCGTCACCAATCAGCTTTGTAAGATGAACTACATAGGTCTGGGGGAGGGAGTTAAATGCTAGATAAATGCTTCTAAAAATGAAATAAAATGGGAGAATTCAACGTTTTGCTTATTCTGAATCAAGCTCCACTCTTTGCTGCATATCAGCTTTGAACACAATGATATATTTTAAACACACCAACACTTCTGTGATGCAATGGCGAAACTTTTCCTTAGCTGTTGACTTTTTTTTTTTTGAAAAATTGAGGTTTCTGTGAATGGGTTTGAAATGAGTCTGGCTAACCAGCGCGACCATGGCTTGTGAAGTGATGTGTGTGTCCCGTGCACAAACATAAACACAGACTCCATCTGTTTGGTGGCATGCTGTGGTCTGGGAAGCAAAGTGAAGCCAAAGAGTTCACACGCGGCACAAAGAGCCAATTATGGGAAGCCACTGGATGGAGAGACAGTGGGAGAGAGGAGAGCGAGAGAGAGATAATAGAGGCTTGTCTATCCCTGATCGACAGAGATGTTCTCCTTAAGTGTCACTCTCTTCTCACTGTATCCAAGACAAGCAGTCAATGTGTCCATTAAGCAGCCTGAATGAATACATACCCACAAGCACAAGATTGCATTAAGTGGGCACATATTCGGTTAATTAAGTAAATGTTCTGTGTAAGAGGATTTGTTTAGGGGACTGTTTTTTCCACATAACTATACTTTTTTTTTCCATAGAAAATTCTGAAAGATCAATAGAAAGTAAATGGCTGCCACAAACTTGTAATATGAATGATTATGCAATGGGTTATGCAAATAATTAACATTATGAATAAGAACATTAAACATAGAAATGAAAAAGAAATATTGTGCACTACAAAAATAAAATTTTTGATAACACTTTATTTTACAGTGTCCTTGTTACATATGTTGCATGTACTTACCAGAGTAATAACAGTAAATTATGCATAATTACATGCAACTAACCCTCAACCAAATCCTAATCCTACCCTAACCCTATAGTAAGTACATGTAGTTGCATAATATTACTCAGTATTTAAACATATAATTACACTGTAACAATGACACCTTAAAATAAAGTGTAACCATTATTATTTTCCCCCAAATTGTGTTGTGCCAATAAAATTATTTGTAATGGAAAAATGGTAATACATTAATTTAAGGTGATGTAGTTACACATTACTACATGTAGCTTACATACTATTTTAATAACAGTGAATTATAGGTAATTACAAGTAACTAATCCTAAACCAAACCCGGTAACACTTTATTTTACAGTGTCCTTATTACATTTGTTACATGTACTAACCATAGTAATAATAAAATTATGCATAATTACATGCAACTAACCCTCAACCAAACCCTATAGTAAGTACATGTTGTTAATTAATTTTACTCAGTACTTAAATATATAATTACACTGTAACAATGACACCTTAAAATAAAGTGTAACCCCAAACCCTAACCTTAACCCTAACTTTAACTATGTAGTAAGTACATGTAGTGAATTAATATTACTCACTACTTATCTGCATAAGTACAATGTAACTATGTCACCTTAAAATAAAGTGTATAAAAAAATGTAAAAATATATTTTTGTTTAGTTTCTCTTGAAGCTCTGAAGCTTCACCATTATTTTTTCCCCTTACTGGGCTAATAAGAGATGCTTAATTTCTCCGTTTGCAGCAGTCCTGTCAGACGCCAAACTGTTTTTATCATCAGTGATGATGGTGCCAGAACTTTTAAATACAACAAACGGAGGCCTAAGTTTCTCTTTTGGCTTTGTAAATGCTCTCACATCCCTGACATGATTCCAGAGTTGGGCTACAATAGTGTTGAACATGGTTATAGTAAGAAAGATCTCATCATCATCATCATCATCATCATCATTTACCATGTAATTGATGGAAAAACAAAGAGCCTGAATTCATTCAACCACAAATTCCTGTGATGTGTTCTGGCAATCAGCTCTCTGCTGGGAATCGCACTTGTCTGGAATATGAGCAAACAGGTCACACTCAAAGCATTCCAAGATTCAGAACTTGGGAGAGCTTTGGAAAATGTGCAGCTGTGTCCAGACGGTCATTAGATATGGACGCCTGCAGCAATGAACAAACTTGGAAAATTAGTTAGATAGTTCGGAATCGTGTGTCTTGATGCTTGATTCATAAAATATGAACATATTACAATAACAGCTATATATATATATATAAAAGAAAAATGTGTGTGTGTGTATATACATGTCAAAAACATGCTCCTGCGTGCATTAATATTTGAATAAGAGCATTTGCATATAGACTTACTGGCATTCAGAAATGTGTGTGTGTGTATATGTGTGTGGTCCTGTGAAACCTTACATTATGGGGGCATAACAAAGATGGGAATATATGAAATCCTTGTCCATTTTTTTCCCCATGAGGAAAACAGCTTATAAAACATCAATTATGTTTTTTTTTTGTAAATGTAAAAGTGCAGAAAGTTGTCTGTGATTGGTAGGTACAGAATATACAGTTTGTACAGTAAAAAATCATTATGTCTATGGAATGTCCCTATAAAACATGAAAACCCAGTATGTGTGTGTGTGTGTGTCCTGTTTCTGATACTAGATCATCAGCATCTGGTGAAGTCTTCTCACACACCAGGTGCGGCTGTAGCCCTCGTGCTGTATCAGCACATAGCATGGAAATATGAGAGCGTGGTGCGTAATATAAAACACACACACACACACACACACACACACACACACACACACACAGATTTGAACGCCTATAACCAGCATATGGCTTGGTCAATTTTTTATCTGGATTTATAAACTTTTATTTCTTTGTAAAAATTTAGTATTTTATGTATATTATTACCAATAGTATTTAAATGTATGTAAATTTATTATAAATAGTATCTTAAAATAAAACATAATTTGACCTTTTTATGACAAGTCAATGGTAGTTCAGGTTGTAAATGTATGGTGTGATTTCCCCAAAAATATTTTACCTCGAAAAAATATGTTTACAAATATATATATATTTTTTTGTACAAAATGTTTATCATGTGTACACTACTATGCACTTAATGTGTAAGGAAAATGTGACTTTTTACCTGAGAGTTACACAACATGACATTTTTAGAGTCATTACATTACAATATGAAACTGCCATGAATACAGAAACTTTTTTTTTCTTTTTTTTTTATATTTAAACTTTATTTATTTATTTAAAATTTCCTTTTTTACCGTGAAATCTCTTATATGTCACTGACTCGACATCACTAACTCATTTTGAATCTCATAATTACATATATACTTTGTGATGCTCATAAGACATGCTTTGCCCGGGGCTTAAAACACTTATAAGACTCTGATCAGTAATGAGAGAAACATACTCAGGAAAGTGACTCGAGCAATAAATCGCATTTGGCTTCCACTTGTCATGGTTTTGACCATGAACGCCCCACTGACTGTATAACTACACAGCATGCTTTTCACCACAGTCCAGTCCCTGTCATTTCATCACCTTCCAAAATAGCCGGATTTGAGGTTAGCGGCATGTTTATGGTTAAGGAACTGTTTGTGGGGAGCCTGGACAGAGCCACTAACTGTACTTGGAATGTTTTACCACATATTTTTCATACACATGATAGATGCCACATGCCACATAACAACATCTACATATATATATGAAGTACACACGTCAGGACGAGTTATTGAAGTGGCTACTACTGTACTGGTAACTATTGTGTAGAATTTGACTTTAATATATGCTTGAAAAGTCCAGCTGAGATTTTAATTAAGCAACATGCTACGTTTCAACTCCATCCCACGGAAACAATAATGAGAAACAAATGTCAAGTGAAAAATTATGTCATCATATTTCAACCCTTCGTTGTGAAACACGAAAAGAGATATTGTGAACAGTCTGCGCAGTTCTTTTCTATATATCGCATAGTGTCTGAGTAGGTTTGACATTTGAATTTACTTCACGATCATTAAAAAAGTGTGCTCTATAGTATGAATATGGGTAGTATGAAAGAAATTCGGACGTACTACATCCGCCATGTTGTCATTATCACGTGACCTACCAGCATCAGTTGATCGCTTCACTTCCATTCATAAATCATCTCCCATGGCCTCATGGGATAGTAAAGTGTCCATCGAATGCACACTTCAAAGAATCTCAGCAGAAGTAGTAGCTTAGGTAATCCAGATACTTTTCCTACTGTTTTTCAAATACTATGTATTCTACTCTTTTAGCGTACTTTTTTCCACATACTATATAGAAGGGAAAGTATTAGATTTTGGACGCAGCGACACGTCAAAGCTTCTGAAGTCATTATTTAATGATATGTCAAAATTTTATCCACATTAAAAATGGCACATTGGTGCCAAAATGGCATTGGTCGTCATACATACAGGAACCAAGATTGAGTCATTTGGTTTTTGTGTGAATTATCCCTTTAAAGCCAAGGTAGGGTAGAAACTCTCTGGTTAAAACTCTCTTCACATCCTGATAGCAATCAAAAATAGAAGTGGTCTTAATATAAAAATCTTCTGTGGAAGTCTCAGGACCAAAAAATCTTCATCCAATCATTGTATTTGGTCCAAATGCAATGCTATGATGTCCTACCTGTCTGTCAGCGTATGTATTTCCAGACCTCCGCAAACAAACAGCAGCCACTTTTTACAGAATCAATAAGCTTATGCTGCGTTCACACCATGTCTTAACTGTAATTACGAGATGGCAACCTGTTGTTCACGTCCTCAGATTCGGAGTTATGTCAACACTATCAACGCCGAAATTAATCTGCAGCAGTCAGATGGTACAAGTATGAGCCCCATAAGTTGTTTACGTTCATTATTATTGTAATGGTATGTGCTTTGAGACATGAAGTAAGTAATTTAACAGCGTCTCTCGTGACGCTTTGCTAAATCTGCGGGTTCATGTGTTTTGAAGGAGGCGTGGGCTTTGGAGACGCTCTGAAGGGAGGGTGGGATTTAATGCTTTCAAATCTAGCTTGCTATTGCTAACGCTACCCCACCTTTAAACTTTAGAAAACGGCCAGGACAGTTTTAAAACTTTAGACTGTAGACACCTGTCCCAGATGTGTAGTCAAGCACTCAGTGTTATCCATTTTTCTGAGGTTCCTCTGACCTGGCAGAAACACCAGAAGAGGAAGTAGACAGAAAAAGCTATTTTTCTTCTGAGTAGATTATTCATTGCACTTTATACAAGTAATTATTCTTCCAGCAGATGTTTGTATGGACATATGGCAGCTCTCACAGGGGGTGAAGCTTCAGACACATGTAGATGAGATTCAAATGAAGAGTGTGATTGACTAATGTGTAGAGAGAGTTTGCCCCCTGGTGGACAGGAGTTGTGCTGACATGCTTGACGACGCCACTCCATTCTGATCGGGAGGTCCCAATCTTCCTGAACTGTTGTGAATCTCAGTTTGATTGAATATCAGATCTGAATTTGTATATGCCTACATCTGTACAGTATGTTTTAAAATCACACATTTATGGTGTTAGCGGGGGTTTACAGTAAAACAGCATCTGATCATGGGTAGAATGATGGACTGTTGAGATGTTGAATGTCTTGTAATAGTTTGTTTGCATCCTGAAGGCAGGTTGGAGATGGCTTGTTTTGAAGGAAAATCAATTGCCTTAGACTTTTCTTTTGCCCTTCCCTTGAGTTCTCAGCTTCTGAAATGTGAAAGTTGTCGGCCTAACAGAATCACAGCCGCAGGGTGGTGCCTCAAAATGCTCACACACACACACACTCAAAAACCGTTAACATACCAAAGCACTTATCTTTTTTGCGTATCTCTAATGGTAACTGACTACATCCATATGTATGCAAAGACTTGCCAAACAACTGCAACCCTTAAAGAACTGGCCAGGCCAACTCTGTGAACAATTTAGAGACCGGAAAATAGACACTGTTCAAAAGTTTGGGGTTGATACAATGTTTTATACTCACAAAAATTGGATTTATTTCATCAAAAGAGTACAGCAAAAATATTATTCCAATTTAAAATAGGCCTAACTGTTTTCAATTTCATATAGGCTATTTTAAATTGTAATTTATTCCTGGGATAGCAGAGCTGAATTTTCAGCAGATGTTACTCCAGTCTTCAGTGTCACATGATCCTTCAAAAATTATTTTAATATGCTGAGTTGATGCATTTCTTATTATTATCATAAATGTTGAAAACAGTTTTTGATGCTTAATATTTTTGTACAAAACAGGACACATTGATGGATTACTTTGACGAATAGAAAGTTCCAAGAACAGCATTTCTTTTTGTAACATCATAAATGTTTTTATTGTCACTTTTGATTAATTTAATGCATCATTGCTGAATAAAAGTATTCATTTACTTATGTACATGAAACAAACAAAAACATGATGAATTTGGATGCAGTAAAGCTGTTGTTGAACATCTCTATTTATTAACTTTTTTTGTGTGTGGTCTTTTTGTCCCAAAACAGCACTAAACCAGTTTGATTCATCCATATTTAATAATTTTAAGTTATTAATTGCTTAAAATCTTCCCCTCAATCAAACATGTGGCCTTAAGACACTACAACCCAGGTTTGATATCAATGACCTCAAAAACCAGTGGATCTTGTGCATCTCGTGACCGAACAAGACACAACACGTTTGAACTGTAACACAGATCACAACTTCAACGGTCTTTTCCTCATGCAAACTAACTTTCTCATATGCTTCAGATGTGCTTTTTTTTGTGATTTACACTCCCAGGACCAATGCACTTTCATTTTATGGTAAAGAGCAGCTTGGACATTCTGCTAAACATCTCCTTTTTTGTTTTCCACAGATGAAAGAAAATCAGACTGGTTTTTGAAGAATACAAAGGTGAATAAATGAGCACAGGATTTTTATTTTAACATCAGTTGAGACAGAATGTCAGCGTCCACCAGATGGCATTAGTGTTCCATGATTGATCGCTCTGTTTCTCATAATGTGAAGTAGCAAATTATATATTATGTTTTGTTATATTTGAGCGCAATTAAAAGATCTAACTTACAGTTCAGCATTTTTTCATTTTACAATGTGATCCTTCTAGCTATTAATTGTCAAAGGCCGCTGGAATATGGTGACGTCACAACAATGTCCTTCATTACATTGAGAGTGGCCACTTGAGACAACATGAATAACCATTTGACAGCACTTTAACAAGCTTTAATAATCTGAGACAGACACTTGTGGCAAAGTTAAACAACAAACTGCTTATTACAATCGATCTTGCCTGAATCAGTACATAGCCAAGGACATCCATGCTGTAGGTCTCTTGTGATTATGCTGTATATGTTGCAGAATGCGAGACCGCAGGCTTAAAATATGGAGCCTTATTAAGCCACATGATTGTCACATAGTGATGAGGTTATTGCTGTTCTAGACCAGGTGCTGTTACTGTGGCAACAGGCTGCTGTGCTGGGTGTGTGTGTGTGTGTGTGTGTGTATGTGTAACATCTGTTTGGGCCGAGCTGTTTAGGCGGTTGTATTGGCAGCAGATCTTCTTGTCCATATGGAGAGGAGGATTAGATTATAATCAACATCTTATCTCTCTGCAATAATATTTAATTTACAATGACACAAACTGGACTGCATGCATCTGTATGAATAAGTATAAACACTCCAGTTTAACGCATTTGAAAAGCATTACACAATGGTTTCTGTAGGGTTTCTGTCTTTTTTTCTGTTGCTTTAATAAAGTATTTTAACCGGCTTTAACAGATTCGTTTCATGTATTAAATTCACCAAGTGAATATATTCATACAGTAGTATTTTTACAGATAGTTCTAGTTTTCTAATCCAGAAGTTCTCAACCTATTTGACTTGACGGCCCCTGTGGCCCAACATAATATTCAAATTACCCTCACATCAGCTATAATATTTCTTCCAGTATATTCTGCTGTAATCATGCAAAAGCTGCTTGTTCTCAAACTGTTTATTAACAGAAACTAGGGAAGTGTAGGATATTTGGGATTTTTAATATATGAAATATTAATAAGTTTTGCATAATATATATTTCATTAATAAGAAATGATTATTTTGCACAAAAGGAGTTTGCACAAAAGGTGGAGTTTGATAAAAATGTGCTTTTAGGGATGGCAAAGTAATTTAAATAAATATTATTAACTAATTTACAGAATATTGTTAGTTTCATTGCTTTTGAAAGACTGCTTGGAAATTGTGTTATTGAGATTAAACGTACAGTATGGAATTTTTCGCCGCTAGGGGTCGCTAACCTCTTACAATAACAAAGGCGTAGTTTGATGACGCAACATTTGCTAAGAATTATGGATCTTGTCGTCAACGTCAAGCCGACCGATCTAATAATGTTTACGGATGAGTGAATACATCGATGCTTTTATCATGACTGTGATATGAAGCAGGTCAGGATTGCTAAGAGACAGCTATCAGCTCCACACGCGAGGCGAGTCCCGCGGATATAAAAGGAATATGGACATTATTATTTCATTCTACCGAACTACACGCAAGTGCAGAATTACAACTCACAGGTCAGTTTATTAGACAAATTAAACTTGTGAGGTAACGCAGCGCTGTTTCACTTGGTCTAACATTACAGTATCACACTAAACTGCATTTGAATGTGTTGAAATGTATGTGTTAGTTTGTCTGTATGAGACTAGCAGTAAGCTAGCCTGGTTCTACCAGACTCTCGTACATTTCATTTGTACAGAGAGTCTGGCCTCTCTCCATTGACAAGCGTTAACTTCCTTGAAGGCGGGTACTCTGTTGAAGTTTAAAACTATTGGATCTGACCAGAGTCACTCTGGATCTGCCATAACCAATTGCTAACGTTTGGTCGTGACGTATGTCAACTCAAACTAGCGCACGATCTCAACGTCATCGTTCTCAGCCACTCCCTCTGTTCGCTGATTGGACCGGTTAAAAATTGATCGGAGAAAACCAAAGAATACACCACAATCCCAGACGGAGTTACTGAAGGAAAATGAAATTGGGCGGAAGTACGTAGGAGAGC
Source organism: Rutilus rutilus (assembly GCF_951802725.1). Lineage (NCBI taxonomy): Eukaryota > Metazoa > Chordata > Actinopteri > Cypriniformes > Leuciscidae > Rutilus > Rutilus rutilus. Next base: position 15,776,623 of record NC_140227.1, read on the forward strand.
GGAGCCAGACTAGCAGTAAGCTAGATCAACATTAGAATAACATACAGATCATATTCTAACATTTTATCATTGTTGAACTATATAACATTGATTAGTTTTATGTAAATGTGCTCACCTGTTTAATAAAGTACATGTAGGAGCGGTCGAAGTCTCGGACGTGGAGCTCTCGTTTATATACTGTCTATGGGAGCTCTAAGCATCTTGAAAACACCGCGCTGATATTGATTCTCATTTTAGTTCTCCTTTTTTATCCAAAGTCTGCTTGCCATGGTCCATAATGTTTGAACGAAACAACAACAGCGTGCAAATAGACATTGCGAACTACACAGTTGTCCACGTCAGTCGCCTTGGTTACTATCAGAGGGCTCTGGTTGCTATGGCAGTACGAGCGGAAACCAGGGACAACGCGGATATGACGCCATTGACGGCGACAAAACGGAAATAAAGAAACGGGACGTGTCTTCGAATTAAATTACAAATTTCTCCTGGTTTGAAAGTTGTTGGAAACAGTCGGGATAATGTAAGTACACAACTAAAAAAAGTATATAACATAGATATAGTGATTTTTGCTATTTTTAAAGCAAAAAAGTTACATATTGTGCCTTTAATTGCATTATATATATATATATATATATAACTTTGTGCTACTGACAGTCCTAGTTCTAGTCCTTGGCCTTAATTTGGGGGTCAGATCACCTCAAACTCTCTCTGTCATAGTTTTAACTCGGAGTTCAGCTGGAGTCTGCAACAAACAGCTAATTTACATGCAGGAATATTTGGATAATTACATGCAGTGTGAAATGACACTCACTGCAGTATTATTTCCATGACCGTGATTTCACCAAGTACATGTTCCTGGATCTTTGTTGATCCTCGAACAACATTCCAATCAACCAATCAGATTTAAGGGACACGTTTACAGTTTAAGTTTAGACTTGCAACGAGAGTTAGGTGCTTCTACATCAGTGTTATTCATCTCCTATTCCCCTTTGATATTAGGGATAATTTAAGGGTAGGGCTATAGGTTTAGGGGTTGGGATAGGGTTAGGACAACATTTTTGGACAGGAATGTTGTTCCAGGGAATATGTTTATTCAGGAAACACGTCTTGTCACAGCAAGATATGTCAGTCTGACTGCTGTCTGATATTTCTGTCTTTTCTTCAGAACTATTCCTTTTTGAGACTGATTAAGATGTTTGTCATGGTTTGGAGATCCATTCAGAAGAAGCACACTAGCTCGGCATTTCTCATCGATTGAGGTGTGTAGGAATCATTTGTCTGAATCACTGCTCCATATGATAGGATGTGTGTCTTATAGCAGACTTAGGGTTCCCCTCCTCTCCCATTCTCTATGACAGACATCTTATAAATGAGTCCTTCTCAAACTCCAGACTAAAACCATCTTAAAGGCATAGTTCAACCAAAAGTTACAATTCTGTCATTATTTACTCACCCTCATGATGTTCCAAACCTGCAAGACTTGCTTTCTTCTGCAGAACACACACACACACACAACTATATTTTCTCCATATAATGAAAGTCACTGGGGTCCAAAACAACGCTGGACTGAATTTTCATTTTTGGGCCAACAATCCCTTTAACCAAGGGAGTGTATTTCCCTGTGACACTCTTCACTCGGTTCTCTGCGTTCTGCCAGTGTGTTCTGACATTTATGCAATTCCATGCATAGCTGAGTAAATGTCATTTTGTGTGGATATAAACAGTTTTTCAGCATTGAATTACAGGGCACTCTGACATGTACTGTACCTGACAGGCGAACGCTTTGAGAAAAACATGTTTTCTTTACTCATGTCAACAACTGAATACATGATGGAACTGTTTTATTAACCTCGGTATTGCTTTTGTCCCCTCAACTGTTTTTTTGTGTTTTTTTTAACCTGTCAAGCATCTGAGATACATAGATATATCTAGTATAAATGATAACACATGTCCAATAAAGTGTGCTTTCAGTGGAAACATAAACTCATGTTACCTGATCTGACAGGTAGTGTGATTAATAAATCAATATAACTTGTCTTTGTGTTGTGTATATGAGGTAATATGTGACCCTGGACCACAAAACCAGTCACATGGGTCAATTTTTTTTAAATTGAGATTTATACATTATCTGAAAGCTAAATATATAAACTTTCCATTGACGTATGGTTTGTTAGGATAGGACAATATTTGGCCGAGATAAAACTATATGAAAATTTGAAACATTAAGAAATTCGCCTTTAAAGTTGACCATTTATGTTCGCGATTGTGCTGCATTCACTCACAAAAATAAACGTTTTATATATTTACGGTAGGAAATTTACAAAATATCTTAATGGAACATGATCTTCACTTAATATCCTAATGATTTATGGCATAAAAGAAAAATCGATAATTTTGACCCATACAATGTATTGTTGGCTATTGCCACAAATATACCCATGCTATACTTGTGACTGGTTTTGTAATCCAGGGTCACATATTATGAATATTATCATTTGTGAAACAGAATTGAATGCAGAATGCAGCATACACTGTATATTGTGAATGTATAGCCTATATCCAACCGTTTTAAGTGAACATTATAGCTACTAACATGCATTACACAGCTCTTTGGAGTAGCTTGATGGTATTTTTGTGGTATTCAGTGGTGTAATATTTTGTGTACGTCATGCCAAACTGTACTATTGACTTATTGCGGTGTTTAGTTTGTTTTTAGTTATTGACTCACTAAGTTAAAAATTAATAAGCGTAGATAGTGTCGAAACTAAAGTTGCGATAGTCTTTTCTTACCTAATGTGACGTATATCCGATTTTGATTAAAGATTATGAGGGAACACAATTAAAATAAAATGATAGAGTATGGATAAATCATGTATAATAAATATTGCAATATTCCATTAAAACAAGAATGCACTGTAAAAAAGTTACAATCAACTTGAATGTTTAAGTCATTTCAACTTAAATTACATTAAACTGACATTAAAATGAGCTGAATGTTGTATAAATTATGAAAAAGTTGTAAAATTGCTTAACTTATTTTGATGAGTTAAAACAATGTTAAAACAAATGTTGCCATAACTTATTGATTATCTAATTTTTTACAGTCCATTTTGCTTTAATGGTGACTTTAAGCCTTACACATATAGGCTACTCAATGCAGTTGCACACATTGAGTATTTTTTTAGGCACTATATTCATTATTTATAACATGCTGCATCTACGTTCATGTCCTTAACCCCGAAGAGACACCAACAAAGACAAAAATAACAGGATAAATGAAAAAAGTTTGAAGAGATATTGCTCTGACACAAAGGGAGAACCTGAATGGCAAGTGTATTTTAGACAGGTGAAAGGTGTGGAGAAAAAAAAAAAGACGTGCTCGCTTGAATAATTAAACAGCCTCTCCTTTTCAGAGATCAATCGACGACTTTACCTGACCTACAGGGTCTTCAGATCTTCTGAGTTTAAAACCAACTGTAAAATGCTTATCGAAGGCAAAGGGAGGTCTGAAAGCAAAATCGCACTGCGATAAATAAAACAGCTCCCTCGGTTTTCGTACAAAGCAATATTGCTGTGAGACAAAGAAAGCGTTCATAATAAGCGGTGTGGACTGTTCGGGCATCAGCTAGGGAGCCGGATTAAAGGTGTGCTTATTTCCTAAAAGGATTTTGACCTCTGTGTCTCTCTGACAGGAGGAATCATTAACCACTCGAAGCGCCGGCCGCTGCTTCAGCCCCTCTGATGCAAATTTCATGTCAAAACATCAAACGCGCTTCTGATCAAAGGTCATCTCCCCTTTGTGTAGGTGTTTGATAGCAAAATTTCTATTTCATCTCCAACTGTCATAGTGCGTTAGAGTGTGTGAGGAGACAAGGGAGGCTCTGTGCTCGGAGCGCGTTGAGCACGAGTTGGGAGGAAAGAGAAAATGGGCTTTTTGAGGTGTTTATGAGCAGTTTAAATTTTGAAATTTGTTTGCTTTTCCAGATAATAGACTTTCCATATGGAGGGCAGCAATTGGATGATAACTTACAAGGCAATATCTCTGCAATTTAAGCTGGGTAAATCCATTTTTTCCTGTTGCAATATAGTCTTTGCAATAAACTCCTCATTTAGACTTTGTGTGTGTGTGTGTGTGTGTGAGAGTGAGTGAGTGACTGTGTGTCTGTGAGAGAGAGAGAGAGAGAGAGAGAGAGAGAGAGAGAGGTTCAGGTAAACCTTATGTTATGAGGAAAAAATGTCTCCACAAAGATGACAATATCCAAAATCTTTGTCCTTTTTGACATTTTTTGGTCCCCATGAGGAAAACAGCTTATAGATCATACTAAGTGATGTTTTTTTGAAAATGTAAAAATGCAGAACGTTTTCTGTGATGGGTAGGTTTGGGATAAAAAACATTATGTCTATGGAAAGTCCCCATAAAACATGAAAACCCAACATGTGTGTGTGTGTGTGTGTGTGTGTGTGTGTGTGTGTGTGTGTGTATTACAGCAATACCCACGACTCAAATCATACTGTCAGGTGTGTGTATATATGTATGCAATGCACTGGGCCTAAAAGGTTTAATAGTTAACTCATACAAATATAATGATCGTCATAAATTGAGTGAGAAATTTGTTTATTTGAGCAATTTTCCCCCCTTTATTTCATTTCTTTTCCTGAAGTTTATTTACTTTGTCAAATAAAATCATCTAAGTAAGATAATTCGTTTTTTTTTTTTTTTTAATGAATACTTTTATTCTGAAAAGACCAATGAAATGTATCAAAAGTAACAGTTACGACATTAACAAAGTTCCAAAAGATTCCCATTTCAAATTAATGATGAATATTAATTTCTATTCATCAAATAATCTGGAAAAAATGTGTCATGGTTTCCACAATAATAGGCCTATTTGTCATAATAACAAATGTACGGAGCCCCTAAGGGACATGGTGTTGGGGAAAATATGAGACGAGAGGAAAAATATATATTTTAAAATTGTTTGCATTCGCTCGCAAAACTTTTGCATTCCCCCGAGAAACTTTGCGTTCGCTCACAAAAGTTTGTGTTCTTTAAACAAAGCATTCAGTCACATATATATTTGTTCCATCACCATGTCCTTAGGGGCTCTATTGTATTGTGATAATAATAATAAATATTTCTTGAGCAGCAAATCAACATATCAGAATAATTTCTGAAGGATCATGTGACACTAAAGACTGGAGTAATGATGCTTAAGATTCAGCTTGCCATCACAGGAATTTTTTTTTTTTTTTAAATACAATTAAAAACAATTATTTTAAATTGTAATAATATTTCACAATTTCACTGTATTTTTGACTAAATTTGAGACTACTTTAAAAAAGAAGAAGAAGTGGTTTTAGACTTGTTGGACCCCACTAGGGAGGCTATATAAAGATATGCATATATACAGTATGTGAAGACTCTAATCTGCATACTTTCTATAACTGCCAGCATCTTTACTTCCATACACTATCCGCATTCCCATCTTGACTTACAATAATCCCATCCCAGCATACACCAGTTCCTCGGGCATAGGGTGGTGGAATTAAACGGGCTGCACCTTTGGATACGTCACAGCTTATTGCACTGCATTATCATTACTGCATTTTCTGCCGACCTCTTCCAGTTCCCAAATGCAAATGCGATACCTGCAGTGGGAGGCTGTTCAAACAGGCCAGTGGAATAGATTTCACGGCTCATAATGCAAAGCCGGGGAGTAGCCTACAGGAATTAGAATGTGACACTGCATGCAAATCGAGAAAGTACGAGCCACGTGATTTTTCAAAATTTACAGGTGGAAGCGTCCCTGTTAATGTTGATATTTTGAGCCGGAAGACATCCATCATATTTTAACCTCACTCTTCGAGCTTTACGTATCAGTGCGTGTCAATCATAAGAGAACAAGTTACCTGTTAGATATGGTGCGATGGCACGTGCACGGGCGAATCTCCCTTCACGATCACGCGCTAACAGAATGAGACGTTCGCGTGTTGTTTATTTCACACGGGTGACTCGCTAAAGTGTGGAAGAAACGAGATGGATCTGCCGAGACGCACGCCTGCCGGTCTTTTCCAAACCGATAGATGGCACTCTTGCACTTCCGCTCAAAGGAAATGACATTTGCATTCTTAGGCGCATCCACATATTCACTCTTTGTGAATATAGGTGTGTGTTGGTTTAACATGTTCACTTTTTGAAGGTGTTACTCTTAAATGAAGCCACCACGCTGTGACTTTGTTCCTGAGAGGATGTGTTAGATATTTTTGTTGCTGATTACTTGTAAAGTTCATAACGGAAATGCGAATGAACTATTGCGTAGCCTGCGTACAGTCTGTGAGACTACTGAAAGTGGCTCACTTACAGCGGGACTAACTTTTTTTACATTAAGGATCCAGTTTGCAAGTGGAATAAAAAAATGGTCTTTTATAAACCTGCCAAACCTGATGTTGGTCTTCTTGTGATCTAAAGCACTGGCTATCCTTTTGGACTCGGAAGGGCCACTAATGCCCAACACAATATTTGAAGGCCCCCCATATAATATATTATTATTATAATTATTAACACCAGTTACAAATATGGATATCTTTCTTACAAAAACGCATCGCTTTGCTTCAGACGGCCTTTATTAACTCTGGAGTCGAATGGATTACTTTTATGATGGATGGATGCGCTTTTTTGGGCTTCAAAATCTCAGTTACTATATTCACTCCCAGTGTAAAGCTTGGAAGAGCCAGGATGTTGTTTAATATAACTCTGATTGGCTGAAAGAAGAAAGTTATATAGGTACATCTATGGCTTGAGGATGAGTAAATTATGTGATTTTTTGGGTGAACTAACCCTTAGTTCATCCAACGGCACCCTTGGAAGTATGCTGAGTCCCTTTAGTGGATCCCGGCACTGATCTAAAGGAATCTGATTTATATGCCACGCAGGTTTTCCAATATGAGAATATGATGTCTGAAAGACCATCAGTGTTAGAAAAACACAAAACTCATCTCCGTAACAGATTGCCTTGTCGTAACATGTCCAAAATGAGTCAATGGGAGATAGATAGATTCATTCCAATGGGCAATTTATTCTCTCCCAGCTGCATATTAAAGTCGAGCTTCAATGTCCATTGTTGGGCATAAGAGATTAAGACTTTCACCGCAGCTTTAATAGAGAGAGAGAGAACGAGATTAGGAAAAGTTATTCAAGATTTATCCGCCGATATTTTTTGAAGGACCATCAAAATGCCTGGTGCAGTCCCTTTGGTGCAGTTTAGCAGGCATATTTATTTCAGTCTTTGTGTTACTGCCATTAAATTGGCAATGTTTGCACGCTCTTTCTCTCCCCAGGTCAGAGCCTTTGCCACACAAAGACCCGTCATTAGTATTCTTTATACGACTTTGCGCCAGACAGCCAGCACTGCTTATAAAAAGCTCCTCTTCTATCACAGAGAGACACCCCCCGTACACAGTGATGGGCTTATTTAAGCATGAGATATGGGTATATAAATGGAAAGAGAAAGCCGAAAACCTTTATCCAACAACACAAAACCTATCCTGACTAAATCTGTTCCATTTTTTTTGTTTAGGTCGGATTCAAATGGAATATGTAAAGGGAGTCAAAACATCTTCACTTTCAGAAAAGATGGATTTTCATGCACGCACACTCACGCACATATGCATACGCACACACGCCCGCTCATAAATACGGAAACAGTGGCCCCTGCTAACAGTTGTCATGCTGTCAGATGAAATGACCTTTACTTAAATCACTGCATGTCTCTTCACGCCACACTGAGTGGCTTTGCATTGGCAAATGGGCCGCTGTTGGACACTGTCACGTGTTTGTAGCTGCCTGACAAGATGCAATGAATTTGAAAGAAATTAACAAGAGTTTGCTGCAACAACACTGAAAAAAAAGTTGCTGCCTTACATTTTTAAGTTCAATCAACTTGGATATTTAGGTCATTCAACTTAAATGACATCAAACTGACTTAAAAAAAAAAAGTTGAATCTTGTTAAAACCATGTAAAAACATGTTGTCATAACTTATTGATCGTAAATGTTTTTACAGTGAAGGGAAATCCTGAAAATACTCATAAAATAATCATCAGTAGGCTACCTGTTTTTTAGCATTACAGTTAATATATTCCAGATTTTTACCAGGCGAACGGACCTGTTTATGAAATGTATGAATATTTATTTGGAATCTGAGAGGATATTACATTTTCAAACTGTTAATGCTCAGATGAAAAAGAAAAACAGGTTCTTTTGAATTTTTATACATTTTTTTAAATCACATAGGTCCTAATTGGCATTATTTTTTTGCAGATAGCATCCGTGATGAAGATGCCAGCATGTATTTTTAGTTCCTTTTGAAGCGCAAACCCAGTTCAGCTCTACTTTTCCAGTCGATTCAGCTCAGTTCGCATTAACTCCAGCAGCAAACTCAGCTCAATTTGATTCAATCTGCTCAATTCTGTGCAGCCTAACTACAGTTTACTGAGCTTCTCAGCTCAATTGATTTCAACCCGAATAAACTCCATTTCAGCTTGATGCAAAATGCTCAATAAGCAGTATACCATCGGAAACTACTCTAATTCATTGCTTGAAATATCCAATAACACGACATAACGTTTGTGCAGCATAATCCAAGACATTACCATGTTAATCAGGACATCCATATCGCTATAAAATTACAATATAAAAGCCATTTAGTTCCACTTACATTTGCATTCCGGTCTTAGAAGATGGTTTCTTACAAAAGCTGCTTAAAATAGAGGCTCTTACCTGACATGACAAAATACATTACAGGAGAATCATTTAGTTCCACTTACATTCACTTTGCATGTTTTAGCAGATATTTTCTTACTAAAGTGACATATAGGAGAAACCGTGGCTATAGTTGTCAAAACGTTTACTCTGAACAGTTATTTTGGTAAGTCAAGGGGGTAAAAAAGTTTAGTGAGCACAGGTTGACCTTCTGTGACAACATGCCCCAATAGCACATTGTTACCTGGGTAAGTTGACCTGGAATTTTTATGGCCTGAATTACCAAACATACATTTCAAAATATGATGATACTAGACTTTTAGCGTGGAGGATACAATTATTATTCACTAAAATACAATTAATAATTACTAAGAGAGTTTTACACTCAACACTACTGCTAGAAAACACACATTCATTGGATTTTTGACTAAATCTTCCACGTGTGACAACTTACCCCAGTCTTCGCTATATTGCTGTTTGCATAAAGTAAAAGTGTAGTACCTTTCTTCAACTGTTGCATGTGAAAATCAATTGTTTTATACATTAGCTGTACACTCGACCATTTAACAAATTTAGCTGAAACCTATAAAGAAATGCCATATTTTTCTTAGCACAATGTATGTGCCGAGTTATTGTTGAATAAAGTATTGTGTTTGTTTTCATGGCAGTGACACACTGTTGCAAGGGCAGTAAAGCTACGGTGCCCTTGTTAAAGGAATGGATGCCTGAGGCTGGTTCAGATGCATCTATATCCAGGGTGTGATCTTAAGCTGGAACATTCTCATCTGACCCGGGATCAGTCCAGCCCTCTGGAAACACAGCCAGGGAATCAATCAAATAGTAATGCCGACCACCCTCTCCCTCAGAGCTTTCTAAAAAACACAGCCCTCCTTTCCCCCTTTCTCCGCTCTCTAGGTCAGAGTTTGTCTATGAATTTTTCTGTCTCACTCCCCCAAGGGCAGCTGGACACTTCAAGCCGTGCTCGCTGAGACTGTGCTGCGACTATTTGCTATATGATGTGTTTTGGTCAAGATAATAAGGACACCTGTGTCATATTTATGAGGTTAGCTGTGGTGCTTTCAGATATTTCATAGCAAACTTAATTTAGTTTTGTTTAATTGAGAAGTGTTTAATGTTTTGCTTAGCTAATTTTGGAGAGTTTCTGTTATGTTGGGTTTTTTGGGGGGTTATCATCATGGTGATGAGCATATGAGCTTGAGACCTGATATGTGTTAAATGTGCTATATTGCTGTACTTATTCAGCAATGCTATGCCAATTCTATCAAAGCATTGTGTTACCAACTAGCAAGTTAGCATTTACTGAATTAGCTAGTTAAAGTTAGCCAAGTTTCCACTACTAAAACTTTTTAAGTTGAGATTACATAGTAATTTTAAGTTAAATGTATGAACAGCGTACTCAAATATTTCAAGTTAAGAGCAATTAAAATGTATGAGTACAAAATCTGTTCCATCTCCGCTTACTTAAACTTTAAATTTCTTAACTTAAAAACAATTATGTAACTCATTACCAAATATTTTTTTGAGTTTTGACAACTTATTCAGGTTTACAGTGTAAGTAAATCTTCTTGACCAGCTAATAACTCTTCGACAGGGATGCCATATAAATATATAGAGCTACCGCGAAAACGGAAGGTAAAACACAACATTTTAAAGATGGCTGCATGCTTGTTTCTCTGGCGCATAAGATCTATAGCCTTGTGTAGATTAATACAGGGGTTTTCAAACGGGGGCCAGTAAGAGGATGCTTTGGGGTTAGTGGAAAATGACATCTATAGTGAAAAAAAAGTGTATTATAAAATTTGAAAAGTTATTATTGTCACGGAACAGAAAAATGCAAACACAGGTGTGACATAAGGGACTTGAGCAGGTGAGTAATTGGATTGCAGATCAATATGGTGATGCTGGCAGGAAAGTGACAGTTCTTATCTGTTACAGTTGGTGATGATGAATGAGAGGAAAACCGGAAGACTTGAAGATGAGATGATCACAGAAGATGGATGAAGACCGAAGAATTGACAGTTCAGGAAAGGATCGCACAGGTATATCTTTCACAGAAGACTGGACAGTTCTAGACATGATTGCACATGCAGGTGAGTTCACATGTTCAGTGTTGAACAACGAGACCAGACAAATGGTGAACTGACTGGTGAGTTTAAACGGAAAGGTGCCGGTGAGGGTAATCACAGACAGACGTGGTTATTGTGGAGTTTGAGCATTGTGCAAGCCAGGAGGGATTCTAGGAAATGTAATGTGCTGAGGTGACTGGATTGGTGACTGAGGATTGTGACAATTATTGGGTTACACTTTATTTCGATGCTCCACTTGAGACATTCTACTAACTATAATAGCTTTGCAACTAAGTACATGTCAACTAACTCTCATTAGAGTAGTTAGGTTATTAGGTGTTAGAGTTCGGGTTAGTAGAATAAGATATGTACTTGCAAAATGACTTACAGTCATCTGATGGACATTCAAAATAAAGTGCTAGATATTAAGCAGACAGTCTACTAATACTTTAATGAGAGTTAGTTGACATGTCAACACTATCTCACGACCAATTCGTACGAATTCGTACGAATGATAAAAAGTTGGCTAATTCGTACGAATTCGTACGAATGATAAAAAGTTGGCTAATTCGTACGAATTCGTACGACCTCACTCGTACGAATTTGTACGATTTGTCTAAACCCACGTGATGGGTAGGTTTATGGGCGGGGTCAGGGGTAGGTCATTCGTATGAATTCATACGAATTGGGCAATTCGTAAAATATGTACGATTTTGCAAAAATCTGGAAATAAAGTGTTGCTTCTTTATATAAAATTAGACTAATAAAATATGTTGAAATTAGATTTGATTTCTGTTTCATTCAGATTTCTTAGGATGACTGAAATTCTAATGACTTTATATTAGAGTATATTAGAGTTGGTTTTGAATAAGACATTATTTTCCCATTAAACACATCAACACCAAGTGTTGTTATAAAGTGGTCATAATGTTTGCTTATAAATAAAAACAAATAACTTTCATTATTGCCAAAGCCGAAGTTGCTTAAATACAATTATGCATGGAAAGGTAAATCCAGACCATATGTGGAATATGAAAGGTATTGCTTTGTGTAGGAAAATCGGATGAGGCAACATATGAGAGACGGTCTATTGGATTGAATGGCATACTACTGTACGGCATGAAGATCAAATATACTGAAGTTACATTTTCTGCCTCCAGTCCTGAACTCGAGGACTATGTGATTGCCTCTTTGTGATACATTACATTGACATGATTGCTGAATATTCTCCCGAGGAACGAGATAAAAAATGAAGAAAGGCCATAGAAGTTTCTGCTGGGACCTCAGAATTCATGGCATGCAATTGGATTTGCTGAAGGATCTTTCCGTGTGGCTGCAGCAATATTGATGACAGCCAGAGCTTTCACACACGGTCGCTCACCGCTCATGCTGAGGGACTTTCTCTAATCCGATTCTGCTATTAGTGCAGGAGACCTCTCAGCCGGGGGTCCGTCGCCCTCTCCCTCGCTCTCTGTTCTCAGAGCAAAGCAACCAAAGTGAGCTTCATGGGGCTTACTGCTGTTGAGAGGGCAGGCTGAACAGATAGAGAGAGAGAGAGAGAGAGAGAGAGAGAGAGAGAGAGAGAGAGAGAGAGAGAGAGAGACAATTAGAAGGATGCTAAAAAAAGCATGATCGTACAAAACTGGATCCATCAGCTTGACAGGTAGGACAAATGAGTTCCCTTACAGCAGGTTCCACTGTGCCTTATTTATTTGCATTAATAACCTGAAGGACAGATGCAGTGACCACTAAGCCTAATGAAGTGTTACGAGAGAGAGAGAGAGAGAGAGAGAGGGAGAGGGAGAAAGAGAAACTGTGAAGATTTTGTAAGCATATTGTCTATAGTCCTTGGAGTCAATTGTTTTATTTGTAATTACGCAATGAAACGTCAAATTGTGCGGACATTATTTTTGGCCAGACAGTCATACAAAGAAATTATAAACACATGGAAAAACAGGAGAGAACCAACTGATTGGGTTGTGTGTGTATTTTTTTCCCTGTTACCTTTTTGTTTTAAAATGCTTTTTTTTTTTGCAATTTTTTCCCCTGCCCACCGGGATGTTTAGAGGATATGCATTGACGTCACTTTCTTACATTTTCTTACATGTACCTCATATTTCTTGTCAAATCTAGTTGTACAGTCAATCGCAAAGCTCTTTCCCACTGTGTTATTAGATGTGTTTTGTGTGTCTTTCAGGGCATTCACGCTGAAAACAAATGCTGCAGTGCCGCTCAGTCTTTTTGCCACTCAGTGGGCGTAACCACAGTCACTCCGGCCGATGGTGACGTCACGCGCATACCCTCTTCAGGCTAAACTGAATGGAGATCAGTTACATTCCTCAAGTTTAATACAGATTCAGGAATATAAATGATTAGGCCTACCTTATTAAGCAGTAATCAGGTAGCAGGAGATAAGGCACAGGATATCATCAAGTCCCAGGTCAGACCAATAGGTGTGTTCGACACCTGGTCCGGCTGGATGTAACCAATTGGCGAGAGTTGCCATGTGCAGACGGGAGGAGCTGAAAACGGAGACTTGAATCGGACATTTTCGGCTTCCCGTAGTGACGCTCGCGCTGTGTTTGCATACTTTACCACAGCTGAACTTAAATAAATGCAATATTTGCCAAATACACAGATATTGCAGAGACATTTTCATTCAATACTTTATGTATTGCTTAATACAGCATCTGTTTGTACAAGAATAAATACTATCAATGAAGTGGGGTCTACGTTTTTTTAATCAGTTTTAATTTGATAAACATGACACAATATAACACTGATTCGCGACTACATGAAAGGTTTTTACTGTTATAAAAAAAAAACAGATCTGTGAGCATTAGTGGAACTGAAGGTGTGAGAATAAATCAAGCGGCAACCTTCCTGTCTCTCTCTTGAAACCAACACGGAAGTGACTAGAGACAGGCAGCAAAAGAGAGTCATTCCCATATTAAACCCATGTTAAAATGTCCAACCTTATAGCAGAAAAAAATTATGTTTACAGCCTGGTGAAAAAAGTGGTTTTGGTCTATATACTGTAGCTCATTTTGCCCTTCATGACAACTGTGAGGTTTTTTTTTTTTTTTTTACTCATCCGTTTCAAATTTATGGGGCCTTAAAGTTCTGCATAATTAACCTCCTGGGACCCAGGAATAGACTTTTGTCCGCTGTAGTGGACATTATATTTTAGTGAATTTCTCTTACACCATACATGTCACGTCGCAACCTGGGTGTCCTGTAAAGAGCACATTCAGGACTTTTCAGAGATACCAAATTTTTGGAGGTTTCACCACGAAAACAACTTATCCTTGGTCTTTAAAAATGTCTGACATTAATTTAGTGATCAAATGTAGCACTCTTATGGAAATATGATACTATATTGTAATTATCATTTAAATCGGACTACTTTTCAAATTGTATTTCATAAACCAACATCTCAGGAAAACGTTATGGGGTTTCAAAATCAAAAAATTACTTTATGTTACAGAACAGGACGTTGATTTCATACATGTCCACTGTAGAGGACATCAGGACTTAAATCATGTTTATCAGGCATTTTGGGAGACACAACAAGTGAATATGGAAATAAGTTATACATCAATATTCCTATGAAATATTAGATATTATTATTAAAATGTTGCTAATTATTACTCCAATTGTTACACTTCTTTTTTCATTAAATGTTAATCCAAGAACACATTATTGTGCACATTAGATACAGTGTATAGATACATTGCATTGAATGGGAATATTAATTTATCATTCATCATTTTATCCCCCTATTGCATAAAGTAAAATGCTGTATCAATTCATTCCGTTATATCTTTCATAACATAGTTGAGAATCATCTTTATACAAATTTTAGTTAAACTAAATCCTGAAACCCCAACATTTATTCGTGATTGAAAAAAAAAAAATCCCACTGGTTTTGCCTATACATATAATTTCATGTCATTTTATTTTTCAACTGAGTCCTGGTGTCCACTACAGAGGACATAGCATAACATATGAATAAAATATAATTGTTCAAAAATGTTTTTGTTTTTTTACCATTTGTTTCTTATGCTCTAAACAATGTGATGACATGAAAAGAAACAAAATTCAAAAACTATTTTCTTTCTGGGTCTCAGGAGGATACGGCCATGGCCTCTTGAGTGACAGGTGGATTGATTGCCGCCGCGGTCAGCGTTACTACTAGCCGTTTGCCTGCTGTCTATTAGCTGTTACGTCACCTCAGCTAATTTCTGTGCTTTTTTCAGGATTATTTCCTTATACAGTTTATGATTATTTCATACAATTATCAATTAATATGTATTGCTGTGTGGTTAATTGTACTAACATATCGTCCAAGAAGCGTGGGTTCCATTTTTTCCGGTGAGTGTTTAATTTACCTCAAGAGTAAGCTGGAAACGTTCGGTTCAGTTCAATTATCAACCGCCAATATCTTCCATCCGCCTGAGCTAACTTGATCCATAGACTTGATCACGTTGAGCTAGGCAGCGGTTTCAACAACCAGGCACCTCAGCTCAACCCACGTCCCGCCTCTTTGCTTATTTGCGGTTATCCGCTGCCAAGATGGCGACTGACAGCTACGGCCAGCAAAAATGCTATTCAGAAACCTACGGGTGACGTCATGCGGTGAATCTGGCCAATCGTGGAACAGCTGTGTCGTCATCAGAGCTCGACTCATTCAGAGAATGAACCAGGCTGCTCTCGAATCGTTCTCGCGGTTCTTTGATAGCATACGTTACAGTCATGTGGCGTCGGCGCTGTCTCAAGTCGGACAAAATTTCAAACCCGCATTCGCTGCTTCAAGTCAGCCGCCAATTGGTCGAACAAGCCTTTAGACTACTGAGAAGTGCACATGCAAAACCAAAACGGCCATTTACCAATCAGTGGCCAATCTCAAACTACAATGGATGTTATTCAACCATTTTCAACAGATATGCTGAACTTATGAAGGCCCACCCCTAAACCAAGCCCCCAGTGGATTGGAGTAAATCGGGTAAAGCAGTTGAAAATGCCCATCGTGGTTTGAAAACGCCCCACTGATTGGGAAACACCCACTAGTGTTCTGCAGAGATACATACCTGCATGATCTTGTGGTAATCAACTACAAATCACTGTTAGTTCAATGTCACTATGCTGTCGACTTTCATCAAAAATGCTGATCCAACAACACTTTAAACATTGAAATATCAACCTCAAACAAAATGATGGTTTGGATCAAAACTTAACATTGTATCAACCATGTTATCTTGGACCAGACCCTTACCAGATAGGCTAATCTTCATATCTTTCGATTTTTTGCAACGCAACTACATCATGTTCCTAATAAAAACATTTCATTATAGTCATGGAGAATAATCCAAGAAGGCCTGATGGTGGCTTAATCGACAAGCTCCTCTGTGCGGAGACCCCCTGTGACACATTAGCCTAGCACGCTATCCTCTTATCCTTAGCATTCCCCTGCAAACAAAATAATTGTTCGCTCATTTGAATAAGTGGCTCCCCAGCATGTATGATAACCATTGTTAAGACACACATAGCTCCAGGAAGATTGTTCTCTCTGTGAGATGAAGCCACGAGTGATGGACATGCTACTCGCAGATGCTCGCATATTCATTCCACGTATGGGGGGTAGAGAGGCACTTTTTAAACATGAGGCGGGAAGCTTGGGCAGGTATTTACTGCTGCCTCCCATCGCGCTCCTATTTGCCTCATCACGGGTGGCGAGGGAAGACGCGGGAGACTGAACGGTTTCTCTGAGCATCTGCAGATGCAATAACACGAGTCCCCGGAGGCATATAATAACCTATTACCTCCATCTCTGACTAAAACACACATTTAAACTACAATTACACCCCCTGCTTTCTCTCCCTCTTGCTTTTCATTTCATTCCCCTACAGCGTCTCCTCTGCAATTCAATGCTACAGCTTCCGCAGCTGTGTTCCCTGTACACCTCTCTCTCTCTTTCTCTCTTTTGCCTTTCCATTCTCTCTTTCATCAGCCGGTGAAAGAAGTGGGATCTCACAGCCTGAGAGGTGTTTAGTGGGCCAATTTATTACCTAGTACAATTTCTCTCAGCATATATTTCCTACTGCTCACATGCACACATATGAAGAGATTTAGACAAACAGTAAAGGGAGTTTTTTCTTTAACTTATTTCACATTGATTTCTGCACTTTTCTATCTGTTAAAGCAGAATTTGGTGAATCAGTTTCTCATAATGTACGTCATATTGGCCATTCTTTACATTACATGGTTCTCTTGACCAGGGGTTTTAAATTTTTGCCCAAATATGAGCATCCTCATCCTAAAAAATAAGCCATCCTCCATTCTAAAATTTAAGTCATCAATATTTTTGTCTTGTACAAAGGCCCAGTTACCCTTACTGTGAAATAATATGTCTTAAATATTATTTGGACACTATTTAATGGCTATTAAGTTACTTTTATTATGTTTCTTTTTATTATAATACTGTACTGTTATGCATTATTTATTAACTTATTTATTGCAATTAATTTTGAATTATCAATCTCTCATTTCATACAATTGATAGTAGTAATAAACAGTGATTGTAATAAAAAATGACCTCACATGACCTTGATTCCACTTGATTCATATGGACTATACATTTGCAATGTCTGAACATTTTGAAGCATCAAAGTCTAGGCGAAATGAACTTTCAACAGACGGAAATCTCTCAGGATTCAATACAAATATCTTCATTTGTGTTTCAAAGATGAAAGTCTTAAAGGTCTATTGTTCATTGTCAATAGTGTAGAGATGCATGAATCTCACAGCTCACACATAAGTTACATTTAAAGTAAGCACCTTTCTGATGGTCAACGTGGCAAATCCGTGTGACAAACTTGAACCCATTGCGGAATCTGCCTATTAAAATGACTGAATTTCTCCTGCGAAAATTTGCCAAACAATGGTCAATGTGATGGCACATTTATATTTTGGGTGACCTAACCCAATAACAATATGCAGCTAAAATTCCATAATAATTTCAACTCAAATCATTATTTCATGTCCATGGTGAGCATTATTTGTTAATGTAAGAAGCAGGATAATACAGTCAGCTATCAATATTGCAAAATAAACCCCTTGATGATACAAGACCTCAGTGCTCCTCGTCAGGGTCCTTATTATATCATAGCCTAACCTCAATGATGCCATGCTTAACGATGAAATGCAAAGCTAACTATAACATATTTGTTGTCACTGGTGTTGTCTGTCCCTGACAGGTGTGTATGCATATCTTTAAAAAAAATGATTGGCTACCAAAACAAATGTCTTTATTGTCAACAGCTTAAATAGAAATGCAAGAAATGTCTGAAGCAATTCCAGATAAATAAATAAAAAAATACAGCAGCTTATCAAGTAGCATTGCTATATGAGGGAATACTACAAGGTTAAAACCTTGCAGTGTGATTGTTGCTTTCCGCAGTCCTGGGTATATTCTGATTTTTGCAAGGAAACCAGCTTTTCAGGTTTGACCTGTTCGGATTTTGAATTATTAAATCCGCTTTGCTCTGATGTTAGTACAAAGTGTGCAGTCCCAGGGACATATGATGATACGGTGCGCTGATATCAGGAAATCCAGCACTATATATAAAAGTAGCAGGTTATAGGAATGTAAACATAAGCAAAAAGATATAATACAGCCACGGCAACAGAAAGCCTTTCATTTCAGACTGGCTGGATGCAATTTCATGGCCTGTTCTAGCTGCTGTGGAAAAAAGTGAAATCGATTGCCTGGATTGCATTTATACCTTATTGGACCACCTTTTTGTGCAGTGATAGTGACAAAAATGGATCTCTAGTCTGTGCTAGACTGACAGGAAGAAAAGAAAATGGTTTGAGCTGTGCCAAAACATGTGCTTTTATCCTCTGGCCTGAGATAAGGGCTCACAGAGCCAAGAATCAGAAAGTATATCTAATATATTCCAACTCCATTGTCTTATGTGAAACAAATATGAACAATGTGTATTCTTTTGAATAAATTATTCATATGCAGGAAGGCAGGAACCACTACTGAATTTGGAAAATAAATTACCTTGAAGAATTACATTGTGTGAGACATCATCCATATAAACCACAAAGGTCTGTATAATTGAAGATGAACCTTGAAACAATTCTAATGTTTCCTTGAGCTGATTGACAACAGCATGGCAATTTATCTAGAGAGAGGGAGAGATAGTTTGAAATTTATGGATTTAGTATTTATGGCATGAAATGAAAAGTCTCCCCATCTGTTTTCTAAATGCATAGATGTCTAAATGCCTAAATGATTTCTAAATGTCATAAACTCAATATTCTGGTAAAAAGACTGACTTTTCCAATGATTTAGTCCAGTAAGTAAATCTCTCACAACCTGTAAAGAATGTTTTTGGGTCACATTTCACCACAAAATAAGAAAAAAGTTATTATATAAAATTATTTTCAGTTCATTTAGATCTCATAATTGTATATGATTAAATAAATAAATGTTTGTATTTATACATTAAATACATTTTATAAAAGTTTGTATGTTGTAAATTGTTGTATTTATACAGTAATTTTATTATTCATTGATTATAATGGAGTAAAAAAAAAAAAAAGTTACAAAAAAAAGTAAAAAGTTGCAAGTAAAACACCAGAATGCATTAAAAGGGGAATTTGGATGAAAAGTGCTTATTTACTATAAAAATATTATCAGTGCTAAAAGCAGGCTGGAACTTTAAACAAATAAAAATTCTAGATTTTTCTATTGATTTTGGAATGACTCTTGAAATCACCAATATATTGTTATATTTGTCTTAATCAGAAAACTTAAACCTACGAAAGAACTGAATAAATGAGGGATGAATAGGTGAATAAAACTATGCATTTGGTTACAGGGTTCCCCAAATTGGGTTTTGTGAGGGAACTGCAAGGACGTTCATGGGTTGATTAAAATAGCAAATAAATAATTAAATCATAAAATGTAAAAAAACGAAAAAAAACTTATTATATAAAATATTATTTTATTTGTTTACCTGCATGTGACCATTAGCCAACATCAGTGAACAGTGAACAGGCAAATGTGTTATTAAATTACTTAAATTTTTTACTTAAAATCACAGGGGGTAGTAAATATTTATGTCAAAGGCTTACAAAAAAGGGTGGGACTCCCTAGGTTACACTAAAAACACATACATTTGTAGCATTATCCAAACTTGTCCCAGTCTGAAGCTACTAAGTGTGGCTCTGGCATGACAGCTACAGAAATCCATGTAGCTGAAGAATATATTACATTTTCTGTTACTCACACATAATTCTTTCAGGCTGGTCTGGAATCAGGTTCCTCCAGTACCATTGATTAGTCCTAAAATGTCTTTACTCTCAGGGAGTTTTTTCTGCCCACTGTGGCATTGTTCTTGCTCACTGGGGGTCTGGGCTTCCAATTATGTAAAGCTGCTTTGCAACAGTTACTATTGTTAATAGTACTTTACAAATAAATCTTAAGTGAAAGAAAAGAAAAGAAAAGAAAAGAAAAGAAAAGAAAAGAAAAGAAAAGAAAAGAAAAGAAAGAGGGGGAGCTGCTGGGTTGGTTTTGTTTACCAGGCTACATTTAAGCCTTAAATTGTGGAAGTTGTAGTGCTTGTAATGGCATACATGTCAATTCAATTTCAACGGGAACAGAAGACAAATGTGACGAAGAAAAGTGAGGAAGAAAGATAAGATAAAATAGATGTATCACCAGTTATTATTCAGGGCCGTAACCACCATAAACATGAGGGGCATATAAATATCAGTTACCCATAGTATAAAAACAAGCACACAGACGGTCCTAATGGAATAAACTCCCCTGATATTGCTTTAACAGACGGCCTCGAAAAAGCCTATTGGCTGTCATGGACGCTCGGGCAACGCTGATTGGCTGCTGCCTGTTTCCGGGGCTCCGTGCCATTAGTGACGTCTTCCCAGTCGCTGTGAGACAGATTGGGGAGAATGGCTGCCAGTGGAGGTTAGATCTTCTCTTCAAAATCCAAACTTATGTCCAAAAGTTTTCTAACTTGTATACGCGTAATTTATCTGTGATATTATTTTGTTTTGATGGAATGTGATAGAGTTTGACGGTTTGATCAAATATACGGCGAACTCCGGTGGTTGTTTGGATATAGGCAGAAAAGTACGGATAGGTAGCAGCTAGCGAGACTAGCTCAGCGAGAGACTGTAAACACTCGCTTAATGCTCGCTGGTTTACGATACCATTCATTCAACTACGTTAACCTTCGTTTAACTGTGCACTTTCATGACAACAATGCGTTGTCACGGTATGTTTCGTGCTATGAAACGGCTCTAGCCTGGACTTGAATGGCTCAAGACCGGACTAGCCTGATGTTGTGCTAACCGGTAAAACAGCACCTGGATTAGCACAGCTAATAAGTTAAGCATCGAAACTCGCTTACTCGTAGTAACCAAACAAATGTATTTGATCAGATTAGCAGGAGAGTATTAAATGTCTGAGCATGTCAAAAGCAATACTAGTTGTTTAGACCATATGGCTTATTTTTTTCCGGATCTAGTTGCACACACATATAAGGGCTGTGGTTGGTTAGTTGGTTTATGGGAGACTTGTTTTGTCTGTTATTTTTGTCACTATGAATAGCTCTGAAACAACATTAGCAAGTAAGCTTGGATGTCGTTGACTTTTTGCACTGAGGATGTGGGTTGAGAACATCTGTTGAATGAGCTCTTTACTAAAGTCTTTGTTTCGTCAAGTTGTTGTTCAGCAGGATTTTCATTGAAACCCAATGTTTTTGACTCCGCCTTTAGTTCTAACGAAAATCAAGGGCTAGTTAAGCGTAAAAACGCTAATTTCCCATATTACATCAGTTTAGAGGTTCGAATTAGGGCTGTAAAATTGATTAATCGTATCTAACACAAAAAGTGTGTTTACATAATATGTGTGCATATGTATTATATTTATATATAATATTTCTGTGTGTGTAAACTGTATATAAACACATTTAGACATACTGTAAGAAATTAGAATGTAAAACTGTCACTGTAAAAGAATCCTACTTGTCATTCATGTTGTTTAATGCCGCTATAAAATGTCATCATGTCAACTGTCAAACGCTTTTGTCTTGTAGACATAGGAAAGCTGTTACAAGTACAGAATGGGACTCCAGCAAGCACAAGTTACAACGGGGTAGATGCCCTACATGCCTGTAATATCCTCCAGCAGCTTAAAGCCTTGTACGACGAAGCTCAGTTGACTGACATTGTCGTGGAAGTGGACCATGGGAAGACATTTTCTTGTCACAGAAATGTCCTCGCTGCCATCAGCCCTTACTTCAGGTAGCACCTGCACAGACCCCACCTCTAAACTTTAAGCATCAACTGTTTTTGTAACATTTGTTGAGAAATTGCAAAATATAGCCTAGATTGAACTACAGACCCTTCATCCATTGCAGATATGATGTATAAAGATTTAATCATTCAGTTATTTATTATTCACGGATATGAAAGTTTTAAACTGATTGATTAGACAGTATTTTCCTATTCATTTTGGCTGATAGCAATACTTATCAGTCGGCATGAAACGTAAGTTGCGATCGTCTTTTCTCCCCCAATGTGATGTACATCTAAGTGGAACTGCTTCTCGAACAAACACTTTTGATATGTTAAAATCAACCCAAACAAACAGCCCACCCTTCATTGCACAAACCCGCAATGCATGCGAAAAATAAAGCGAAGATGATAAATGAATGAGAAGGAAGAACAAAAAATTAACATACAGTACACAAGAATATATACTGTGCAAGCAAGAGTTTGTTGTTAGTTGCCAGCAGCTCCAGACAAGCAATGACACTCAAAACTGTCCTGTTACTATAGATAACATTTCAATAACTGCATATCTTGGTTCTGTGAAACCACAAAACCAATGTTACTTGCGCATGGAGCAGAAAAAAACGCAACCTCAGCATCCGTTTTCAGGCCTTTCTGCTTGGGTTTATTAATGCAGATTGTCAATTGTTCTTACTACTTTGAGTAAAGATAAAGGATGGAGCAAGATTTGTTTTGCAAACTTTAATCAGTCATAAACTTTAGTGCTCGGCTAATGTATGCACTGTTATTGATACAGTTCTCTTATGTGCACCACAATAAATTATAAATGTACACATCGGTTTGTTGATGGATATACACTTGTTATGCTGATGGTGAGGAATTATAGTTGCAACATCTCACAATGTACCTCAAAATAAGTAGCGTATCTCTGAGAAACGTCCTGCCCAAGCCGTCCTTACGATGGAAGTCCGGGTTGAATAACTAGTTCTTCCAGTGTTTCATCATCGGACTCGCACTCAGATTGATATGGTAAAATCGACGCCATTGTTACTGTCTTTGCAGTAGGCTCTCAGAAAGGAGGGATTTAGAGAGACTGATTCATCTGACGAGTCGTTTGAGAATCATTGAAAAATGTTGTGATGTGCAATGTATATTATGAGAAAATTAAAGTGTTTTTTGACCTTTGCAAGTAAACCTACAACAGTAGGAGACAAACAAAATTAGGAACATATAAGGGCACATAATAACATAATAAGGGCACTTTAATGTCTCTTAGTAGTAGGGTTAGGTATCATTTGAATTTTAGCGATTCCAATTTTGCATATTGATTCCGATTCTTATCTTTAAAAAAATTAAAATTGGATATCATTCACATTTATTCTAAGTCTTTTTGACATTTTGTTGCAGCTGAATACCATGAACATAAATCATCAGGCTAAAGGACACTTGCACAAGGAACTTTTGCCTATGGTTTTAACAAAAATAACACTGCAAAAACAACTAGCCTAACTAATATACATGTCAAGCATTATTAAAGACAAGTAAACACTTAAATGAGAACAAATTAGCAACAATAGCACAAATTAATACAACCGAACAAAGATACAAATGAAATAAACTGAGTTTTGATATTTTCAGGTAGGTCTTGTTCTTTAATATAGTAAACTGTAATCAAATGTAAAATAACTTGCAGGAGTATTAGGCTGCTGTCACTTTAATACAGAATTCACGGATCCAATATACTGTTACACCTGCATTTTCTTTATCAACTGTTTACAATGATGCATAACTCCTGCTTTGTTGTGTTCACATTGTAATGGGGTTTTGCTTTATCTTCAGATCCATGTTCACAAGTGGCCTTACAGAGAGCAGTCAGAGGGAGGTGCGGATTGTTGGCGTGGAGTCAGAGTCCATGCATTTGGTTCTGGACTATGCTTACACCTCACGGGTCACTCTCACCGAGTCTAACGTGCAGGCCCTGTTTACCGCCGCCAGCATCTTCCAGATCCCAGCCCTCCAAGACCAATGTGCCCAGTTTATGATCAGCCGTTTAGACCCTCAGAACTGCATTGGGGTCTTCATGTTCGCAGATGCCTATGGCCACCAAGAGTTGCGTGAGCGTTCACAGGATTACATCCGCAAGAAGTTTCTGTGTGTGATGGGAGAGCAGGAGTTCCTTCATCTGACCAAAGAACAGCTGGTCAGCATTCTCAACAGTGACGATTTGAACGTGGAAAAAGAGGAGCACGTGTACGAAAGCATTGTGCACTGGTTGGAGTACGACGGTCCACGGCGGGAGGTAGATTTACCCGAGGTTTTTGCCAAATGCATCCGCTTGCCCCTGCTGGACGAGGCCTTTCTGAGTCGTATACCCCCAGCCTTCGCCCTGGCCTTGTCCAGGGATTCCTCGGATAAGGGTTGGCTCAACGGCACCAACGGCTGTCCACAGCGGCTGGGTATGACTGCATCCGAGATGGTCATCTGCTTCGATGCAGCTCACAAGCACTCAGGGAAGAAGCAGACCGTGCCTTGCCTGGACATTGCTGCCGGGAAGGTGTACAAGCTGTGCAAGCCGCCCAATGACCTCAGAGAGGTCGGCATTTTGGTCTCATCAGAGAACGACATCTTCATTGCTGGAGGCTATCGGCCGAGCAACAGCGAGGTGTGCATCGACCACCGCGCAGAGAGTGACTTCTGGCAGTACGAACATGCTGGCAACAGGTGGCTCCCACGGTCGCCCATGCTCCGGGCACGCATCGGCTGCAGGCTGGTGCACTGTTGCGGGAAACTCTACGCTCTGGGTGGTCGAGTGTACGAAGGGGACGGACGAAATGCTTTGAAATCCGTGGAGTGCTATGATACCAGAGACAACTGCTGGACGGCGGTCAGTCCCATGCCGGTGGCCATGGAGTTCCACAGCACAGTGGAGTATAAGGATCGCATCTATGTGCTGCAAGGTGAGTGGGGTTATTGCAGAGTCGCCTGAAATCAGGGTCATCAAAGTGTGCAAACACATATATCCTTGTAATTCATTGGCCTGTCATGTCTTCTAGCTCTGCTTAGATGATAAGGTCAGATGGGTTAACCTCTCTCAGCAAAATCAGCAATAACTGAGAGCATAAAAGAGCTAGAGTAGCTCTTAATCTTTAGGGATGCACCGACGTTTCAGCCCCTGAAAAAAGTGCCATTGGAAGTTATTGGTCAAAATAAAGAAATACTTATTTAGAAAGAAAAATATAAAGGGCGACTGATATTTTGCTGGAAAGAGCCGTGTTTTTAGTTGATTAGCCCGTCATGCTTCAGTCGCAATCCAGTTTTGATATTGTGATGCTTTACAATTTGATTGAATCATGTGTGGTTAAAGTAATGTTTATAGTCTATATTACACACTAAAACATGCATAAATACAAATTTACACTTTTCTTGTTTTAAAAAATATTGGTAGCACTATTTTAGTGTCCTTGTGACAAATGTCACATACTGTCGTGTACTTTTTTCAGTTAAGTAGTTTCTTTTTAACACTGTACAATAGATTTGTCAAAAAGTGGCGACTTCGGTACCAAGTCGGTTCTGAAATTTAAAAAAAAGTGCTGTTGAGCGGACTCGTCAACACCTTTGATTGCCCATTGTACTCACGCGCTCATCGGACATGTCTGATTGGCTACAGTGATCAGCGCTTCAAAAACATGGAGACGGGAGCAGAAAGCTTGTGCTTTCAAACGCTCCCGTTTTTTAAAACACTTTCAAACACTTCCGTGTGCTCTGAAACGCTCCAGTGCGTTGATCATTGTAGCCAATCACAGACATATCCGATGAGCACGTGAACACAATGGCCAATCAGAGGTGTTTACGATTCCGCCCAAAGCGCCACAATTCAAAAATGTCAGTTCCGACTTGCTACCGAACTCTACTATACAATATAAAATACTAATTTGTGATGTTATTTACATATTTAGCAGTATTGGCAACCAGTTTGGATATTGATCATTCTTTTATTACGACTCTTTCTCAGGAGAGTACTTCTTCTGTTTTGACCCTCGCAAAGACTACTGGGGGCATTTACCGTCCATGAACGTTCCCCGTGCTCAAGGCTTGGCCGCCCTGCATAAAAACTGCATCTACTACATAGCAGGCATCTGCAGGAACCACCAGCGCACCTTCACCGTTGAGGTGTACGACATCGAGCAGAACACCTGGTGCCGTAAAAGAGACCTCCCCTTCGAGCAGGCGACCAGCCCCTACATCAAAGTGCTTCTGCTTCAGGGCCGATTGAATCTGTTCGTTCGAGCCACGCAAGTCATGGTAGAAGAACACGTGTTCCGCACCAGCCGCAAGAACTCTCTCTACCAGTACGACGATGAAGCCGACCATTGGACAAAGGTTTACGAGACGCCGGACCGCCTCTGGGACCTCGGCCGACATTTTGAGTGTGTGGTAGCCAAACTATACCCTCAGTGTCTTCAAAAAGTGCTGTGAGTGGCGAGAAGGGGGGAGATCATGACACAACGGGCTGTTTGAGACAGCTGATCAATATTTTCGGAGGAGGGGGATGGTGGTACTGCTCAATACATGGTGCTGTCTGTGTCCCCAACACCAGAACTGCAGGGGAAGTCTTAAAGCGTTAAAGGTTTCAATCAATAAACTTGAGGGTGCTTTTCGAAAAAAAAAAGAAAAAAAAAATCAACAACAGTGTTTTACGTTTGACTATTGTGCACAAAGCACCCTCACAATTGCTTGTTTTACAGTTAGAAGAGTGAATCATAAGTGCAATTATCTTTTTTTTTCACAGATGTTCAGTCATCTGTTCCATTGTTTCTTCAAAGTTTTTGTTGCTGTCTGGCTTGGGTTGTTGGCATGCATTGTTGGCGTACATGAGCAGTTGATGTCCTTGAGGACAAGCAGTATGTCAACAGCTGAGTAAAAAAATAGAATAATAGGTGAAAAAAATAAATATTTATAGCTATAAATATTCATACGGGTATGATGAGCGATTTTGCTCACTGTTAGTGTGAATACTGTTTTTTTTTTTTTTTTTTTTTATTGTCTTTTCTTTCAGTTTTTCAGATGTATAAGTTGACCCATGCCACCTACAAAGAGACTTTCTGTGGTTTGCTTAAGAACTTAAGAGAAGTTTGATTAATAATGGATGTTATTTTGTTTGCCAAGATGTGGTTGTATTTTTATTTTTTATCTTAATTTTTCTTTAAGTCAACCCATGTTCTGCAACATCACAACAGTTTTTAATTTTCATTTGGACTCTACCGTTGAGCCCAGCTCCCACGTCGAAATCTATATCTTTGCAATTTCACATCACCAGCCAGATCTTTAGTGAGGTTACAAGATTATTCTCAGTCTCCATATTGGAGAAAAAAAAAAAAAAAAAAGGATACCAGCATTGTGTTGCTGAAATCAAAAGTGGGCAATTTGTTGACAGCCAATCAAACAACAAGAACAGCTCAGATCAGGAGAGAACATCGAGCGGGTTGGAGAAGAGATGGCCAAAATGTGGATGCTTACATTCCACTGTCATTTATCGAGTCCTTGTATCTGAAACCTACAGGTGCAGTTTGAATATAAATGCCTCCAAAATGCCAAAACGTGTTCAAGGAGTCCTAGCCTGCACCCCATGGCAGCAATAACAGGTGTTCTGTCATTGTTTCTCAGATAAAGTGCATTAGAAACTTAAGCAATGAATAATTCCAGGAAAAATGGCCTTTGTTGGTTAACGTTCAGTGAGATGTGTTGCTATCCAGGGATGTTACAGTGCCTGTTCATATGAAAAGCCCAGGCATCATTTAATGGTGTGAGCAAAGCCTATATGAAGTCTTACAGTACACTTTGCTTTTGACTTTAGAAAAGGTCTGTTTTGCAAATGAATCCAGTCCTCCTATATATATATATATATAGCATTCATGTACTCACACATGCCCTGTAAATGAACACTTTCTTTTATTTCTTTCCATCCCCTTATCTTCCAGTCACAAACTATGGAGAAGAAAATAATCGTTTTTGGTGCTGCTTTTTTGACAATCTTGTACAGAATATACAGTGATTTTACAGCCATTTGTCGTTGCTTGACGCTTCCAAAAGTTGTCAGTCTTCTAAGTTATTGTCTCTGGACATCTGTTTGTTTTTTTCCGGCCTCATGTTTATTTCGTCATGCAGGTTCCTGATTTTGCACTACATTATTTCCTCCCTTGAAAGCGTCTCAGAATATAGAGCTCTCTGTTTTCAGACACGGAGACCGAGGACGTTGGTAAGCGGCGTCTTTAAATAGGACAGCTGATGCGCTCTCGTGCCGGGCTCTTTGGGGCCTGCGAGGCCGAGCCTCATCTGGGGTTTTGGTGAAGGGAGAGGGATGAGAAATGACATTGGCTTTGGTGCAGTTGGCCGCACGTTTCACATACGCTCAGTAGCACGGGAACCAGAAATGGACACTTCTCAGGATTATTGTTGATACACAGTACTGTATTTAAATGGTTTGTTGTATGTGTAATATACTGTACCATATGTTTGCTGTACTTGCACAGTTTTTGTAAACAGGATTTTTTTGTCCTTTATTTCTAACTTGAAAAGTAGATTTTTTTTTTGGTTTGTCTGTTTTTCCTCTTTTCTGATGGGTGTGGTTTGCTTTTTTTTTTTAAATATTTTAATATTTACTCTCTTAGGTTTGTTAGAGTTTATGATTTTGCTCTGTTAAATTGTGAATCACAAAACACAGGACATTAACACAAGCATTTTTTTTTTTTTTTTCAGAGTGTGTTCTTTTGTTTGTTTGTGATTGCGCCAGTCTTAAAGAACACAAAGCATTACAGAAAATAAGTTATGGCAGTGCTACTTTCCAAAACACCAGTCTGTCAGATGTTAAATAAAAGCTTTGAAAGAATTATAAATTATTCTTTTGTGTAGTTGGCTGCTGCAGGTGTGAATGCTCTACAGCCACTTCTTTGTTTTTTTTCTCAGCTTGCGGTTAATTTATCCACAGAAGTTAAAACAGTGTTTTATTTTCCTTTTGCATCTGCTTTGCATTTGATTTTTTATGTCTTTGGTTTGCTTGTATGTATGGTGTGAGTTTAGTAAACATTCATTGATCTCTACTGTGAAATTCACCTTGCACATAATTTGAAAAATAAAACAATAAAAAAGTAAATGGTGTTATGATTTTATGAGTGACTAATTGGTATAGGAGGTTGACGACTTCCATAAAGTAATTTTTTTAATCAATTTTTTTTTAAACTGGGCATATCAATTAACATTTTTTCCTTTTTCTTTAATCACAGGACAAAATTGGGTAATGAGCTGCCTACAATTTTCTGTTATTTTACAGATTTCTTTGAGGAAAGCAAGAAACTGAAATTCATTTATTTCTCATCTCGAACTTCTTGAACTGTTTTAGAAAGCACAGTTTGCATTATGATAATATATGAAATACTGTATATGATGTTACAAACAGGTTCTTAATTATGGCCCCGCTTGCATGTCCTGGCTGATAAACAGCCTAATTTTTTTGGTTACCAAAGTCATCGTTGTGTTGTTTTGGCAAACATAGGTGCAATATTATATTAAATGTTTTGTTCATATTTAGAAAGAAGATGAATGTATAGACAGAGAGGACATTTTTACTATCTATATTTGTAGTGATCTGTGTTTGTTTAATATAAAATCACAAAAGGAAGAAAATACAAACCCAACCACAGATTTCATTCAATGTTCTTTTCAGTTCTTTGCACCTATCACGGCTCCTCTCTCTATGAAGTGGTTATGTCTCATAAATCATCTTGAGCGTGTACCATTATATCTATCCTGACTTGAGTTTCTGCTTTTATCTATCTTGGCTTCACTAATGAATGTTCAAAATCCTTGACCATCTACTTTAAAGAGTTTCAGATGGCCGTGCTTGTCCTCCCTCATGCTTCCTGTTTTTTTTTTTTTTTTTTTATGTGAGGG
Organism: Rutilus rutilus; assembly: GCF_951802725.1. Classification (NCBI taxonomy): domain Eukaryota; kingdom Metazoa; phylum Chordata; class Actinopteri; order Cypriniformes; family Leuciscidae; genus Rutilus; species Rutilus rutilus. The sequence goes on from NC_140227.1 coordinate 15,806,748, forward strand.
TTTGCTCTATTCAATTATTCAATGGAAACCTATTTATAATCAAACTGGGATGAGAACTGAATATTAATTTGCTCCAAAATTGATTTTCAAAATTGAAAATTAACTTGCCATCTAAAAGATTTTTGCTCTCAAATTTGGGCAAATCTTAAAGATTCTGGCAGTACTTGTTGTTTAGCATTCGGTTTAAAGAGGAACTATTATGCTTTTTTACATTTTCAACTTTCTTTAAGTTTGTAATGTTGCTGATTGACCATGATAAAGGTCTGCAAATTTACAAAGCAAGTCCAGATAGCATTCATATCCGGGCCTCATCTGGGCCAACTATGGCACATATGGCTCAGTTCTGGCAATGGCAAAGGTCATATGGGCCGTATCTGGCCCACACACATCAAGCCAGTTTAAGTGCGAGTTGTGTCTTGCTGTGTGTGGCCCATGTGAACTTTGCCGCTGCCAGAACTGAGCCATATGTTCCATAGTTGGCCCAGATGAGGTCCGGATATGTATGCTATTGCTAGCCACACTAAGGATGAGTCATCGCCGTCATTCCATACGGTATGTGGGCCAGAAGAATGTGGTTTCAGAAACTGAAGCGAGCTCCGCAGCCGACTTCTACCCTACAGTCAAAGCGGTGTTACATCACAAAAGTGCAGACTCATAGGAAGACCGCGAGGCTGCCATTTGGGACAGGGCCTTAGTAATATGTTGAAACTTGTGGTTTTGGTAAGGGACGAGACTTTTCTTAAGCATGCTCAAAGCATTTGACCAGTCACAACAGTCCAGTCCAGACCAATCAGAGCATATTGTGATTTTTGGAACTAAAAAGAGCATTACTGACAGACTGGGAAGAGAGGTGCTGCAACAATAAGGTGTTTTTTGAACATTCAAGGATGAAAACCTATTCTAGTAGACCCCCAAAACAAAATCAAGACTTTGTAAAAGGACATAAGATAGAGTCTTAAAGACACGGAGCCTCATTTATAAAATGTTGCCTAGAAACCGTCCTTCACTTCCCAGACAGCAACATAGTGTCGGCCCAGATCCGACCCACATCTGGGCTGTGTGGAATCCACGTGTACTAGATGTGGGCCGGATGGGCCGACACTTTGTTGCTGTCTGGGTTGATCTTACGATCATTTCTCAAATCTGCATAAGTGTGTTTTAGAGAATGGAAAAACAAAATGTGCATATGGCTCTCCAGATGAAATTGTTTGCAGCTGAACGGTTTCAGTTCTCTGCCTTGTAAACGCCGCCTAATATTTTTTTTTAACATAAGCGAGCCGTACCGTACCGTACCTTGCAGTGGAAAAGCGCCAAAGCGTGCCGTACCGTACCATGCAGTGGAAAAGCGCCAATAGAGCACCAGACAGCGTCCAAATCCTTTCCTTGAAAATGATCAGTTCTTAAAGACACCCAGACAGCAACATTGCGTCGGCCCAGATCCGGCCCACATCTGGTACGTTTGGAATCCACATGTCCCAGATGCGGGCCGGATCTGGGCCGACACTATGTTATTCTCTGGGATGATAGCAAATGACAAACATATTACATATAAAATATACCACATGAACAGGTTTCTAAGTGTCTATTATGGCAGCAGCACACAGGAAGAACATATAAAAAAGACAGAGAGAGAGAGAAGGGAGAAAATGAGTACGAGACCCAGCGGTCCCATGTGTAATAGCAAAGGCAGAGGGCTTCATCATACTGCCCTTGGCTTCACTTTCCCCAATGTCACCCTATATGCAGTGGAAGAAAGACAGCAGGAATACATCAGACACGCTTCCATTGCTTCTCTTCCACACACACAAAACAAATGCTCCCAGCTGGAGCTCCATCATAAGCTCACCTGAGCAGCTTTGACTTTGGCAGTCGGGCTGTTGAAAATGTAATGGAAGAGAGACCTCTGATACCAGAGGAGAGCCCACTTCACTGAATCGAGGTACATGCAAAGCTGTTATTTCTTTTGTTTAGAAAGCAATGACGTAAAAACAAAAATCCATTATGATGGAGACAATCAGAATGCAAGGACAGCCTGAATGCCTGCAGCTCACGTGAAATGAAAGACTTTTTTTATGCTTTCATTTTCATCCATGTTTTTTCCTTCGAGCCGTTACTGTAAGGATTGTCTGGTGCTTATTCATGAGGATGTGAGGCGTCCTACGAAATTTATAGCCAAACCCAATCACAAAAGCTTTTCAAGGTTGTAAGCATTCGCAATGAAGGATAATCGCACCGTTGTCAGCTGGTAACTGTAATCTTTGAAAATGATCCATGTCTCATAAACATGTAATCTTCCATGTGTTTATGAGGGATGCTGAATTATGAGTGGTTGCACATTCTGTAAGCCTGGAAAGACGAGCATGTAGTAATCACTTTTGTGTGGAAGCTTCTTTTGATTGATGTTTTCTATTGTTCCTTCACTGTGACATCGTAATGTGGATGAAATATGATTGATATTCTGTCTCAGGGGTGAAACAAGAATTCAAAATGTTTTGATTACTGAATCATTTAAGAAAAAAAAAAGTGTACAATAAATGTGTTTGTGTTTTCCAATTAATTTCCAAACCTGCCCTCTCAAAGCTTTGAAAACATCAGTCAAATGAATGATTGTATTCAACTTTTATATAGCAACTTTTTCTTAGAAGACATTCTGCAATTGAAAAGGCCTGAGGTGACCTTAATATAGAGACTTTATGATTACAGGGAAAAGGGCAATTGCGTATGGTCATCATTCTAGACTGAATATTAATAATGACCAAAACATAATATATTAATTCTATCATCATCTAAACATTATATTCACTGTATCAATTAATCATATTTTAATGTATAATACCTGGTTGGACCTCCTTTTGCCTTCAGAACTGCCTTAATTCTTCATGGCATTCGACAAGGTGCTGAAACATTTCTTAGAGATTTGTCCATATTGACTTATTGCTGCAGATTTGTCGGCTGCACATCCACAATGCGAATCTCCTCTTCCACCACGTCCTAAAGGTGCTCTACTGGATTGAGATCTGCTGACCATGGAGGCCATTTGAGTATTGTGAACTCATTGTCATGTTCCAGAAACCAGTTTGAGATGATTTGAGCTTTGTGACATGGTGTGTTATCCTGCTGGAAGTAGCCATCAGAAGATACACGGTGGTCATAAAGGGATGAACATGGTCAGCAGGCTGTGGTAGGCTGTGGCGTGTGGTGCTCAATTGGTACTAAAGGGCTCAAAGTGTGTCAAGAAAATATCCCTCACACCATTACACCACCACCAGCCTGAACCGTTGATACAATGCAGGATGGATCCATGCTTTCATGTTGTTTACGCCAAATTCTGACCCTACCATTTGAATGTTGCAGCAGAAATCAAGACTCGTCAGACCAGGCAACATTTTTTCAATCTTCTATCGTCCAATTTTGGTGAGCACGTGTGACCTGTAGCCTCAGTGTCATGTCCTTAGCTGACAGGAGTGATCTTCTGCTGCTGGAGCCCGTCTGCTTCAAGGTTTGAGGTGTTGTGCGTTCAGAGATGCTCTTCTGCATACCTTGGTTGTAACGAGTGCTTATTTGAGTTACTTTTGCTTTTCTATCAGCTCGAACCAGTCTGACCATTCTCCTCTGACCTCAGGCATTTTCACTCACAGAACTGCCACTCACTGGACATTTGCTCTTTTTCGGACCATTCTCTGTAAACCCTAGAGATGGTTGTGCATGGAAATCCGTAGATCAGCAGTTTCTGAAATACTCAGACCAACAAACAAGCCACATTCAAATTCACTTAAATCACCTTTATTCTCCATTCTGATGCACAGTTTGAACTTCAGCAGATCGTGACCATGTCAACATGCCTAAATACACTGAGTTGATGCAATGTGATTGGCTGATTAGATATTAGAAAAGGTGTACCTATTATAGTGGCCAGTGAGTATATCATTTTTAATAGGCTAATATAATGTAATATGGCATTTTTTTATATTATTTAAAGGGGTCCTATTATGCCCTTTTACGAAGTCTTGATTTTGTTTTTGGGGTGTACTAGTAGAATATATGCGTTCTTGCTTGATTGTTCAAAAAACACATTATTTTTCACATATTTTACATTATTACAGCACCTCTCTCCCCAGTCTGGCTCGAGCGCGTCGTTTATTTCCTGTTTCCATGAAGCCCCTCCTTCTGAAATACGAAATGTCAAGTCAAGTCAAGTCAAGTCAAGTATATTTGTATAGCGCTTTTCACAATACAGATCGCATCAAAGCAGCTTCACAGTATTAAATTAAAATAATACAACAAGGTTTGTTTCTAGTGGAATTTATTGATAAAATCAAATTAGATATCCCCAGAATATCCCCAACTGAGCAAGCCAAAGGCAACAGTGGCAAGGAACCGAAAAACTCCATCAAGTGACCTAATGGTGTCCTAAAACTCCATCAGGTGACCTAATGGAGAAAAAAAAAACCTTGGGAGAACCCAGGCTCAGTCGGGGGCCAGTTCTCCTCTGGCGTTTATTAACTAGAGGCCGGATTGTAATTTGAACTGTAAGATTAAAAATATTATATGAATGCCTGGCTGAAGAGATGCGACTTTAATCTAGTTTTAAACTGGGAGAGCGAGTCTGAGCAACGAACAGTATCAGGAAGGCTATTCCAGAGTTTTGGAGCTAAATGTGAAAATGCTCTCCCTCCTTTGGTGGTTCTGGATATCCTAGGTATGACCAAAAGCCTTAAATTAAGTGATCTTAAAGAGCGCGATGGATTATAGGGCGATAGAAGATCCGTTAAATAGACTGGAGCTAAGCCGTTTAGGGCTTTATAAGTCAGTAGCAATACCTTGTAATTAATACGGAACTTTATAGGTAACCAATGCAGTGATGATAAAATCGGTGTTATATGATCATATTTTCTTGATCTAGTAAGAACTCTAGCGGCGGCATTCTGGACTAACTGTAGCTTGTTAATTGAGGATGCAGGACAACCAGCTAATAAAGCATTACAGTAATCTAGTCTCGAGGTCATGAATGCATGAACTAACTTTTCTGCATCAGAAACTGATAGCATATTACGTAGCTTAGCAATATTTCTAAGGTGGAAAAAGGCGGTTTTTGTAACATAAGAAATATGATTTTTGAAAGACAGGTTGCAATCGAGTATAACACCCAGGTCTTTTACTGTAGAGGATAAAGTAACAGGACATCCTACTATATTAAAGTTGTATTGCGAGAGGTTTTGCGGGTGGTTTTTTGAACCGATAAGTAGTACCTCTGTTTTGTCTGGATTTAATAAAAGAAAATTACGCGTCATCCAATCTTTTATATCGTTAACACACTCTGTCAATTTGGATAATTTAGCGTTTTCATCTGGCCGTGATGAAATATATATTTGAGTGTCATCAGCATAACAATGGAAACTAATTCCATGTTTCCTTATAATATTTCCAAGTGGCATCATATATATACTGAGAATAATAGAGGGCCTAACACAGATCCCTGCGGCACTCCATAGTTTACTGGAGTTATGAGAGATTTTTCTCCATTTAAACAGACAAAATGGTAGCGGTCAGATAAGTATGATCTGAACCAGCTTAATGCTTGTCCTTGAACACCAGTATAATTTTGTAGTCGATCTAAGAGTATTGTGTGATCTATAGTATCGAACGCAGCACTAAGATCAAGTAAAACTAATATTGAGATACAGCCTTGGTCAGAAGCTAAAAGTAAATCATTTGTGATTTTAACGAGCGCAGTTTCAGTGCTATGATGCGGTCTGAATCCAGACTGAAACTTTTCATAGATATCATTTTCTTGCAAGAAAGAACACAATGTGCTGTGATTGGTTAGCTGGCCCAGTGTGTTGTGATTTACATCACTTAGCACCTGTTCGGGAAATGTCACGCCCCTTACCATAAATGCGAGCTCTACTCAAATGTAAATATTAAGGATGGCATCAATTTCAAACCAATTCAACAAATCTGATTGTCCAGAATGGATTTTGCAAGCACGGATTTCACAGGACGTTTCAGAGTGGTATGTTTTTTTTGTAATTTTCTTATATATTTTAGATACAAAGTTATACATTTAATCATGATACATGTCCAAAAACTATGATAATACAAACAGTAATCAATCATGGTTAATTTTGATAAGGGGCGTTGAACAGGCTTACAAAATGGAGAGCTTACAAAAGCTACAGTAAACACTATATCAACACTAATGTTGGCTATTAGGTGAGCGTAAGCAAAGCTTTAGCAACAACATAAAACTTATAATTGGAACTGGTTATAGAAAATGTAACTACAAATAATTAGACATACTTACAAGTTGTAATCCACAAACAATAGATTGTCCAGACAAAGTGAAAACTGATCTGATTTCAGGAGAAGCTTTTGTGCGAAGCCTGCATCATACTCTCTTAGGTTCTGGAAGCTGTTCTCCGTTAAAATGTGCAGAACACAGATAAACGTTGGGGTTATAATGTTCAGGAACAGTGTTTTAAATACATTTTAACCATTCTAAGTTCGTCAGCCTTAGGAAGGTCAAACAAATGAGTTTTGGAAACGGTGGAAAAAGCAGTGTCTCTTTGACATGGCTATGTTTACATGCACAACTTCGGACAGAAGTTTCAATCGGACAGAATTTATTCCGACTGATGAATCCGAATGTAGGCTAGTGCTTACATGAACGCTAAACAAAGTGATCGGGTTGATGTGCACATTTATATGTCTCAAGCTTCAAACCGGAATTCCTTTTTGGACATGCACAAATATACAGTTTACTGCTGTTTGCACATAACAACTATTCTCCTAAATTGGTTCTTTATTTGTTAAACAGATTCTTTTAAATCTTAAACAGATTTATTATCCGTTTCTGCTGGTCATAATTTTGAGACAATGAGCATATGAACCGTTTTCCAGCGTTTAGTTGATCCTGCTCATTGTCACAGTTGTAAACACAACGGCTTTCTTCTTTCACGAGGGGGTTTTGGCGTCATGGCATTTGTTTCCAGGCGGACCGATTAAAGAAGGCGACACACACGTCTCCCGGACATCCTGTAGAATTCAACAAATCAGATTGCGACTTTGAAACTCCTGAAGTGTTTCCAGAAAAGTGTGCCATATGCATCAGACGTTCAGCCAACGGTCCGTGGGCGTAAGACTGTCATTTATATGACACTTTATTCAACAGGAAGAACAGCTCGTTCTGCGTGTCATATTTCATGACGCTATTTATATGTCATTGCACATGCGGAGCCCTTTCAGTTTCAGTTTTCAATCCGATCAAGGGTTAACATGTTCTCCCGATCGGATTAGAAAAGGAATAAACCACCCCTTTCAATCCGATCGAAATTTCATTTGGATCGAGCTCAGTCGGATCAATTAAGGCGTTTACATGAAGGCTTTTCAGTCCAATTGAGCCATCAATCCGATTACTAATGGATTATTTGGTTGCATCACTCTAAAAACTCCTGGGTTATTTCTTCAACCCATTTTCTGGGTTATTTGTGTTGGGTTAAAATTATGGGTTATTTTTTCAGAGAGTAACCATTTTCTGGGTTATAGGGCTAATATTTTGACCCAATTCATGGGTTGTTTGGGTTTCTGGGTTATTTTTCAAAGAGTAACCCATGTTCTGGGTTATAGGGTTGGCTTTCTCTCTCTCTCTCGCCCGCAGTCGTTCTGGAATTTTCTCACAACAGTCGTTTGAAATAACCGTCGCTTTCGCGCTCGATCCGTTTTGGCCTGTGCTTCATCGGTGCAACTTCATCTATATTCAAGGTAAGAGAGTATTTTCAGTGTTGATGTAATGTAAACTTTTCTGTGTCCATGTCCCTGGCTAAAAAAATACGTTGAGAATAACGTTAGCCGTGGTAATTCTGTGGTTGGCATGTAGCCGTGGCTATCACGACAACATCTAGGACAACTCGAGGTAACGTTATCACATTTTGAACACGGTCCTGAGCCGTTGCTGGTTATTGCCGTTATTTCTACCCAGATGTTGGGTTTTTTAAACCCAACATTTGGGTCAGGTATTTAACCCAGAATTTGGGTCAAAAAGCATAACCCAATTTTCTGAGTTGAAATAACCCATAAATTAGTTGGTCCCTTTTTAACCCAGGAGTTGGGTTAAAAATAACCCATTATGGGTTATTTTTGACCCAGGAGTTTTTAGAGTGATGTAAACGTAGCCACTGTCTTCTCTAATGCAGCTCAACCAGGCCTCACACCATTTTTTTCATATTCTGTTGGAGGATATTATTTAAATAATATTAATAAAGTTCTTGGAAAGTGGATTCCGTTAAATAAAATATCTCCCTTTGGAGTGGACTTTGAGCTTTGTAACCTTGCAGATCTTTTTTTATGCTAAAAAAGCAACATTACACTCTAACTCAAGTTGAAAAAGTGGAAAAGCCAGCAAGCAATTTTGCCAGATGTCTAGGTTAAAACATGGCACAATTTGGGCTGTCAGTGAAAATTTTATAGACGTCTAAACCATAGCTCAAGAATAGACTAGTCATCAAATAGATAACAAAGAAAGAAGAAATTAAACCAAACACCTTGTAATCACTGTTTACTTTGCTTACATGATGGAATATCATACCATCCTGGGTGGATGTAACTGTAAGTTATTTTGGCAAAACCAACATGTAATCAAATTCAAGGTTATTTTAAGGCTAGAAGTTGGTTAACTCATAGCCGGACTATATCGAGTCTATAGTTAACCTAGACGGTGAAATGACGGCTATTGCTTGCTAGGACCACATTCATTAAATTTCAGACCAAATTCATCAATCAAAATTGAGAACTGTGACTGTGACAGTTGAATAAATTAGATTGCATTATGCTTATGAGATCATTAATTATATTTACTGTTCATTTAAAAGTTATAAACATCATTTAAAATGACATATACTTTATGCATATGCAACCCTGGCTATAAAAGAGAAAGCAAAAAAAGAATATTAGCAGACAGATGCATCATCAAGTTTTTCTTGCTTGGGGTTGTTTTCCTCAATACGAAACGTGACTGTGATCTAATAGGTGTCATCAGAAATGGGTTTTTATTACAGTTGGAGAGGATACGAGATGAATTGAGAAGCAATCTTGCAGGTGACTGATATTTGAGAGCTTATGGGCGTAATGGTACTGAACAAATCTTTCTCATCAAAATGCTTTTCTTTCGCTCACTCTTTTTCCCTCTCTAGGTCTCGTGAGTAGTAATGAATCGCTATGTGAGCAGGCAGGTGCTCATCGTTGGTGGAGTGATGTGAGGTGTTGCTGCTACGGTATTAGAAACACTATCACACTATTGCACATAAGCAAGTCATCAGTCTGATACTTTGAAATGGGAGCTGTACATTTCCATTACTTATTAATTAAGCAATGTCACACAAGCAAGAGTGCTTCTGAGTGCTGCTTTTCAGACCCACCATTAGATTGTGACTGTTATATTCCTTGTATGTATATACCGAACGGTTCAATAATCAAGATAATATCAATTAACTTACTCTATAGAACAGCTAGGAGCTGTTCACACTGAATACATTTTCATTCCTCTGCACTGATTTTCTTTCGTTGTGCTAGACAGACCTTTGAGAGAATTGCATCTTTTACATGCTCAAACAGCAACATGATTACACACTAAAGAAAGTTGAAAATGTAAAAAAGCATATAGGACCCCTTTTAAAGGGTGCATAGCAAATTTTTTACCTACTATACAATTGTGATTGATTTCTGAATGAATCAGTGTTTTGAATGAATCGATTGGGTGAATGAATCATTGGCTCACTCAAAATATTCTAGTCGCCACCTACTGGCATAACGATGTAACTCGCAGAAAGAGTCGCTGAAAAATCCCCACCAGTAATGCACAGACTGACAGCAATTTGTCCAACTTACAGAGCAACATGTTTTGGTTGATATCGCTGGAGGGTAAGTGAATGAGCACTCTTGAGTATATGTCATTGGGCTTTAAAAGACAGATTTCCAGTTGTTTCTCATTAGTTAGGCCTTTGGGTCTCTGTGAACTCCTAAAACACATCTCCACAGATCATGATAGTTCCATCGTCCCTCCCCGCGGGGCTGAGCATGCATGCTCTGGCAAAAGATCATGGCCATGTCTTGTTCTCTTTGTCTTGTTTTCACTCTCTGAATGTAATTACATCTGTGCCATCCCATTGCCCCGGGAGGGGAGTGCAGTGCATGTGTTAGCCCTGAAGGACTGCCCAGTGAGCCTCATTATCCTACCACAACCTGCCACAGAGGATATGAGTATAGATAAAGAAGGAATTAGTGGCCTCTGTGGCCACATGTCACCCCAAAGCGCAGCACTGACTGTAAACGCTTTCCATAAGCCCAAAGATGTAGTCCAAACATGCAACTTAACATTACTAACACTACAAACCACAAAATATTTTAATGGTGCATGCTAGGTTATGAGAATAATAATTGTAATTTGTAATAAATATCTAAAACTAGGTTGGCTTATTAGTGGTGTTTACTAAGGCAAGCATCACTGATGCTATACAGTAGCTCAAACTCATTTAAAGGGATAGTTCACCCAAAAAAAATAAAATTCTGTCATTAATTTCTCACCCTTGTGTTGTTACAAACCCTTAAGACTATCGTTCATCTGCGGAACACAAATTAAGATATTTTTAATGAAATCTGAGAGCTTTCCGTCCCTCCATAGACAGCTACGCAACTACCACGACCAGAGATCGTAAAACTAATCCATATGAATGTATTGAAATTTTCTGAAGAGACTCGATCGCTTTATATGTTGAAAAAATGTAATATAGGTTTTTATTCAGCTATAAACATTGATCAGCGAACATTTAACAGAAGCTCAACCGAACTTGCTTGACACGTGAGAACAAACCTCTTGCTAAAGCTCAAACGTGCTGCGTAACACGAGAATGAACTTCATTGGTTCTTGCATATCGAGTGAACATGCCTGAGCATCTGTTTACCACAACTGATGTGTGAGTTGATGAATGTTTATATGTAAATAAAAGCCTAAATTCAATCTGTTCATCATATAAAGCGATTGTGTCTCTTCAGAACATTTAACAGAACTCAATACAGATTAATTTACGATCTCTTTATGAACTTTTTGAAGCGTCAAAGTGGTAGTTCCGTAGCTGTCTATGGAGGGACAGAAAGCTCTCAGATTTCATCATAAAGAACTTCATTTGTGTTCCGAAGATGAACGAAAGTCTTACGGGTTTGGAACTACATGAGGGTAAGTAATTTATGACAGAATTTTAACTCTTTGGGTGAACTATCCCTTTAAGGTTCATTCACAACAAGAACGATAACTATAACAATAACTATATTAGCATCCACACCAAAACACCATCATGTTCTGTTTATTATAAGCGCCCGCTGCAGTTATATTGTCTTTATTGTCTTGGCACTTTAAATGTTCAAGCTCTTTAAAGTTGGGTGGATTCTGATTGGCTGTCTATATTTTTACAGTTCATCTGCTAAAACAAATAGTTTTAAAAGTGATTCCAACAATATTATTTCCCTGTTTCATTATCATTGCAATTGCTGTGTGGACGTTGCTATTCTCATGGAACTACAAATATTATTAAAATGTTATCATTATAGTTATAGTAATACTGTAGTTATAGTCCTTGGTGTGAACAGGTCTTTAGAGGTTTATCAAAACCTCTAAGTATTAAACTTTATCATGTAACTATTTTTTGTCTAACTGATGATAAAATGAGTCGACCTCCAGTGAGGGAGGGACCATGAATTATTGGAAAATAAAAAATGTAGGGTAAAGACTTGGTTCTACCCATCGGTTGTTGATTGATGGAGACAATTCTGAATGTGAGCTTGCAGACGACTGTAAGAAAAGGAAACGAATGGAGAAGAATGACATACATCACCAGACAGAAGTCGACATTTCACCAGAAGATTCAACATTTTGATCAAAGAAATTGGATAAATCATTAACAATAAGATCAACAACATGCATTTAGAAAATATGCCTGAAATTAATTTTCAACAGCTGTGTTTCAGCATCTGTCTATTTGGACATTTCTATCCACAATCATGATTTCCAACTCCCATCTCTCAGGTTTATAACTAAACGGCATGGAGTGACTGTATCAACTGCTCTAGGACTTTGTGATTGGCCCTAACACTTGACTTTGCACACGCTCAGACCATTCATCTTACTGCTTTGTTCACACATAGCATCAAAACAGAACTTTTCTGGCACAGTTACAACTTCTGAACTGCAATTTTGACAACGGGTCCTGTTCACAGATGCCCTTTAAATCTAAAAATATAAAAAAAATGCTGCATGTGTGAAAGCACTTCTAACATTTTCAAAAGAAGTGTCACCCTCTCTCCTTTGAAATCTTCAGGAACTCATCCATATACTGTAACTTGAGAAATGCTGACTGCTTCCTTCTGACAAGAAAGTTGTCACTTCCTGGAATTCTCAACCTCTTTCACACTTGCATCATGCTGACATCAGTAAAAGATAGTCTGCCTCTGATGTCTTCTTATGCCTGTAATGCCCTAAATCCTTGCTCCTAGGATGTGGTGTTATCTGGTCTCAAATTATCTCTGAATTTCTAAATGAATATTCACACAAAGCACATGAATCCAAATGAAAAACTTCAGTGATGTCATCAAGACAGAAAGACTTATATTCAAGAGTGCATAGACATCATTGTTCAGCTAAAAAACCTCTGAAATGAGAAACCTCTCTCTCTCCCTTTACCTACATCTCTCTCTGTAGGTGAAGATGAGTGTGATGCTCATTTGGAAGATGAAGCAGCGATAAATTGGATTTTTTTGGTGAAGAAGGCATCGTTCAGTGAATTGTCCAGAGTCTCTAATTTATTACCATTTAAATGGAGGAATCATTTCTGAAATTATTTCAGCTTCCGTTAATGAGTTTTTAGTTGCCAATGTGAAATGAGATGGAACCCTAATGTGCACAGAGCAGAAATGGTCTTAATTTAATCACAGACCACACCACATTTAGGAATGGCCACAGCCACACTAGCCTCAGAAATGGAACTCATTTGGTACCAATCTTTATTTTTCACAGGCTTTGGGCTCTCCTTCAACCTTCCCTGACAGTTACTGGGATGCATTTCCAAGCCAGGAGGCCCCTAGCAGATGGTTTTGCTGCCATGGCAGGAAGTCCAGTCTTCATCTGAGCTTTGGCTCCTCTAAATCAGCAGTGTTTTATCCGTTTTCCTTTATCTTGGTTGACCGAACAAATCTGAGAGTTTTCAATACGTATTATGGCTGCGTAATGTTGAGTGATACTTCATTTTCAGCTTAGGATTGATTTTTTTTGCTCATAACTAGGTTTTCATTCTTTTTCATTGTCATCGCAAACATTTTTTCAACTGAACCCACGACTGAATGTTATGTTTTGAAAAGCACAAATTGATATTTAATGAACTCTTTTGATATGACAGACTGTGTTAGCACATTATGAAGCACACTATAGTAAAAGTGATTTATCAAACATGACTTTTCAAATTGCATTGTCAATATTATCACTTTCTCTTGCAGCAGATATAGATTTTTAGAGCAGCCCAAACAGCTTAGTGTCGCTTTAACAAAAGACCATTTGTGACAAGCAAGAGGTGCAGTTTCAAGCATGCACTTTGCCTGCAAATTTTGTTTTATTTTCTCTTATTTAGTTAACTGGCTGTGTGCTCAACATCATCCACTGTGCCCCATCAGCCAAACACTGTGAAATGAATTAATACTCACCATCATTTAGATATTCTTGCCATGGTAGACATGTTTGCCAGGCCTGGAACTAGTGCATTGGCCAGTACCAAATGGATTCAGACTCGAATGTACCATTTGTTTAACCCACTAACAATGGGGTTGGCCTTGTGGCGTATCTAGCCTTTTTTGGCATTGCATTCATCATAGTTGTTGCTTTTTGGAACAAAGCTTTGGCTAGTTGTCAAATGGTCCTAATAAAGAACTTCTCGTATATGGCAGAAAATGTTTTATCTGTGTACTGAGATTTTTTTTTATTCTAGTAAGTTTTAGTAGAACCTTTAATGCTGCGTTCACACCAAACGCGAATAGAGCGTCTGGCGCGAGTGATTTCAACAATGTAAAGACGCGTTTACGCACGTCTGGAGGTCCTGCGGCGCGAAGGCGTTTAGCGCGGCGCGGTGGACGCGAATTGAGCGTTTGGAGCGAATGATTTTATTTGGTGCTTTTTGTGCATTCACGCGTTTGACGCGAATTCGCGTCTGACTCACGAGTTGAAAAATCTGAACTTTGGCGTCTGTTCGCGCCGCGTTAACCAATCAGGAGCCTGCTTGCTATCACACGGTGACGGGATAAACTCCCGCCCGGAGTCACTCATTCAAAATGGAGTATAGCAATAGCAGAATATAATATTCAATATAGCAGTTAACTGAGTATCACTAGAAAGTGAGTATAGTGAGTATCACTAGAAAGAGCACCAACAGGTAGGCCTATCCATACCACAGTTTGAAAAACATTGATAGTTTTTCAATATTTAATATACTGTATTTAAAATTTCATATACATTTTCTAAACGAAGACAGACAGGCGCTCTGAAGCTGGGAAAGAGCACCTGTAGTTGGTGTCCTGAAGGGTGATCCTCGCTCCGATGCGGTAACTCTCTCGATGAATGCTCGATCAACATCAGCCATCTTGCAAACAGACAAGCGGATTTCGCCACAGACGCGCGTCAATTTCGCTTCAAACTTTTGCTTTTTACACGCGTCAATTTCGCTCTGGACGCGCGAATGGATTCAAAATGTTCAAGCATCCAACTAGACACGATAGAAGCGAATTTGACGCGCTATTCGCGTTTGGTGTGAACGCACAGTAAAGGTTCAGTAAGTGATTTTTGAAAAACGCTGTTGAAAGTGGATCGGACCGAGCACCACAACACACTTGTAGCCAATCAGCATGTCCACTCATGATAGGGGAGGAGAGAGAGTGAGCAAGAGGTGGCTCAAGAGGTGAGAGATGGCTGAGACACATTACAAAAGAGAAAAGATTTATGATCAGGCAAGGACTCGCATTAATATTAGAAAAGCTTCCCAGTGCTGGAGAGACCTAAGTGGGAAGGCCTGAAAACGGACGCCGAGGTTTTGTTGTATCTGCTCCATACGTGAGTAACATAGTTTTGGATGTCATGTCTGGAGGTGGTGTGCTGTATAATAACAACAAACTCTTGCTTGTTTATACTCTTGTGTACTCTGTGTAATTTTTTTTGTGCATCCTTGTCGGTCATTATCTTTGCTTTATTTTTTGCGAAGCATTATCTTTCTTCCCTTCTGCTATGATAAAAGAGATACTCTTGCATTGCGTGTTCATGCATTTTGGGGGCGGAGCAATGAAACGAGGGGTGTGTTTGTTTGAGTTGATTTCAAATATCAACATTGTTCAACAATAGAAATTGCATACTGCACCTTTAATATTTAAATATTATAATTGGCATATGAAAACAACATTTAAATGTATAAATACAATGCCATTCAAAAGTTTGGGGTTTTATTATATTTATATATTATTTAATGTTAAAATATTTAGCCATTATTAATTGTTTAGAAAATATAATTTATAGACCATGACCAAGAGATTGTTTAAGCCATTGTTTTTCTCCCATTACACCCAGAAGTTAAAAGAGCCTCAAAGCTTTTGTCATCTGACTTTCTTCATCTGGGTCAACCATAATATTTCCTATATCCCCTGCCTCGCCATAGGTATTAAGCGCTGGTCTCAGGCATGGCAGGACAATGACATTAACGTGGCTTTACAGTTCTTCACTTTCCCTCACTTTTCTCTCAAAGGAAAAGGTCACGCTTGAAGCTTAATAAAGTAGTTGAAACAGAACAAAACAAACAAAATCAGAGCCGAGCCAAAAACAGTTATTCTCTCTCTGTCTCTCTCTAGGCCTGCCTGGCTAATGCGAGTACACAGAGGTGGTGTGGTAATGCTTTCCAGGGTGTCATTATTGTAAGACATTCCAGCAGAATTGGATTATGGTCGGCGAGTGAGATTTCGCAGTGAGCTCAGGGAGGGAAAGAAAGGCAGTAATTGGTCACGCTTATTTACTGCTGTGAATCAAGTCGTCCCGCTTTGAGTTGCGGTGCACGCCCGCTTGAGGATTTGACTCTGTGCACAAATTACGGAACGTTTTCCGAGTATAAGTAGCTGGAGGCGTAATGAAGTCTCCTTTCGCCTCACACTCGCTGATTTCACCGTTGTCCCTATCGGCCAACGATAAACGCCCATGAACTGCCCAACGGACCCTAGACTGCTGACCAAGGCTTCTGTGTGTGTTGACACCACATTACATCATGCTCCATATGGGCAGCTATCATTGAGGACTTTTCTGCATTGAGAAATGTGTTTCTAAATAACTTTTTTGTACTGTGTAAATCCAAAGGTGCAAAAGACGTCCTAATTTTGGTGTATTTGAACATAGCGTACCTACAATAGTGGTCTAAACTATATTATGGACCTACTTGATCCAGTGTGTTGGATATAAGCAAAAATGGTTGAACTTTTGAAGTGTGTTTTCACACTTTCCTTAACTTTCTTAACAGGTTTCTGGATATAAACACATGAGAAGAATAAAAAAAAAAATCATGTATTCATGCACAGCTGTTTCAAAGCAATTTAAGAAGCGTTCTAGATATGAAACCCAAGGCTGTAGATATAAATTGACAGAAAAGGCTTACTCATGTTGCAGCTAAGTTTTGATTAAATATAGGTTTGGTTTTGGTGGCACAGGAAAATATGCAGTATTGACCTGTATTTGGACAGGAAGTGGCTACCTCAACAGATATATTCTTGTGTTTTTATGACAAATAGGATTTTTTTTTTCTGGGCCTACTAATGCGGCATGACCCCTTTTTTCCATGTTTAATGGTGTGAATAAGCACATGTCCACATAGCCACACAAACACACTTTTAGCTCTCTCCTTTCAAGAGAGCAGGGTCATTACATTCCCTCTTTACGTCCCACCTCCTTGTTATGAACAGAATCCTTACCCCACTGCCAAAACCCGCAGGTCAAACTAATGAGGAAAAAGATAGGAAATTGCAGTAATTAGCCTTTTGCTTTTCTGTGTTCTTAATGAATCTCAGATCAGCCCTTAACTCATTAAATGCTTTTACCTGAGTGATAATTAACCAATGAATACACTAGAAAACAGAAAGAAAAAAATTAGGGGTGACCACCAGATGGAGACTCATTACCGGCACACCAATCAGGCACAGGCCCTAATGAGGGCCCTGGTCATCGACATACACCCCGAAACGCAGAGTGTGATCAATCAAACTCTGGCGGTCGGTTGTTTGGTTTGACGCAGAGCGAAGGGCAAAGAGAACGCCCTCATCATCATCTGCAAAGCGATAAAACTCATTAGCTCACGGTTTTTAATTGCAGCCCCAATGCATTCAAAAATGTTTCAGAGTGAACAATAAGAGAGATTCCCACAGCATGCCTGATCTGTTAGGAATCGCTTCACAGGAGATGATTGATTAATCAAGTTGCAATATATATATATACATATATATGTGCAGCTGTGATCGAAATTATTCAACCTCCATTGCAAATCAGGGGCCGTATTCACAAAGCATTTTATCTTACCACTAGGAGTACTCCTAAATCACACTAAAATATTTTAGCTAGGAGTTTTCTCTTAAAAGTGATTCACAACGCCTTTCAGACCTACTCTTAATAAAGAAAAATGACAACTCCTAAACTAAGAGTGAGTCTTCGTTGCTATGGATGACGTCATTACTCATGCACGAGCTTGACTGAAGTGACCACCTTGATTGGCTGATGATTGTAACGCGGGAATGATTCCAAACACCTCCCCTACGATGATGATTGACAGGTGACAGGTCTGAGAATGCGTGCGCTCCACAAGTAGTGCGAAGGACGGAAGATGATGAATAACTGAATTAATAGCCTAAATGAATAAAGAGTAAGGCAAAACAAATAGCCTAGTAGCCTAATGAAACATATGGATTGATGCAATATCTTTGCAACATTATTGAATTAATCTGTCACTATATGCCTCTGCCTACGTTTGCAAAGAGAAGAACATTTTAATTTGATTCACAATGAAACGTTACAATTAGTTTACATGCAATGAGTAGCCTAGTTTTGCTTGTTGTTGGTGGCGTTATTGCAGCCCTAGTTATGCCTACAATGCAAAATTGTTCCCTCGCGATTGGAAGCTCCTGTAGCCGCCGCATACGCATTTCAAAACATCGCAACGTGAAATGCCACAAAAAGCGGTTTGTGAATAGGTCTTAATGAATAGTGAGTTAGGAGTCCTCTCGACTTCTTTTAAGCTGTCCCAGGCTTAGGTGCTACTTTTAGGGCTAAAATGCTTCGTGAATTACTCTTAGTCAAAAAAATAGGAGTCCTAAAGTGTGAAAACTCACTACGAGTGACACGCCCATTATTTTTAGGAGTTGCTCCGAAATTCGCCAGTTAGGAGCTACTTTTAGCCTTAAAATTCTTTGTGAATACGGCCCCAGGTTTATTGGCAGAATTTACAGACTCTCAGCTGTTTGCAATGAACAAATCAAACAAAAGTAATCGAAATAGCTCAACACAACAAATGTTTCAAGTGGTTTCCCCAAATTCAACTGAAAATGCAACTTTCAATGACTTCTGCAGTCTCAAAATTATTCAACCTCCTGAATAGAATCCCTCACAACAGCACGAATCTGCAAAACAGGTGTTGTCTTAAGCACACGTGACGCAACTAATCAAGGGCTTCATTAGTTGCACCAGGTTTGCTTGAGCTATTCATTAAAAAGTGGCATTTTCAGTTGAATTTGGGGAAACCACTTGAAACATTTGTTGTGTTGAGCTATTTCAGTTACTTTTGTCTGATTTGATCATTGCAAACAGCTGAAAGTCAGAAAATGTTGCCAATAAACCTGATTTGCAGTGGGGGTTGAATCATTTCGATTACAATTGTGTTTGTATATATATATATATATATATACGAAAACACTTGCCACTCCTACCAGGAATCATGGTAGACAGGTTTGACGACTGGAACGCGTATGACCTGTATAGTGCTGTTTTTCTCACTGCAGGTTGTTTCTTGTTCACTGAAACCTCCCACCTTAACGGACAGGGAGAGGCAGACTGAGAAAAAGTGAGCAAAGACCAAAGGTCAAAAAACAGAACACATACACTGCACTGTAAAAAATTATCGTAATTTTAACGGTAAAAGACTGTAAAAATGCTACAGTGAAAAACTGTTAATTGGTTAACAGAAAGTTTCCGTACTATATACGGTAAATAACTGTGATAGATCTAACGGTACATTTAATGTAATTTTACTGTAACATACCGTTAAATTTACAGTTTTTGAAAGTGAAAAAACAACTCATTGTATCATTTACAGTGAAAAAACGTAAATTGACATTCCCACAATTCCCTGTGACACTTCACATTTGATGTATTTTTGTTGAAATAACTATTTTTGTTTCTTCATAGTTTTCTTCGTTTTTTCTAATCAGTTATGTACATTAGGGGTTTATGTTACATTTAATGTTGTTAAATTAATGTTTATTGCATTTTTAAAATTTCATGTGTTACCATGATGGTGTTTAATGTTTGTGTGAATGACACTGTGCAGCTTCTATATATATTAGTATTAACTCTCTTGTGGAAGAACTGCTTATGTTGAGCTTTGATTGATCATGTGACTCTCATCACTGCTGTGATTGGTGGTTATCAGTGTAAAAAACAGATATTAATACTTCAATAGGATG
This sequence comes from Rutilus rutilus, assembly GCF_951802725.1. Lineage (NCBI taxonomy): Eukaryota > Metazoa > Chordata > Actinopteri > Cypriniformes > Leuciscidae > Rutilus > Rutilus rutilus. Next base: position 15,826,530 of record NC_140227.1, read on the forward strand.
GTAAATTAACATTATATCATATTACTGAAATCCAATGTTAAATATACAGTTTTTTTCCGTAAAAACAACGGGAAGAAAGACCATTTTTTTTACAGTATTTGTCCGTTTTTTAACAGGAATTTTCTGGCGCCCCAGCTGCCAGAAAATTACCGTTTTTTTACGGGTTTTTTTTTTACAGTGTGGCTTCATCAAAAAGATGGAAAACAACACAGAGTGACATTAAAATTGCAAAACCATCTCCTTTCTTTATTAATGAACTATATTTTAACAAATATGTAAATTGTTTCTTAAAAGACTGCCTTTCACATTTTGTGAAATTCCAAACAGGTGTCTCTTGTGTAAAAAAAAACACACGCCTAATTAATTTATTTCTGTATTAAGCAAGTCTGCTTTTTTATTTATTTATTTATTCTGTTTTACATTGCATTTTCAATGTTGTTCATTCCAAATCACAAGTTCTTAGGAAAATATTGTGCCTGAAAATACTTAAGTATTACTTAGATTCAGAATCTCAGGCAGGCTAAATAATGATTTTTATTTTTAAAAGTCACTTTAATGACTCGCATTTTACCATTTTCTTTGTCTATTTAACCTTTTGTCAACCAGAAACAGTGAAATATAATATTTTGAATGTTTGGAAAATGTGATAATGACCACAGGATGGCAAACCAGAATAAAAGAGGCAAACCAACTCTCCCAAGGACAAAAACATGGTGTCAGATCAGGATTTATTATGTAGCCATGACTGTTAGGAGCTTAGCTCAATTTTTCACGCCAATTAGAAAGCTGGGTAACAAGTTTTGAAATGTCATAGCTAAAGGCGTGACTAGCTAATGAAGCGAGCCCCGGATGTTCTGAACCAGTGGCTTGGAGCTGAAAACTCTCTATTTCTCTCTCTTTCTCTGTATTTTTCTTTTTCTCTCTCCACACACACTTTCTCTCACATTCAGCAAATTGCCAAGCCAATAAATTAAGCAGGCCCTGTTCAAGGTCTGGGGACAAGGCAAAGGACACAGAAGAAAGCCCTTGAGAGAGAGAGGCCTGCACGCTAGCTGAGTGTGGTTGTCTCTGCTTGATTCCCGACCCCTCCACACCCTTTGTATTTTTCTGTCTTTTACGTCCCCCACCCTCGTCATCCATCCCCTAGTGCTTTGGTTTGTAAGTGTTGTCCTTCATGGTCTGGCTTTTACAGAGCTTTCCCTTTTTTATGAGTCTGTGTGTGTCCAAAGGTTATGAAATGACCCATACCAGAACACATTAATACGCACTATGACCAAAAAAAAAAAACCTTATCCCAGATCAACTCCACCATTTATAACACTGATGAGAATAAAGTTGGATCAGAGCTCATGTATAATGTTCAAACGTCTTCTCTGCTCTATGATCCGTTTAGACCAGTGGTTTTTAGAGTGGAAATAACTGGGTCACGCAAAGTGTGAAAATGGTGATGTGTTTATGTCAGAAATCTGAAAAATGTAAGTTCTAAATATCAATTATTTAAATACATATTTCTCACATGACATACCACAATCGCGTCGGCGATCATAGCGTTGCTTTTCAGCTGCGATGAGCCGCATGAGCTGCAGGAAAACACACATAAAAACCCTTCCTTTAAGGTAAATATGACTATGAGGTTCTTGTAATTAATCAAAATTACTCAAAATTCAGTAGTTGAACTCACAGAATCATCAAGAGCTGTTGCTTTTGATTTGCGGTTGCTTATCTTAAACACTAGGGGCCTCATTTATAAAATGTTGTGTAGAAACCGTCCTACATTTGATCTTACGATAATTCCTCAGAAGTGATTTTCAAATACCTGCAGTTCTCTGACTCTCTGCCACAAGGAAAAGTGCCTACGTCTGCCCAGACCCTGATGTTGCTTTTCATGTCAAAGACTGTTTCTACAAATATGAATGAAGATCGGACAGGGCGTTGTTAAATGGGACAGTCTAGCCTACGGTACTCTCAGTCTCAGACGTCACGCCCAAGAACCGCTGGTCTAACGTCTGATGCATATGGCCAGAGAACGTCTAATGAGGGGAGAAGTGCCACTCAATAAACTTCCGGTTGCAGTTCCACTCTTGTTCCATATGAGGGCGCTCACATGACGAGTGCAGAATGAATGGAGGTCTATGGAGCTATACCGCTCAAAATCCACTTTTCTTAGGATATAATTTTTTGTCTAGTAATTTGAATGTTGTTTTCGAAAGGGGATGCAAAGAAATTACACATTGCTTGGTGTTAGATTTTTTGAATGCTGACGTCATTAGCAGAATGCTAGCGTGTTATGGGCAACAACAACTCAACCTGTAAGAAATCGAAAAGAAATAAGTACTCGTTCATTCAACTTTCGATCTATAACCCATGTTGAACTTGCAAAACCTACAATCAAATCTGAGATTTTCAACGGGAATCGGGTGAGGGAGACAAATTTAGCCGTCTAGCCCCATTGACTCCCATTCATTTTGCACTCATGGCGAGCGCCCCCAGTGGAACTCTGATTGGAACTACAACCAATAGGACTTAATAGGGCGTTGGAGTGAACAGGCTTTCCGTAGACGGGCTTTGATATGGCACACTTAACTGGAAACACTTCAGGATTTTCGAAGTCATCATCTGATTGCTTGAATTACAGGATGTCCGGGAGACGTGTGTGTCGCGCTCCTTAACGGTCCGCCTGGAAACAAAGATGCTGTGATGAAGAAGAACGCCGTTCCATGGAAGAAGAATGCTGTAGTGTTTACAACTGTGACAATGAACGCTTATCAGGATCAACTAAATGCTGGATTTTCAAATGTGTGTGAAGTGTGTAAAGTTTGCGGCATAGACTCTTTAAAATACGTCCAAGAGTTTTAGACACGGTCTGTTATTTTAGGGACATCAACATTACATTTTCAGGCCCCTAAAAAAACGTCTCGGAAAAAAACAAACTGTGATTGGTTGCGTTACATGTCAGTCAGACGGCCTGTGGGCAGTGCTTGGCCAATGAAAGCTGCGATAGAGTTCAGACCTTAGAGTATTTACTTCCGGAACCCGACTGTTGCACTCTATTACTCGTCTTCAGTGTCACATGATCAGAAATCATTATAATATACTGGTTTGATGCTTAAGAAACATTTATTATTATCAGTGTTGATAAGTTAATGTTGCTGCTTAATGTTTTTTTTGTGGAAACCATGCTACATTTCTTACAGGATTTTTCATGAATAGAAAGTTCAAAAGAACAGCATTTTGTTACAAGTGATGAAGATTGCAGAGGTTTTGACGGAATCCTTCAAACTGAGATGTCACTGGAGTGGTGGAAAAAAGTTGCCACAGAGACGTTTCCCTATGAGACTGCCATGCCGAGATCAGACTTACTGAAGTCTTCACACACCCCTGCGGAACGATAAAAGATCACAGATAAAATAAACACCATTCAGCAAAGATCTGTTAAAGCTGAAAAAGAGGCAGAGAGCAGCAAAAAGGATGAGAAGCATGAGTGTCCGTGTGTGTATGTGTGTGTGCCTGTTCAGCCCGCAGGTTGCTAAGGGAGGTATTGAAATACTGCTTCATCAGTCACCACGCTGTGTGTGTCCCATCTCTGGAAAAGGGGAGGAGATGAAAGTAATTTAATGTACATCTATAATTAATTCCCTCTGTGTGTGCATGTGAGTGTGTGTGTGGCGGTCGGCTTGGGCCGTGGCGAGGCCGCTGTGATGGAGTGTATTTATTATGTGCTTTTGAAGGAGGTGGCATGATGGGGCGCGGCCCATTGACATCGCAGCACAAGACTCATCAGTCCTGCAACGGGCTATGGCACAAATGTGGGGCACGACAGAACTGCAGTATCTTTCTCTATAATTCTCTTTCTTTCTTCAACGTCCTTTCCAATATCTTCACTTGCAAGCCTTTTTTGTCACAATCTCCTCCCCTTGATGATCCTTCATAAGATTCTTGGCGCCAAGAAAGCGATTAAGGGTACATTTACACGACAAGGATGTACTAAAAACCTAAATGTTTTTCCTTTGCATTTTCTACGTACAAATGACACCATTGTCAAAACGATCTCCATTCACATGGGATCCGCAAAAATGACAAAAAAGGCTGCACTCTGCTGCTAGGCCAGTAGATGGCGATGTCACTTTGTAAAGAAACACTATAGACTGAACACGTAATAGAGGGGTGAGGGTATGACGTCACTTTGTAGGCCAATCAGCAGTTAGCATCACACTAGTTCCCTCGGAAGAAACCCAATAGGATTTTTCTTATAGGCTTTTGGATTATTGCAAAAAAACAAGCTCTGTGATCAACAAAAGTTTGTGATGTTTGTCCATAAAGATAATTTCACAGATTAACACAACTTTTATGATTTTTGCAGCCTAAATGCATTCGGCAGAAGTAAAAAGCTAAAGGTATAGGCTATAAACAAACTACACCACGTCCCACAACTTCAACGTTGTCATCACTAAGCTTCTTTCAGGTTTTACTTGAAGAAAAAAACCCTGAAAGTTTGAGTTAGAATAGTTTATAAGAGCATGATTATAAGCATAGTGAGGCCCCGATCACACCTAACGCGTTTTTTGCAGTGAGAGGCGCCTGTTTTCAATTGGTTTCCTATGGCAGCGAGCGTTCTGCGCGCTGTTTATGCGCCTGCTGCGCCTCGCGTTTTACCGCCCGCTGCGCCTCGCGTTTTTGAAGTTGAAAAAAAAGCAACTCCGAGCGGAAAAAGCGCCCGACGTCATCGCGTTTTTTTTCACTGTCCAATTGAATGAAGTGAGAGGCGGGCCTTCCGTTTTAGTGATAAAAGCTACAGTTGCTTGAACGCCAGGAGAGAGTGCGATGATGGAGGATAAACTTGTGGTGCTCTCGCAGGTTACCAGGAGCTTAACGACTTCACGACCGTAACTACCACAATGTTAACAGAAAGTAAATATATTTAATAAAAGGCTGATTTGACGTTTACTTGACTGACAGGATAGTTGTTTCAGTGGTTGCCTAGCAACATAAAAACACAGCGCACTGCTCGTTCTGTGTGATGGTAAAAGCTGTGCACCTCGCGTTTTCGAACCTGAAAAACGCGTTAGGTGTGATCGGGGCCTAAGGCTGTAAAAGCGGACTGAGCTTACGTGTTCATCGTGATGACGTTTAAAGGTGAACTAAGTAACTTTTTTTACCTTAACTGAACAGCTTCGGAGTCATTGGAATGGTTATATTACTTATTTCGGGTTGAATGGTGGTCGTTTCGCACCCCCCTGGTGCCCGTGAGCGGAAAATCCGCACTTGCAACTTTGAGCCGGCGGGGCGCCGGCCGCCGCGTCAGGAAGTATCGCGTGATATCAGGTCTCGCGATGTAAACAATTGCTTTACGGCCAAAAGAAATCTGATCAAATGCTGTCATTACTGCGCTCCCTCACGCTGTTCGAACCCGAATGAAGAAGACGTTTTAAAGAATGTCCTATCTGCTTTGATGTCGTTGATCTACTAGCCTCTGGTGTTTGAGAATCGCCAACGAGTTTTTACAACAGTGTTGTCAAATATCTTTTCCGAAGCTGTGGGGGGAGCTCTAGAGAGAAACCTGTGAGCAAAAAGCGAGAATACAGCGAAGAAATCCCGAAACTACTGAGCCCAGCTTTAATGTCCCCGGCTGCTTCTGTAGTCCTATTTAGCCACTTGTTAGCAAACACCTTTTTCAAGACACGTAACAGCTTTAAAAATCATGAATGGGGTAATTCTGATGTATTTCATGTTGTAGAATAAAACGTGAATGTGTCTTAAGCTTGTGTTCACCACAGACCTTATTTCAGCCATATAACCAAAATCCCACTCAAAAAACCCATTGACTTATATTAGGGACGATGGAACCGGAAGTGTCAAAATGCTAACTCGTTTTCGCGTCTTGGACAACAAATTGATGTCACAATTGTACCACTCTATATGCATGCGCATGACAGCACGTTTTTTTAGTTTACACAGAGATGACAACGGTTTTGTTTTCAAAAACCTGCACTTTGAAACCCGTTTTCAAAGGTTTGCGTTTTCAGGCCCCCAAAACACTGTTGTCTTGTAAATTAATTAATGGCTTAAATGCCTAAAGTTTTACGTTTTTAGTTAAAAGCGGTATCGTGTAAACGGCCCCTAACCTGTCAGTTCAAATGCTCTTAAAGAAGCATTAGTCTGTCCTGATATCAGTAATTAATGCATGGCAAACAGATGTTGAAAGAGGTCAGCTGGCATTAGACAGGTGTGAAAACAGGTGATTGTAATGGGCGGCATATGGAGGTGTGATGGATGAATGTCTTTCCCCCTGTGGCAGCTGGTGACACACACTCTCTTTTGACCCTCCACGAAGAGCGGGCCAACATTTTGGCCAGTGCTCTCTGTCCCCTCCTTCTCGTGGCTCTTTTACTCTCACACTTCACATTTACTCACAGTTTCTTAATTTAAATGGTTAATCGACCAATATATTGGCAAGGCCAGTTTTGTCATATTCAGATATTTGTCTTTTTTTTTCCATCGACATTGACAAATAACCACAATCAAACCTAAGCTCTCATTCTCCATCTTCATTAGCTTTCTGTCTGTGTTTAACAGTTCAATAATTGAATAATTGGTAATTGTCTGTCCAATAATTGAAAGTCAAATACTACTTTTTTCATATATTGTCGACATTCAGAAAAATCATTTGAATCAATTCTTTATATGTCCAATAAACATTTAATACCTTTGCGAACTTTGGCAAATCCAGTTGTTAGATTGTGTGTATAGCTATATACAGTACATAGTGTATAGCGTATAGCTATATATATTTAATTTACAAAGTTAAATATGATATTTGATATTTGATATAATGATTTTTTACAAATAGATTTTTATGTATAATAATTATGCAAGTAAATATTATGTAAAATAAATGTAAATTGAATTGCAGAAATCATTATACATGTGTTATTTACTATCTTTACATTAAATAGTGTGTGCCACCCTGCTTTCCAAGACATTGTCATGGGCATCGGCCATCAAAAAAATCCCTGTTTTACTCCAAGTTACATGAAAAACTCACCCTAAAATGGAAATTCTGTCATCCTTATTCATTCTCATGTTGTTCCAAACCCTTATAACTTACTTCTATTGGATCATATATTATAAATAGGTCCCTAGTTTCATTGGAAAAGAGCAGCGTCGACATTCTTCAGATCATCTCCTTTTGTTCTCCGCAGAAGTAAGAACATTATACAGATTTAGAATGACTCTAGGATGAGTAAATTATGACATAATTTTCATTTTTGGGTGAAGCAACCCTTTAAATCTAATCTGAACAAATGAAAATATTCATAAAAATGCATTCTAAAGAATATCTGCTTTTCCATTATTCTCAGTCTGAGCACCAAGATCAAGACTGCATGGTATGATAAATTTGATATCAAGCTGTAATTACTTCATTGTCTTGAGAAAATGACCTCATTGCCATCAAGCTGTTGATTACTGACAGCTATACAAGCACTTCTTATATTACATGTCTATGTCTCAGCAACTTCCTTACACTCATTCAAACACACACATACACAATGCTGTAGGTATTCTGTGTCACTTGGCAAATTATCAGCAGAGCTTGTTTTTACGGTGGAGATTATTTCATGTAATTGGGCCCTCTGTGGTAATGACCTTGCATCTTTTTTCCCCTTCTCGCAGTAAATCGGAGAAGGGAAATCTAGTTTGACATGGAGGCCAGAAGATGTATTAGGATTCTATGGTAACTGCCTGGCACAATAAGGTCGTGGCGTAAGTGTTTAATTAGAGTAAGTGCGGCCGTCCCTAAGGAGAGACATTTTATTACCTCAATATGTCATAGAAAAGATTCACTGACAGGGAGAGAGAGGGCACAGTAAAATATAAAAATGAGTTATTTTTCTAGCATGCAGTAATTACAACACATAATGTAAAAACGTTTAAACACATATGACCAAGATTATCGGATATATATTATAATAGGGCCGCTTACTCCATTTGCCCCAAACCACATATGCCTTTAAATTGATCTATAAACTATTTCTGAAGCATGCACCAAATATTGTTCCCAAACAGGTTTCCCAAACACTATTTGTGCCATGTGTTCAGGGGCGGATCTACCGGGGTGGCATAGGGTGGCAAATGCCACCCTAAAAGAAAGCCTTGCCACCCCAGTTGGCAATGGCAGCAACGAATTAAAAGTTATGGCCAATTTAACTGTGATTAAATTCAGTATATATACGTCTGCCATATGTTGCCACCCCTCAAAAATTACTGCCCCCCTCTCGCCACCCCATAAATATTTTTCTAGATCCGCCCCTGCATGTGGTCCCCAGGCTATTTCTTATGAGTTTTTAGAATGGGTGTTTTTGATTAAGGCATATAAGATTTTGGGGTAATATTACTACCTGAAGCGTTCTCCAACAAAATATACACAAGTGTACTTCAAAGAGAAGGACTACAAGTACCACAAGGATGTGAGTTTATGTGTGTGAGGAATCAGACTACTGTTGTAGCCATAGTCATTATATAGCCTAAAGACTCTTCAAAAAACAAAAAAAAACTAGCTATGAATGTATGTAGCCTAAGTTGTTGTAGAACAAAAGCTCTCTTCGAGTATGTTCGAGTATGTCAGTACCAGATTTTATTTGATTAATAAAACCCCTATTTTAAAACCCCATTCGAAACCCCGAGAAAACTCATTCAATCTATTGTTTGAACAAACAGATAGACCCGCCCACAAACGCACGCCATTGGCTGAGAGCGGATTCTGAGTTTTCTGATTGGTTATCACATCCTAGCTGCCAGAGTCAGCCTGTAACAAAGGTGAGTGTTGCTATTCAGGAGGGCACTTATTTTAATAAAATCAGTCAGTTAGGACAGTTTCTGCCTGGTATAATTTACAGCATTTTAATTCAGAAGACAAGTAATCTTAGAGCGTTTTGTGTTAATACAACTCTTTTTGTCAAAGCTCTAACTCGACGCTGACTTGTCGTCAATACATTCACTAAGGTCTAAACTCAAATATGGACGTGTCAGACACTAGAGGTCAGTATTGCTCCATCAATCAGATAGCCACGGCTGAAATAATTTTAAATGTAAATTTCTGTGCGAATTGGTCACAGGTGTTTTGTCTGTTAGACTATTTAGGGGAAACAGTTCAGTCAGCTGCTGAGAAAGAACATCATCAGTGAAATGTCAGAGTAATCTCACTCACCTCAATACAAGAAACACTAGTTGTGATTTAAAGCTGTGATCTTTAATACGAAAACAAACAACACATTCCAATGCTGTTACAGTGTGGAATCAAAACACCAATCACAAACTGAAAAATTGAATTGACCTTCTATGAGAAGATAAAAAGAGTACTTTTATACAAAGAACATTTTTAGTAACAGTGCTTTGCAAAGTTATTTCGGTAACACTTTATCACTTAGTAATGAAGTATTTATACTCTTAGTATAAACTCTTAGATTATAGTTAATTAACAGTTTATAAACTGTAGTTAATATATTAATAGCCTATATACACACAGTGAGTTCTTCATTAATTAATTAACACATTATTGTGGTTTAATTAGCTCATATTTTAAGAATGCTTTGTTAACAACTTAATAACTGTAAATAGTTAACACTTAAGATTAGGTAACGGGATATCGGAAAATGTCATAAATTAAGAGCTTTAACCAACCTTTATTGGACATTACATTAGTATTAAGAGTTCATTAACTAAGTGTTAAATAAGTGTCACCATTATTTCTTCTCTGATTGATTTAAGAAAACTTGTTAAAAAAAAAAAAAAAAAAAAATTGTACATCAAGCTTGTTCTATTTATTTAAAATCTCAACATTTACTAATACATATTGAAATCAAAAATTGTATCATGTTCATACTATTTAATGGACCTGAGCTAAAATGAACTAACAATTGTATGTAACATTAAGTTAATATGTTTCCCTGAACCACAAAACCAGTCACATGGGTCAATTTTTTGAAAGTGAGATTTATGCATCATCTGAAAGCTGAATGAATAAGCTTTCCTTAAGCTTTTTTTTTTTTTTTGGATAGGACAATATTTGGCCGAGATACAACTATTTGAAAATCTGGAATCTGAGGGTGCAAAAAAATCTAAACAGAAGATTGTCCATTTATGTTCGCGATTTTGCTGCATTCACTCACAAAAATAAATGTTTTATATATTTATGATAGGAAATTTACAAAATATCTTCATGGAACATTATCTTTACTTAATATCCTAATGATTTTTGGCATAAAAGAAAAATCTATAATTTTGACCCATTCAATGTATTGTTGGCTATTGCCACAAATATACCCGTGCGACTTGTGAATGGTTTAGTGATCCAGGGTCACATATTAGTTAATAAAAATCCAAATAACAATGAGCAATACATTTGTTACAGTATTTCATCTTTGTTAACAAGGGACCTTATTGTCAAATGTTACCAAAATGAAATTTGGACATTTGAGGTCAGTCGAGGTAAATAGTGTAAATACAGAAACATTGATGGTAATTTGTTGGTTTGGCTGGGTTGGCCTAAACTTTACATTGCAAAAATAATAACAGTCTTGGACTTCATGCCACTGTTATTAACATTAGAAACACAGTCTCTCTCAGTATAGGTACCAAGTGCGGTCAGAGAGACGGAGAATTAAAATTCAGAAGGGAAAACATGACCATTTCCCCCCCTGCAATTGATTGGCGAGGTGTTGTTGTCAACATTAAGATTTGATTACTGCTGACACGATGGCCTGAGTGGAAAACAAAGTCGCGTAATGCCAGTGATGCAGTGTGCATAATAAATATAGCACGGATCCTGTCGCTGTAATTAATATGCTGCTGTGGTTTATGAATTTCCTGTCAAAAACAGAGGACCACAGCAGCATGGACAAACATATGTTGTTTCAATGCTTATTCATTCACTGTTAAATGCTTTATAGGTGGGAAAAGAGTTTAGCATTGCAGCATGTTAAAGGAGATCTCCGGTCAATTTTAACATTGAGCTCATTTTTTTTGTACATTTGGAGTGCTGTCAGTACAGAGAACAAAATTGGCACCCTGTTGACTTCAATGGGGCAAGTTTTAAACCTGCTTTTAGGCTCTTAACATCCTTGATGTGTCATTACAAGTGCACAGGTCATGTGAGTGATTCCTTCAGAGTGATCACGGGTGAATCTGACTGCAGTAGATGTGAAAGAAATATATAAAAAATGATGTTTATTCAGCCAGCGCACATACCTGTATTTACATCCTGTTTTCAGTCGAAGTCCACAGTAATCGATTGTCGAGTTCACGCGCATAGGTTTAGTACCTATAATCACGCGCGTGAACTCGACAATCGACTACTGTGGACTTCGACCGAAAACGATTTAAATACAAGTATGTTCGCTGGCTGAATAAACATCATTTTTATTAATATCTTTCACATCTACTGCAGTCAGATTCACCCGCGTTCACTCCGAAGGAATCACTCACATGACCTGTGCACTTGTAATTACACATCAAGGATGTTAAGAGCCTAAAAGCAGGTTTAAAACTTGCCCCATTGAAGTCAACAGGGTGCAAATTTTAAAAAGAGAATAACTCGGTGTAGGCAACACCGATTTTTGTCGTTGTTCTCTGTACTGACAGCACTCCAAATGTACAAAAAAATGAGCTCAATGTTACAATTGACCGGAGTTCTTCTTTAACTGACACCATACAAGGTTCCCAATTGTTTGAGCTAAATTGATTAGTAAAAATGATTATTTTTCATAGTACAATTGACATCAAAATAAGTACAGAATGTATTCAGCTTGGTTCTCTCACTGTGTGTGTGTGTGTTTGAGTTTGTGTGAAGATGGCGTGCCAACTGCCAAGGTTATGTTAGGATCTGTTGCTGTTTCTCTTGAGGAATTTTCTCACCTGCAAGCTCTTGTGATATTTATCACTCAAAATAACACATCATATGTCTTATGTGACTTCGGCACTGAAGGCTGTTGATCATCATCAGCCTGTTAAGAAATGTGACATAATTAATGGAGGTAACTCGCAAGTCTTGAGCTTTGTTACTTACTAATTCGTTAATCAGAGTGTCTTGTTAGTTAATAGTAGTAACTTGAATGTTAATATTGCGTTACTCATTTGTTCCTGTGTAGTTATTCATCAATGAAGGAGCAGTATTCTAAAGTGTTACCTTAATGGATTAATGTCAGTCTAATTGCAATATGAGCACTGAAAAGAGTCAGGTGACTTAATCCGAGGTTAATAAAGGAGAGGTTGCCGTGCACCTTACTTTATCTTTTTGTAAATTCCATTAAAACATAAATGTGTTTTGCACTTTTTCAGAAAATGATATCCATGTATTTCTCTGTGCACTATTTCCTGTAGAATTGCATCAGTGAAATCTCCAAAGCATGAAATCTCCAAGTGGATGGACCTTAGTGATATCAAATGGATCACTATTTTGTGTGTCCTCTCTTATTTCATTGTGAATAGTGTAAAGTGTTCCCCATTCATTTATTCTTTTGAGAACATATTTGATCATTTTACACAGCACGAATGTATAGTTGCACAACAGCTTGTTAAATATAAATATAACTTGAAAATATTGAAATACTGTATATACATTTTATTAAATCTTGAAAACAGAAAAAATACATTTGAATAATAAACATAAATATAATTTATTCTATATTATTTATATAAAGATATATACAGCAGAAATACTACTATTCAAAACGCTGGGGTCGATAATATTATAATTTTATTTTTAAAGATATCTCTTATTCTCAGCTAGGCTGATTATTTGATCAAAAATACAGATTTAATATATTACAATTTAAAATATCTACTTTTTATTTTAATATATTTTAAAATGTAATTTATTCCTTTGATGCAAAGCTGAATTTTCAGCATCATTACATTACAGTCATCAGTGTCACATGATCCTTCAGAAATCATTCTAATATGCTGATTTGCTGCTTAAGAAACATTTCTTATCATCAATGTTGAAATCAAGTTGTGCTGCTTAATATATTTGTTGAAACCATGATACCTTTTCTTTTTTAAGGATTCTTTGATGAATAGAATGCTCAAAAGAACAGCAATTTATTTAAAATTGTTTTTAATGTTGCTTTTACAGGGTGGCCGCGGGTCCTTAAAAAGTCTTAAAATGTCTTAAATAAAGTTTTCCTAATAAAAGGCCTTAAAAAGTATTAAAATGTCTTAAATTCAGATTCGATAGGTCTTAAATATTTCTGGTCACGTTACCGCTAAACCTAATGTCCGTCAAATAACCAGTGAAGCATCGAATCGCGAGAATGATTCAGATTTTATTACATAAACAGCTATTGATAATGATAATGTAGGCCTTTTCTGGTAACGCTGCTTGTCTCTGTGATAGATTTTATAGAAAGAAATCAAAACAAATACGGCAAACAAAAAAAAAAAAACTCCCAGAAGGAGTAATTTTTACTGAGGTAAAAATTCAAAATGTTGAGTTTTTTATTTATAACATGTGATATAGTTAAGTAGCATAACATGACGGGAGCTATTTTGCTGAATATTCTCACGATTGCAAATGTTACATTGATTTTAGTTCAATAAACAAGTAGTGAATATAAAATTATTTCAATATATTAAATTTTACATATACGCATGTAATAATGTGTATTTCCATCACAGGTTTGGTCTTAAATTTCATTCAAAGTGGCATTAAAAAGGTCTTAAAAAGTCTTAAATGTAACTTGTTTATATCTGTAGACACCCTGTTTTAATAAATTGAATGCATTTATTCTGAACAAAACAAATCTAACTGACCCCAAACTTTCAACCATAATATGAAAACCTAATAATTTTGAATAATTTAATGCTGTTTCAGTCACACTTTAGTTTAGGGTCTAAATCTTACTATTAACTAACTATTAACTAGGACTTTTGCCCCAATAAACTCCTAATTACTGCTTATTAATAGTTAGTAAGGTAGTTGTTAAGTTAAGGTATTGGGTAGGATTATGGATGTAGAATATGATCATGCAGAATAAGGCATTAATATGTGCTTTATAAGTAATAGACAGCCAATATCCTAGTAATATACATGCTAATAAGCAACTTATAGTGATAATTGGACCCTAAACTAAAGTGTTACCGCAATTTCTTATTATTTCCAAACAAATATCCCACCAGCTTTGGGTGGATCAACCGCCAATCTGGATGGATGGACCAGTCTTTATGTGACCTCGCCGTTGAATTGCAGTATTTGGACTCACAAGCCTCTGACTTCTCTTTCACAGATACTCCCATTCAAAAGGTCCCTGTATATAAAGCACATATTTCAGTGCACATCTCAGGTCAAAAGCACCGCTCCTGAGAATGTTTGAAAATAGAAAAAAGTTCTTTCAGGCATTAGCCCTACAGAGCAGTTTTGTCCCTTTTTTCCTCCTACGGAGGAGAAAATGAGTGATTCGGCTGTATCTGGGCTCCTTCCTCACTTTCTGTCATTTTCAGGCCAGCGCTCCCCAGAGAGTCCTCCAGCCGTAGGCGTGACATATATAACGCATGGACTCTGTCACGCTGCCTTATTTTAGAGTGCCCCGCTTGGCTGCGGGAACTTTAACTTTATGTAAATCATATTAATAAATTTGCACCAAAGTTGCTCAAAGGATTTTCACCCACGTTACTGGAGGGTGACAAAGGGGGGCACCGTAATCCCTTTTGTTCAGTTCCGGCTCGCCGCGAATGCTCTGTGTACTTTTGTATAAACGATTGTAGTATGTATGTGTGCAGGCAATACTCTGCCACCTAATGTCATCTTTCCATTCATTACTCATTAGGACAACACACAACAGCGTACAGTGTCACTATAATAATTACAGATGTGCCAAAACAACAGTGAAGACAACATATTATGAATAATTGATTCCGTTTTACCCTTTTAAGACCTAATTTACCACCTGAGCACCATTTGCATTCAACTTTCAACAATTATTTCAGCATTGCTAACTGAGTTAAAAGCATTTAAAGTGTTTCCTTGGTAATGCAGGAGTGGAGTTAAGAGTGATAGATGGATTCAAACTGCTGACATGAATGCTAATCACATATGTAAATGTGGTTGCTCAAAGTGGTTGCTGTTTTTGTTGCTGTTGAGATTTGTTGATTGGTTGGTTGGTTGGTTGGTTGGTTGGTTGGTTGGTTGGTTGGTTGGTTAGACGGTTGAGTTACTGGTTGAGGCAATTTTTTCAGTGCTCCTGCCACTGTCAGATTGGCCATTATAGTCCACACACACACACGCACACACACATACACTGACTCTCAATTATCAGAGCTGTTCAAATATGGAAGTTAATTAGCTCCCTGCTGGGGAGTTTAAGTTTAGAACAGTTAAAACTTAAATGTGTGAAGTCTTTTTTTTTGCATGAACTCAGACTCACTGATTATACACACTCATACAAACATTGACGTAAGGGATAATGTACAGTCAGACTGTCATTATCATAAATATTATCACAAAATAAAGCCTGACGGGGGTCTTGTGTCACCTTGAAGAGGGTTATGCGATGATGACTACATTATTCCACTTATTACATAGCTACTCACCAAATAAACAAATCAATTAAATGTTGATTTAAGATTAAATTATTACTTGTTACTTGTAGTGATTGATCATTGAGAGACATAACACGGGGACAGGATGAGAATCAGTTATACAACTTTGCCCTGGACAAAGGTCTTTATTTAGAATGCTGCGACTGACCAATCAATGAAAAAGACAAACGGGAAAACAGGTCTCATTGCATCCGCTTGTCGGAGAAAGTGAAATATATTTTTATTTTGCACGGTGTATTCAATTTGATAACCAACAGTGAAAACAAGGTAGCCTATTCCAGCAAGTACGTTGTACAAAGTCCAATATTTTTGGATGGTTTCTGTACTGCAAACCTACTTGAAAATAGCTGATGAATTTGTACATGCTTCTAAATGTCATTTTGTGCTTAATTTGTGTTTAGAAGCTGTATCATAGTATAAGTATGAAATCATAGTATAAAGTATAAAATCCAATGAGTGTGATATATTTTTCTTCATTTAAATCATTCATTTAAAATATTTTCTTTTTAAATCAAATAGCCAAGGAAGTTATTTGTCTATGTAGTCTATCTATCCTGCCTTAAAAAGTACATTAGGAAATATCAGGTTGCAACAGGGGACGTACAGTCTGTCTTCAAACGTAAGTGACATTGAATCTAATACTCAACTAGTCCCTCAAGGCCTTTTTTTTCATTTTAGATTCTTTTTAGACCATTAGTCCAAGTAGGACAGTGATCCAATTCACCATGGACTAAAGACTGGACAGAGGGCGTCTCCTACCAAAGCCTCTGCAAATTCACATGATGTCCTAGAAAATATGCTGTATGAGAACTATGTAATAGATAGATAGATAGATAGATATAGACTTTAATGGGCTTCAGTGTGCTTTCTTCTGCCAGCCTGGACCAAACACCTGGGTCTTCATCGGAGTCAGCAAAGATACAGTATAGGCATATCCTCCTTCATTTGTGTATGCTTGCATGTCAGGAGCATTGATTCGTGTGAGCTCACCCTCATGTGATCAATACAGCTGATTAGGATAATTATAAAGCGGAACTGAGATGTGTCAGCATTAGATATGGTGAACAGGGAAGAAGAAAAGATGTTATCTTTAGCTCATCATTAGCTTTCATTGTGTGTGTGTAAGGTGGATGTGGTTGAAGAGGGTGAAGATAATGCTTGTAGAGAGCCCTTTCAGCTTGCCAGCCCCGCATACGAGGAGTTGCTGGAGGTAATGGCCCACGCCACGACTAGATGTGATGAGCGATGAGCGTGTCCCATAACTATTGGTCTATCCCGCTCCAACGTCTGCCTGACGGCAAAAGTGCAAACAGGTTGTGGCCGGGATGAGAGGGGTCTGTGATGATGTTACCTGCCCGTTTCTTCACTCTTGTGTTGTACAAGTCCTGAAGGTTGGGTAGGTGCATACCAATTATCCTTTCAGCTGTCCTAACAGTCCGTTGCAGTCTACTTACATCTGATTTGCTGGGTGACCCAAACCAGACAGTTATAGAAGTGCACAGAACCGACTCGATAACAGCTGAGTAAAACTGTGCCATCTGCGCCTGTGACAAGTTAAATTTTTTCAGTTGACGAAGAAAGTACAACCTCTATTGGGCCTTTTTCACAATGGAATCAATGTGATTGTCCCACTTTAGGTCCTGAGAGATAGTGGTGCCCAGGAACCTGAATGACTCCACTTCTGCCACAGTGCTGTCCATGATGCTGAGTGGGGGAGTGCTGGGTGGTTTCTCCTAAAGCCCACAATCATCTCCACAGTTTTGAGCGTGTTCAGCTCCAGGTTGTTGTGACTGCACCAGACAGCTAGCTGCTCAACCTCTTGTCTGTAAGCAGCCTCATCAAAGTCTTGGATGAGGCCGATGACTGTGGTGTTGTCTGCAAACTTCAGGAGCTTGACAGAGGGGTCTTTGGAGGTGCAGTCATTTGTGTAGAGGGAGAACAGTGGGGAGAGAACACAACCCTGAGGAGTGCCAGTGCTGATAGTGAGGGTCATAGATGTGAGTTTTCCCAGCCTCATTAGCTGTTGCCTGTCTGTCAGGAAGTTGATAATCCACTGACAGATGGAGGTGGGTACAGAGAGCTGTGTCAGTTTATGCAGGCGGGTATCCGGGATGATGGTCTTGAAAGTGGAGCTGAAGTCTACAAACAAGATCCTTGCATAAGTCCCACGGTTTCTTGATAAGCAAAATGTAGGGGGTCCAGCAAGTGTCCAGTGATGTCCTTCAGGTGGGCCAACACCAGTCTCTCAAATTACTTCATGACCACAGACGTCAAAGCAACCGGTCTGTAGTCATTTAGTCCTGTAATTTTTGGTTTCTTGGGTACAGGGATGATGGTTGAGCATTTGAAGCAGGATGGGACTTCACACAGCTCCAGTGATCTTTTGAAGATCAGTGTGAAGATGGATGACAGCTGGACAGGCTTTGAGACAGGCTGGTGAGACACTGTCTGGGCCTTTTGCTTTTCTTATCTTCTGTTTCATGAGGACCCGGCATACATCCTTCTCACAAACCTTAAGTGCAGGCTGCAAGGCAGGAGAGGATGTTGATGGTTATGTGGAGAGACAGTCAGAGCAGGTGTGGGGTGTGAGACCAGGCTTTTCAAATCTCCAGTCGTTGATTCTCCACAGTGCTGGGGCTTTCAGGCCACACTGATGCAGGGTTGTTAGCTGAAAACTGGCTTCTCTTAGCTACTGTTATCTCCTTATTCACTGTGTTTTTGGCCTGTTTGTACAAGGCTTTGTCCCCACTCCTGTAGGCATCCTCTTTGGCCTGGCGAAGCTGTTTGAGTTTTGCAGTGAGCCTTGGCTTATCGTTGTTATACGTTAAATAAGTCCTGGTGGGAACACACATGTACTCACAGAGGCTGATATAGGATGTCACAGTGTCAGTGAGCTCATCCAGATCAGTGGCTGTAGCCTCAAAAACATTCCAATCAGTCGAAACAGGCTTGTAAATCCCGCTCTGTTTCATTGGTCCATCTCTTTACAGTTCTTACTACAGGCTTAGCAGATTTAGGTTTCTGCCTGTAGGCTGGGAGAAGATGAACCAACATCAGAGAGTCCCAGAGCCGCTCGGGGGACAGAGTGATATGCATCCTTTAAAACAGTGTAGCAATTGTCCAGTATGTTACTGTCCCTGGTGGGGCATGTGATGTGCTGTCTGTATTTAGATAGTTCACGGCTGAGATCAGCTTTATTAAAATCACAGAGAATAATGAAAGAGTCCAGGTAACGTTGCTCCGTGTGTGATCTGATCAGCCAGCTGTTGCAAAGCCGCGCTCACACACACGTCAGGAGGGATGTACACATTCGCGCCAGGAGGGATGTACACACTCACCAGAATAAATGAGGAAAACTCCAGCGGCAAATAAAAAGGCTTACAGTTACAGAAGAGTGCTACCATATTAGGGCAGCACATCTTCTTTAACCCTGTCACATCTGTACAACAGCCTTCATTGATATAAAAACATAATCCACCGCCTCTTGTTTTCCTGGATAACTTGGAGATTCGCCAGGTGAATGCTCGGCAGCAGAGTCCTGAATCCGCGCTGTCAGCGCTTCCCCCATTTACGTCTCTTGGAGCGCTTATACAGGATTGTAGCTCCGCCAACTAGAATGTCCATTAAATGTGTTTGGTGTGCTGTTCCTGATGTCTAGGAGTTCATTCCTACTAAAGCTAACCAGAAAAAAGATGGATGTGCTATGGTTCTCAGGTTTGATAGTCCAGCCCGGGAGTGTCAACCCTATAGCTTCACCTAGAACTTTCTTGCCCGTCACTCCATCTCCCGACCAGTTGGCTCTGCCTTAGCTCCTCGCCCCTTTGGCTCCACCTGGGACCGTCGTCCCTATGACTTCACCAGGCTCCCTTGTCCTTCCGGCTCCACCTTGGTCAGTTGTCACTCTGTCTGCGCCATGGACTTCCGGGTCTTCAGCTGCGCTTCAGCCATTCATCCCTTTGGCTCTGTGTCGGGCTCCGCCTTCGCCTCAGTCCGGCTACACCTCAGTTGCTCGTCATTCATATCTACACATCCTTAAATAAAGATAATTTTACTTGAGTCTCCAAATAACTTAAGAAATTAAATCTTGTTTTTATGAAAAATTTATCAAAATTAAATGAGTTTATACCTAAAACAAGAACAAATAACTGAATTAATTAACAATTCAATGTTATTAATTAACAATTTTCCTTAATTCACAAGGAAAACAAGTTTATTTTTCTTACCCCATTGGCAGATATTTGTTCTTGGTTTAAGCATAAACTCACTTTATTTTTGATATTGTTTTTGCAAAAAAAACAAGGCTTTATATCTAATGACATTTTGCTTCTCGAGTAACTGTGTCTATTTAAGAATGTTTAAATAGACACCTTTTTTCAGGAGAAAACCTGCTATAGAAGGATAAAGTCTCCATTTGACTTCCATTTAACTTCATTTCTGTCTAGAAGAAGCATTTGTGATTTTTCTCTCTTGTTGTCTTGGAGGTGTCAAGTGTTCTCTACTGCTTACAGCTGTGTTTATACAGTTTTATGTGTAGTAAGTATCTACTGTTACACCATGAACATACTCTTATTGTCAAGGTAACAGTGGGCTCATGGATACAGAGAAATCACTGGTTGGATCAAATCATCTGATAGAAAATGGGCAGCTGACTTTAAGTGGATATGGAAAAAAAGAAGAAGATAGAAATAAAGAGAGCTAAAGAGAGTCCCCCACAGCATGCCCTTCATGTGCTCCTGAGAGCTCACGCTTTTAATGGCAGTAAATGTTGCCCTGTCTGACTTCCATCAAACTCACACACTCGTCCCCCTCAAAGACCCCTGCTGTCCTGTCAGAGTGTGTTTGTGTTTGTGTAAGTGAGCAAATTGCTGTAAGGGCAATGTGAGAGGCCAGAGGGGGCCAGGCATGACCATTGGATGCTGTGACTGAGTTTGTGACCACCTGCGGGGCCGAAAGTCTTCCACTCTGCTAAATCAAAGCTTGTATATTTGTTAAAGTTGCATGATTCATGAAGGGTGACATGTATTGGCACAGCATGAGGAACTGTCTGCTTGTGATGTGATGTGGTGTGTGTGTGTGTTGAAGAGAGACTGTTGAGGGTGATGGTGACATTATTGCTATTGTAAATTAAATATATAATTAATATTGAAATTGATAAAAATCATCAAATTTATTATATGCTGTTTTATTTAATCACAAGTATTTTATTTTAATTAATTGCATAATACTGAATAAATAATTAATTAAAAACTAAATAAATATTGTGGCAGAGACATTAAATATATTACAAGAATTTGTCTTAGTATAATTATAAAACATAACTTGAGTCCATTATTTAGTTGTAGCTGTCCAAGAGCTTGTGCAGAAAATGCACAGTTGGATTGTAAAATACACCGCAAGATTGTTTTGACTAATGTAATCTGCTGTGAGATGACAAAGAGCAAAATCTCCAGACAACATCAAAGAGATTATAAAATGCACACACACAAACACAGACTCTCACAAACTCTATACTTTTCAAATATTCAGATGAGTACTGTTCCGTGAAATTACTGGAAACAGGTTCCATGTAAAAGGTGCGAGGTATAGATATATTAATATTAATTTGAGATATTATATATATCATGCAAATGAAAGAATTAGATCCATGTGTTATTACAGACCAAGCAAAGGTATGAAGGAATCATTAAAGGGTGTTCATTTTCCTCCACTGGGGAATCAATGGCTGATCATAGAACCATATGGTAACTGGTTGTGAAAAAAAGAGCTATTTTTGTTATAACAAAGCATAATTTTGCTCTTTGATTCTTTTGGTCATACAGAGTGATGTCCAATATACTTAGGTCAGCCAGA
The DNA here is from genome assembly GCF_951802725.1 of Rutilus rutilus. Classification (NCBI taxonomy): domain Eukaryota; kingdom Metazoa; phylum Chordata; class Actinopteri; order Cypriniformes; family Leuciscidae; genus Rutilus; species Rutilus rutilus. Next base: position 15,847,971 of record NC_140227.1, read on the forward strand.
GTGGCTTTTGGCCATTTAGATTTTTTAAACAAAATGCTGTATTTTTACAATTTTCATCATGCACATGCCCTGAGGTTATTTGAGCAGTTTTTAGTAGAGACAATTCTAAATAACTCTTGGCACAAAAGTCATGATTCACTTTCTCTCCTTAAGTAGTGAATGCAGTGTTTTTTGACACCTGTTGTAAGGGAATCTTTTACCCACATGAAAAATTCTAAATCGGTTGGATTTCACCCTCGTAAAATTGTCGAACAATGTGACCACACCTTCAAAGCTTGGCAAAGTAGTTGCCACATTTTGTCCGCTGCTCATTTGCATCAAGTTGTCATGTTGCCTCAAATTGCCAACGCTCATCAAAAATTCATGGATTCTAGTCAATATGAACCATCACTGTTACAGTTTTCTTTGTTTATATTCTAAGTCAATATGTATTCCAGGCTTAAAAAAGGTTGCTGTATTTAACAAATAAATCAAACCCTTCCAATGTTCATGAAATCTCTTGTTCTTCCATAACTAGTCTGCAAATTAGATGCATCATCTAAAGTGGGCAAATATGAGCAAGGCAGACTGATGACTCTCACAGTTCATTTGTTTGTCACAGATTAACTGCTGTCTCTACACACAAACACACCTAAACACACACCCACTTGCACAAACAAAAAGCTGCACTAATCCTCTAAGCAAACTCATACTTAAACAAGTCCACTCTCATTGTCTGGTTCTCGAGGAGATCCAGCCGAGCCATAATGATTCATTCACAGTCTGACAAGCTGATTTTACACTATCAGAAAGGCCAGAGCAACCAGCCCCAACATTTGTTATACAACAAGCATTTTTGACAGGCAGAGAAGGAGCCATAGAGAAGAAAATGGTAGGGTTATCAAATAAAATTTGGAAGGAGAGAAGCAGGAGAAAGAATGCCAGCCAAACACGGTCGCATTAACCATGGCACGAGTCCCAGTAACTTGCTCTGTGGAGGCCAATCAAATATTCTATTACATTACACCCCAATTTTTGCCCTGCGCTCCATCCTGTGCCAATTTGAAGGGGCTCAGTGGACCAAGAGTGTTGTGTATATGATGCCTCGTGGAGGAAGTGTTTACCCTCTCGCCATCTGTCTGCATAGTTGGACATATTGGAAATCAAAGTGGGGGGGGGCAGATGGGGACGAGGCCCCATGGTGCTAAAGGCTCTGGCTCGAGCCGGCACCGTTAACCAACTCATGAGTCTAGATGTACACATGGAGCCAGTGAATACAGAGTGTGTGTCTAACAGGTAAAGAGAAGTCATGGGCCAAACGCCGAACAAATGCCCACAGTCTGAAGACAAACAGAAAAGTACAGAAGGGTTCTTAGCAGCAAGACATTTGGATGTAACCCCAGACACATATGTGTTGATGAAGAAGTAATGTATACAAAAATTGGAAGGCCATCCTGAATGAATATTTGACCAATATTAGATCTGGAAGAAGAAAAAAACATTATTTCTTTCAGGATATTCTAAATCTTGTTGTGATTCTAAATCAGTAATGGGAAGTTTAGTTTCAAGTCACAGAGTGCAATGGAAATATTTCATCAAGCCATCTGAATTTTCACCAACATTTTTGACTTGAAGTCAACAACACAAAACTGTTTTTGTTTTCACAAAAGTTTTTATTTGATTTTTGACACATAAACAGTCAGTTGGGTACATAGACAGACAGATATTGGTTAACAGACAGATATTTGGATTACAGACACACACCAAACTACGCAAGCCCACTGGCGGAGTTCAAATGATTATGAAGCATTTGGTGAAAAACGTTCCAAAAAATCTACTTCAGTGAAAGGCACTTATCTCAGTAGGTGAGAGTTTGTGATATCAGCATGTCTTTCTCTCAGAGATGATCAGGCTAACATTCATATATCAGTGACTGTTTAACCTCCCCAGAATACGCCCTCCCCAAATACGATTGAAAATATGAAACTATATGAAATGAGCCATATGAAACTATTTCCTTTGCTCCTTTCCATCACCTGCTCCCTCCTCCTGGCACAGACAGGTGTCCAAGCAAACATTCATCAGGGCTGGATGACATCAGGGCTTCAAACTGATTTAGATACGGGCAAAATGCTAAGCGGAAGGTACTAATTGCTCAGTGCTGGTCTGAATCCACCAGGCAGGCTGCCAGGGGAGGTGGAGAGCAGTATGGAGAAGGAAAAAGAGGAAAACTAGACACATCCACAGAGCCCTGGAAGCTGGGACTGAGGAATGAAACTTGATGATTCCTCACATTTCAATTTCTTACTTCCCTTTCCTCCTCTAACAGTTGGGGTGGCTAATTAAGGACGCCCCGTGCCCGATGCAGAGGGCTCATACTGTTATTGACTGGCATATGCTCCAGTGACTATGGGCAGATTGCACGTGGAGGGGTCCATTAGAGAAGCCGAGCTGCAGGAGCGACTGCAGAGCCCACTGAAGATGGATAGGAGATAATTGGGGAGTAAAGTCATAGATCCGGCCGTCCCATGAAGACCCTTAAGGCAGCAGCCAATGAGCAATGAGCTTCCAAACAGGCCACTCTGTGGTGCCTCTAAAAACCTCTGTAGTGCCATTCACCCACAGGCCTATTAGAAAATACTGTTGGAAAACTATTAAATTACAATTAATCTCCAAAGTGAGAGTTTTAAACTCTCTTTTAAACAAAACTCTTTGTTCATTGTTATATGTTAGTTCGATTATGCATATAGTATTTTATTTTATAAAAAAATATTGGTCAGTATTTTCATTGTTTATATGTTAGTTTAATTATGAATATAGTATTATTGTTTTATTTTAGTCAGATGGGCTTCAGTATTAGCCAATAAATGCATACCTCGGATGTTTGGCGACCTGGGACGTCATCCACTACTCTCCCCCTCTCATTTTTTAAAATTAGACCCCCACTTTCACAGCGAAAATGTAAAAGTAGGCTATATAAACTTTAATATCCTTTTATTGAAACGGGTGCTTTGCTGTGCAGAGATATTTCGAAACATTTCACCCACTGGCTGCTGGTACTTTAACTTTTGCCGCAGAGCCTTTATGTCCTATAAATGTGTAATATTTTTGATAATACGCGCAGATTTCAGTTGACGATTCTGTTTAAAGTTATTAATAACAAAACATGAATGAATGAGAAAGAAAAGAGCAGGATGTGCTTTATATTGAAAAGAAATATTAAAAGCGCGATAAGTCGCGAAAGAGAACTGAATTCTACTGACAGGATGCTGTGCGCGCGCTCCAAGCACAACACGGACAAGCATAGTAGCCTTTGTCTTCGTTGCGCGCCGAAACGGCCAAATAAACACAGGAATATATCAAAATGCCAAGTCGAGTATTCCCGTAAACACAGTAGATGCAAGTACTGTGTGCATTCTCTCTCTCACACACACACGCACACGAAGAGGATTTATGCTCATCACTTGGTAACTCAACAGTGAAAGCCCTGCGCAATTAATTCCATATTGCAACTTATTTATTGTTTGCTGAATATTTGTTTGTTTTTAGTTGTCTATCTATGGACCTAATAATTACTACTGTTGAAATTGTATTGAAAAAAAAGCACATCTTACAACCCCCCCTCCCCCCTCCCAGAACGACGATATCATCGTCCATCCCGCTGTTTTACTGTAAACATCGTCAACTGCCAATTTAGGGGACGTCGCCCTATCGGCGCGCCCGATGCATGGTCTAAATGTACAGATAGCACACGTACATAACATGTGCGTTTACATCTGGAAGACCTATTTTTTAGAGTGTTTGCTCATCTACAATACATCTATAGGACGTTTCCTGTCAGATATCAAATAGACGTTTAGAAGATGTATGTTAAACTGACATCTTAAAGATGTCTATCAGATGTTAGTAAACAGCAGATGCTTTCCAGATGAAGTGATCTTTAACAGACAACTTGCAGACGTCTGTGCTATCTGTCCCTATTGGGTTTGTCCCTATTCTCTTAATGAGTAATGGGTGTGTTTTGGGCGTAACGTGCAATAAACCAATCAGAGTCTCATCTCCCATTCCCTTTAAAAGCCAGTTGTGCTCGCGCCATGGCAGATTCACTATTTACATGGCGGAATTTGCAAACGGAAAGACTGAACGCAGAGAGGAAACGGATCTACTCGTGCCGAGATTAAAGCGCATGAGCAGACCGGATTCCACCATATCTTTACAATATTAATCTTTTACAATGTAATCCTTTTATTTGTAATGTTTGGCATGTTTGTGTGCTGTTGGGCATCCCTGTGTGTTTAATAAGCAGAGTGTACGTGTGTTGTGGACCCGCCTATAGGCGCACATTACTAACGCGCTCATTAAATAACAAAACAAATAATGCGCCATTGACTTTAGACCAGGTTTCAGTTGGTCGATGGTAGTTGCCTCAAAAAAGCAACCCGCCAACAATGCACCTAAACACACCTCGTTTTCAAATGGGCGCAAATGCATTTTCTATTTAAACAACGTGGCACAGGACGTGAAAATAATAACTGCGTCGGACTGAAACTAGCAAAAAACACTTGAGTCACGCCTGGCGCTGCATTGCACCGGGTGTATGATAGGGCCCTTAATCTCTGACATCTCAATAAATATATTTAACCTTTCTTCCTCAAGGTGGCAATGTCTGATAAACAATGATGACATGATGCATCAATAGTAATAAAAAAAGAAACCCTAAAGAATTCAGAATATTGACATGGCTCAGCGATTTTCTGCAGAGCACCTAATCAAGTACTAGCATCGTTTGGTAGTGGATCTGATGACGGAGCTGTCAGTGAAAAATAATTTGATTTTGAAGTTGGTAAAAATTATGGTTTTGAGAATAATGTATAGCGAATGGTGAAGATCCAGAACATGAGCCATATACGGAATATGTACCGGGGAAATTAGCTCTGACGATGACAGCAACGAAGGTGGGGAAGCAGCTGCTCAAAACGAACCCTTCCAAGTTCCGACAGAAAACGAAATATACTTTATTGAATTATTTAGTAATTTCTATTAAAATATCAGGACAGTTTTATACCATTGGGGCAGTTCAGAGATCCCTTGTTGTTAGATATACAGGTAACACTTTATTTTACAGAGTCTTTGTTACATATGTTACATGTCCTTATCATAGTAAATTAGTAAATTATGCATAATTACATGCAATTAACCCTCAACCAAAACCTAATCCTACCCTAAACCTATAGTAAGCACATGTTGTTAATTATTATTACTCAATAGCTACATAAATATATAATTACATTGTAACAATGACACCTTAAAATAAAGTGTAACCGATATACATTACAGGTCGCTAAAGACCCGAATATGTAATAATGATTGGCAAAACATCCATGCATTTAAGGGTTAGGGAATCAAAAGAAAACTTTTTTATAGTTTCAAAATGAAAAATAGCTGTACGTCAGTGCTTTATTATGTGCATTAATTTAACTTATGTTCTAAGTCCATCTTTTCCACAGTGAGAGTTTGTTTTTTGAGGCAGATGGAAGGTGTCAGTGGGAAGCCATCAATCATCTGCTCAGGACCACCACACACAAGGTTCAGACCTGATCCTGTCCCCACTGTGTCCGACATGTTTGTGCAAATGTGAGCGACAGAAAACAGAGATGCTCTCGCGTCTGACAGCAAGAAAAATGAGCCTGTCTTGCTTACAGACAGGGATATCTCCGCTTCACGACAGGAACAGCAATAAGAAACATTTCATTTAAACAGCACAATACTGAACCAGTATTATAATGTTCCTCATATCGCAATAAAATACTTTACATTATAAAGAAACTGCTTGCTTTCCATGTCAAAGTGCCCACTAAGATGTCTCATTTTAGAGTTGCAAGTTTCTTTTATGATCCAAAATGACAAATGACATCATAAATATACACTACCGTTCAAAACTGTTCGTAAATAATAAAAGCAAGCAATGGTCTTTGATTATGAGGTCATATTAGCATTTAACCGATATTAAACATTTTCATGGGTGGCGTTTTTGTAAAAGAGCAAAGTCTTTTCATTACCGTACGATATTTTAACAAATGTGGGCCGTGAGTGAGGCAGTCAGGAAGTCAGCAAACTGAAGATGATTTATGCTATCACGCATAAAAAGTGAAATACAGTAGAACCATCCGCAGGGACAGAGAGAGATCTGCTCTCCGCTTCAGCGCTTTGGATACCTTACTCTCCCCCCAATGCGAGTGTTTACCACTTCCTCCTCCTCCATCTCTCTCTCATGAGACTCACCCCTTTCCTTCTCTCCTCAGTCTCAATCTCTCAAGAAACACTGGTAGCCCACCCTAGAGAGGAGCCCCGCATGACTAATATTTATTCAGTCAGTCATTCCATCTCTCGCCATTTGTCTCCGTATCTATTTCACTCTCTGAGAAAATGAGAGTTGATGCTTGTAATGAGCTTGAAAGACAGAGCCGACCGACAGGCTCCTCGATAACCTCAAAGCTGCTTCAACCTACCATGTCGACTCTAATTTAGCGCAGCATCAACCACCAGATATTTTAAAACCATAGGACTTGATGAGCATGACAGTGTATGAAATACGACACTGCGCAGAGCCACACAAACACACACACAGAAGCTTGTGATCAGTAAGATGGGAAATGGACACTGTAACACATGATTCTTAGATCAAGTACTGCAGAAAAACAACCAGAGATTTACTTCACTACTGTAGTTTTTTATGTTCTAAAGTATTCGTAACACGAATAAAGCATCTCAGTGCAGCCTTTAAATTACGATATACTATATAGCATATAACTGTTTTCTTTTGCAGTATAAAATATAAAATTAATCATTAAAATATAGTTTATTCCTGCAATGGCAAAGCTGAATTTTCAGCATCATTACTCCAGTCTTCAGTATCACATGATCCTTATCATCATGCTGCTTAATATTTTTGTTGAAACCATGATTTGAACTTTCATCTTTCATCAAATAATCCTAAAAAAAAAAGAAAAAAAAAAGAAGGATTTTTTGTATCATTATAAATGCCTTTACTGTTGCTTTTGATCAATTTAATGCATCCTTGTTGAAGTACTAATTTATTTCATACACGCACGCACACACACACGCAAAAATAAGTTCAGGCCCAACATTTTAAAATTAATTAAACTAAAAAAGGCGTGCAAACTGTCTCCTCCAATTTCTTAAGCTCTCTCTCCCTCTCTTTTTAACAGTGAAGTGTAAGACAAAAGATCGATAGGCTGTGTGTGTGAAGCATCCCGAGAGGTGCGGGTCGAGAGACACTTCTGGAAGGCCAAGGTCCCCCATCATTTTTTCTGTCACTGCTCTCTCACTTCCAATACGCTTACTCCTGAATGAAGGTTAAATCCACAGCAAAAGCAAAAAAAAAAAAAAAAAAAAAACCTGTTCTTCCTTGAGTTTTAACAGAGCGGATAAAATCTTTAGTGTGAATCTTGTCATGTTCAAGCTGCCAGTAAAGTTGAAATCATGCCATGAATACTAAATGACAGTCTTAGCCCAAAAGCATTTCATGTTTCACACTACATCTGACAGGTGAGTAAAATTACAGCTTCATATCAGTGTTTCCTGTGCAATAATCTGTGTGATAACGAATATTTTCTGCTGTTAGATACAAGAACTGCATATTTGGCTGGTGAAGAATAACAAAGCTTTGTGTATTTGCACTGGTTAGCATGCTCTAGTTCTTTTCATAACCCCAATGTCAATAATCTTATTGTTGCTGATTTATACAAATTGTCATTCATTTATGTATTGATTCATTCCATTAAAAGTATACAGTTATGTACTGTACATCTGAATTTTGTTTTTAAAATAATGTTCTGCTTGGAATCAGATATTGTTGTTGTGATTTATCTGCAAGCTAATTGGTTCAAGGCTTAAAGTGAGACCTATAAATAGATCCTAAGTTCCAAAAATGCTGTTATACTGTAGACCTTCATGGAGCGAAAATGCAAAAAATGTATCACTCATACACTGTCTTGTCTGAAAGCTAGATATAACTTGGCATCATTTCCTCTCATTGCTTTCTCTTACAAGTTAATTTTATTAAGTATACTTAAGTAAAGTTCAAGTATATTTTTAAGTATACTTTATGTAGTAAGTATACTATATACAATAAATATACTTGTAAGTGTACTGTTTCAATACTTGGGACAAAATTGGCCCACTTTTTTTTGTGTAAAAAAGGATTCTTTTAACAGTAGTAAACTTTTCTTTAAAAAAGTTTTTCATTTGTACCACAACTATACTACAAGTGAACTTATAGGTGTACTGATAGTTTACTAGTTAAAGGTACAATATGCAAGAATTTTGCATTAAAATATCCCATAATCTCAAGGCCAGTGTTATATATTTTGTTAAGTTGATTACTTACAATATCCCAAATGTTTCCAACTATTTTTAAATCGTGAGAAGATTGCGATTTTAACCAAGGAAACGGGGCGTTAGAGCAGGGGGGAGCTGGGAGTCGCCAGTCAATTGCGTCATATCCGCGTTACCCTCGGTTTCCGCTCGTACTGCGTGGAGTCCTGGACAAATGCGGAAGTTGTAGTTGTAGCGTCTATCAAGCAACAAACGTTAGCTTGTTTTGTGCAGTCGTTATGGAACACAATTATTCTTTACCGATTGCAGCTGGTTCTGTCGACAAAGCATGCTTAATTTTATATTTTCCAAATGTAGCATTCGGTAATAGTTATGTTTATGTAAGGGAAGTGTTATTGCTTTAGATTTGTGTTTAGTTTATTGACATTGTTTATCACGTCTGGTGTTTATGGCCATGTAAATAAATATAGCATGTGTTATACATAAAGATTAATCAGTATTTTGGCAAATGATGTGGGTATGTTCGAATGTACTTTTACAACAATTGTTTAGAACACGTAAAACTGCGCCGCGTTATCACAACAATGAATTCGACATACAGTAACATCTATGATAACCAATTTAGTATTAAACCTTACTTTTCTTGCAGTTAATTCATTTTAGTGAAATAAAAGTGTGATGAGGTTCAAGAGTCAGGAAGGAAGAAGACAGGGGTCGGCGTGACTGGGACTCGTACTTTATTAAAATAAAGCAAAACAAACAAAAGTCGTGCACAACGCGTATTCACCGTGGCAACCGCGACGGCACAAAACAGTTCAAAAATGAGAGCTCGGATCTACCAGTTTTCTTTCTCTGCGTCAAAATATACATAGGGCCCTATCATACACCCAGTGCAATGCAGCGCCAGGCGCAACGCAAGTGTTTTTTGCTAGTTTCAGCCCGACGCAGTTATTATTTTCACGTCCTGCGTGGTTAAATAGCAAATGCATTTGCGCCCATTTCTGCACCCATGGGTGTGCTGGTCTGAAAACGAGGTGTGTTCAGGTGCATTGTTGGCACGTTGCTATTTTGAGGCAACTGAAAAAGACTGCGCCATTGACCAACTGAAACCTGGTCTAAAGTCAATGGCACAATATTATTTTGGTTATTTAAAGGGAGCATTAGTAATATGCACCTAGGCGGGTGCACAACGCACGTACACTTTGTCCCATCAGTTTTTCCGCTTGCAAATTCCACCATGTAAATAGCGAATCCGCCATGGCGCGAGCCCAACCCTTGCAGACCATGCGCCGACGCACCGACCATTTTTTCCGTCGTTAAACTAGCAAAAGTGGATTGAGACCAAGTTCACTTGCCCATGTGGGAACTTGGGACTAAGTTCCAAATTGAAGTTCCAAATTGAACTTGGGACTAAGTTCACTTGCCCATTTGCTTTAGACCATGCTCTTAGATCCTTAAAATAGGGCCCTTAGACTTTTCTGTCACTACAAGTCAAGAATACTTGAGTGCAATTTTAAGTAGGCTATATTTCTGAGAAGTACATAAAAGTATATTTCTGAGAAGTACACAGACTGAAAGTATACTTTTTTTTATTTTCTAGTTTAAAAGAAGTACACTAATAGCTCACTTCTTTTCGTAGGGGTTGGTAAACCCTTTGACGGCTAATTATCTCGACCACTGTTTACTGAATGTTAATTAGCTTAGATTTATGCTTAATTTATTAATTTATGCTTGTCCATTATTGTGATATCCACCTTGATTTACCTGACAGAACATTTCCTGTCACACCAGCCCTAATCATCCCATTACATTCATCTGTAATGCTTCACTAACTTTGTATTTCGTTAAACTGGCGAACATGACGAAAACCAACTTGGCGTAACGACAGTTTAGCTTAAACAAAAAAAAAACAATCTTAGGACAAACTGCTCTTTGGCTCAGCAGATGCATACTTTTCAGGCGAACGCTCACATTTTTAATTAAACTGACCAAGTTCAGTTAAAGCAGGCTACATGAACATATGCAAAATGCTGGCCAATGCGACTCGATCCAGCGGGCTGCTAATATGCCGGGTCATTAGCACACACTACAGGTGTGCTAGCTAGCTGAGGGGACGCGTACAGCGCTTGGCTTCATTCTGCCCACTTATTACACTGTGCTAGTCAGGGCTGTTCATTCACTCCAGCAACATCCATCTGCTCTGGCATTAGTGGCTAAATTAGCCGCTTAATGTTGCGTATTTGTTTAAGTAATTGGCTAGTAATTAATAACCTGAAATCCTGCGGGCTCACAGTTTAAGAAGTTTTAGCTGCCTCTTCTGAGACCATGCGATGGAGTTTTGATGTGATCGCATTAATAATTGTAAGTATTTGAACGTGTTGTGCTAGAACACATATTAGCATAAGCTTAACAGCATTTAAATGGCAGTTCATATTTTACGTCAAATTAATGTTAGGAACATTTTAATGTCTACAATAATTTAGATACTGTCAAAACACACACACACACACATACACTTTAAAGTCGGCATGAAACAGAAGTTGTGATAGTCTTTTCCTCCCTATTTTGACGTATGTGAAAGTGAAACGGCTTCTCGAACAACAACAACAATTTATTTTTTTATTCCATTCAAAATAATTTTGATTTCATGGTGACTAAGTATGAATACAAATGAGACCACCCTAGCTGCCACACAGAGGTCATTTTAAGAGAACTAACTTGTATACTTGTCAGTGCAAACTGTGAAGGGTTTAACATTTTACAGACTTAAAAAAATAGGATCATCACATCAAACAGAATTGGCAGAAGGAAGGGGGGAGAAATCCAAGCAGTTTTTGCATGGTACTGTAGGTTGTAGCATGCAATTTGGATGCTCTGCCCTCGGCAGTTATGGCTTGGAAAGCAGAGCTCGCTGGCATACTTTCCTCTCCTACTCTGGAAAAAGCTGCCAGTGAGGTGGGAATTGCTGAATTAGTGCCATATTAAACCTTGACACTAATGACTGTGTTCAGAGGTTGTTTTTTATAAATATTTGATGTATCGTCATCTATGGAATAGCAGGGAATGACAAAGTGAGGGAATGAGCCAGAGGGAGGTTGAGGAGAGAGAGAGAGAGAGAGAGAGAGAGAGAGAGAGAGAGATGACAGATAAATAAAACACCAGAGTGAACGCTGCAGCTGCTGTAGGATGAGTATTGCTGGAATTATTACCGTCTAGTCAAGTTTTGTTGAAAGAAGTTTCTTATGCTCAACAAGGTTACATTTATTTGATGAAAAACACAGTAAAACAGCAATATAGTGAAATATTATTAAAATATAATATAACGGTTTTCTATTTGAATTTTAAAATGTTGTATATCCCTATAATGGTAAAGCTGATTTTTCAGCATCGTTACTCCAGTCTTCAGTGTCACATGATCCTTCAGAAATCATTCTAATATGCTGATTTGGTGCTAAAAAACTTTTATTATCAATGTTGAAAACAGTTGTACTGCTTACTATTTTTGCGGAAACCATGATGCGTTTTTTGCAGGATTTTTTGATTAATAGAAACACACCCACACACACACACACACACACTTTATTTGAACTAGAAATCGATATAGAAAGTAATATAAACATCTTTAGTGTCAAGTCATGCAATATGGCTCTATATCAGCTGGGAGTGTGATATTCCTTAAGCGCCTTTCAGACAGGACGCAGAATGCGCTGCGCTGGCCGCTGGGTTCGTAGCTCTTCAGATACAAAGCGACTTGCGCTACGCTGGCCAGAGCAAAGTAGGCAGAGTTTTCATAACTTTTAGCAGGAGTTCTATACGTCTAGTTATTTGATTGTTGTTCCGCCTTTCGGTCAGCAGCAAGTTATGTATCTGTCCCGTGCTAAGAAGCGAGCGATACCACTAGCCCTGCTAGTAAGAAGAAGAAGAAGAAAGAGAGCAGCAAGGAAGAAGAGGCTGTGGGTGCATGAAACCCCCAGGTCCAGAGAACAGTTTGGGGAATAGTATTATATAATTCCGACACACACAGTACTAGCTGTTCATCCATTTGGCTTTCCGCGTTTTTTTGGATACCCCGTTTTTATTGGCTGCGCGGGTAATCGTCACAGAGCGCATCGGTGAAAGTTGAACTATTTTGAACTGTGTCGTGGCATGTGCGCAAGCTCACCAATGGTGCGCTCCACTGCATGTGCGCTTTGGTCGACGTGAGACTTCAACTTTTTCTCGTGCGGCGCAAGCCATTGGCTTGGGCCTTGGCCTTAAAGCAACACCAAGTAGCTTTTGCTCTCGGGGTCCCCCTACAGTTGGGAAACAGTATTGTCTTCTACTGCGGTCGTAAAATCTGTCATGGTAACACCAGGGGATACACGTGCATTTGTTGACAAGCACCCCGAACTCTGCAGAAGGAGTTCTCACATCTTGGACTGCCTGCGTTGCGTGTGAAATGTCTTCATCCCAGGTACAGTGGCATATGTTTCAGCATGCCATATGAATATAATTTCATGGGTTTTATTTTTTACAAACGCCAAAAGATCGCATAGCTCACGTTTACAAGCCAGCGTCATTATAGTAGCCTATTGGCTACTGTTTTACAGAATGCTAATTCAATTCAATGTTTGTGTGGTAGGTAATAGCCATATATCGTCAATATTATAATATCAAGCTACCATAGATGAATCTGCAAAGTTGAAAAATCGATTTGCATTATAGCCTGAGGCAAAACATTTCACCAGAAAAATAAATAAACAAACATGACTATCAGCCTGCAGTCATTAGGCTACTTAGCCTAAAATATCATTTTGTCCGTCTAATCATGTATTATTTACTTGCAAGAATGTAGCTCCTACCAAACTTGTACACGCCGTTTAAACATAGGCTTACTTCTGACTTTTGTTTTTGTCCGTTGCTGCTTTGGTCATGACAAAAACATACGCACGAAAGCCGGAAAACAAACGCTGGTTGGCCTCTCACGTCTAAATTTGAGGAAGTGGTGGGGGAAGTGACGTATGCCGTAAAGCAGTCGAATTTTGTAGTTCTTTTTGTGCTCGGGTTACTACCCGAACCCCGAACTTACGTAGTGCCAGTAAAAGCAATACAGACCCCGTCAGGCTATGGCAGACCTGTCATTCAACCTATTGTAAGTCAATGTACCATCACAAGGGTCTTGGAAATATATTATGAAGGTTGAAAGCTACATAGTGTTGCTTTAAAGTGGCTACATTAGTGCCAGTCCACTTTTTCAACACTGTTGGTTCCTGAAGTATTTTTTTCCATTCATTTTTCCCATAGGGATTTTCAAAAAAGTGCTGTAAGCCATGAACCAAGCAAAAATGTATTTTAAAATCGGACAAAAAGGCAAAGGTACAACTTACAAGACAGCTTTAATGATGGAAAGAACTACAATCCCATATGAAGCATTGCGAACAACAATCAAATTAGAAACGATAGAGAAATATAAAGCTATTAATTTAACGTTGTTGATTATTTTCTATATAAAAATAGATTTTCAGTTTATTGCAAAATATGGATATTATACATGTAGTTGGGTGTACACTCTCAGAAAATAAAGTACATAATTGTACCTTTGGGTGCATTCCCAAAATAAAAAGATTGCTGCTCATGAGTAACAACATATTTCGAAAGCTGACACTTTTCTAGAAACATATCTAGCAAGTTGTCAAAAACTCTTCCTAAGGTTGTCTGAATACTGGTAAGCCATATATCTTTAGTCACCCAAAAACTATTTACAGATTTATAGAAACTTTGGCACCTTTAGGTGTCCAGAGGCGTAGCACATAATGCAGTGTTACTTGCTTTAACACATGCAGAGTGAAGGGATTAAGATACCTTTTCCCAATACATCCATGAGAATTTCCTTTCACACTACTAAACTTGACAACTTTTTTATAAGAGTTTAAGTGACTCTATAGGTGGCGATTTTTTCTCCCACAACTTTTCCAAACTGTCATTGAAAGACAATAGTGTACAACAGGATCTACATGAACAGAAAACAATAACCAGGTCACCTTTCCCTGCTCTTTGAACATGTCAGTTTGAATGGTAATACCCTAGAGTTGCGATGCTACTGGTATCTAATTTTAAATCTGACAAAAATACAATCATGCAGAGTGTAATGAATACCACTCACGGAAAAATCATCCTCGCTGTAAATTACCGAGGGAGACATCTGATTCTGTGTGAAATTCTAATCCATATTGATCCAGTCAAGCTACCGATAAGAACGGAGATAAATATTCTTAGTTATTAAAGGAAAAGCCCCCAGGCAATTACTAGCGTGATGGCTTAAGCTATTAGTTGGAGTTGAGTTATCAATGGTCGGAAGTGGATGAGGGAATAATCAGTTCGTATAACCTTGCGAGCGTGACAGTGACCTGTGAATATTGTTATAATATAGAGCAAACTGTGTGTATTTCACAAGCTGCACCTCTGTGGCAGCAGTCCAGAGCAGCAGACTCATTAAAACAGAGAAACTCACAGAATGCAGCTTTAAATAGGAAAACAGACATGACCCTCGGATATCAAGACCAACTTGAAAGGACTTTTCCTCGCCCATTTTAAAAGAGAAGAAAGTGCCTTTTCATGATGGGTAGTTTGAACTGCATTAGCTTGCATAATTTAAGGTTAATGAGACAACAACCCAGCATGAATATAGAATCTCATCTCATCTCTCATCTCAGCTACTCCACGACTGTGGGCGTTCATTAAAAAGGGATCGGGCAGAATGTTTTAATGATTTGTGAAACCATTAGAATTTCAGAGCGCTATTACATCATATTCGCATCCATTCCCCAGCGGTTCCCTCTCAAAGAGAAGCTGCAGACTCATTTAACATCCTCTCAAATGTTGGGGGAGATAATTTACTGTAGAGTAACCCCATGGAAACGAAATTATCACTGGCTCAGGATCAGTTGCTTGCATTTGTAACTTGAACCTCATGGAATGAAGAGTATTCATGTTAGCGGCAATACTGCTGATTTCACAAAGTGCAGCATGTTCCTGGATCAACATCTTTGTTGATCCTGGAACAACATTCCAGTCAACCAATCAGATTTGAGGGACGCATTTAGAGTTTATGTCAAGTTGTGGCTTACAGCCAGAGTTAGGTGCTTATACATCTATTCCCCTATCATTTCCCTCTTATTTTAGGGATAACTTATAGGTAGGGTTAGGTTTAAGGGTAGGGATAAGACTAACTTTTCGGACAATAATGATGTACAACCATTATGTACATCACTTTGATTTGCTGAATAAACATAACCACAGTGTAAGTTGGCAGGGTAGTAAGAAATGGTATGTGCAGACAGATTTTTACATTTTTCATATGTAAGAGCACATCATCAGCATAATGTGATATGAATCTCCCTGGACTATCATACAGAAAACCATCTGCGTTTGTCAACCAGACTGACCTTCTCTAAACAGCAACCAACAATTTATAAATCAGCAATAAGTAACATAATCAATCTGAGATTTTCTGTTGAACTGTTTTATAGAGTTTTTAAACCAATACAGATGCTTAAACCAGTCTGAGATGTGAATTTCAAAAGGACATGCTAGTGAGCTATCAGCATATAATCAGCATTTATTTTCAAATGCACGTTTATATTGTATATTAATCTGGTTTAGCAGAGCATTTAAAGGGCATCAAAAAAGGAACAAATCTGTGGTCCATATTTTAAGGATATAAGCGCATGGTCTAAAGCGCACGGCGCAAGTGCACTTAGGACGAGTTTGAATCCACTTTGGCTAGTTTAACGATGGGAAAAATGGTCGGCGCGCCCGGCTCATGGTCTAAAAGGGTTGTCCCTATTCTCATAATGAGTAATGGGTGTGTTTTGGCCGTAAACGTGCAATAAACCAATCAGAGTCTCATCTCCCATTCCCTTTAAAAGCTCGCGCCATGGCGGATTCTCTATTTACATGGTGGAATTTGCAAGCGGAAAAACTGAATGCTTCTCCAGAGCGCAAACGGTTCTGCTCGTGCGCAAGGTTAAAACGGGTAAGCAGACCTTCTACGGGACAAGCCGGATTCCACCATATCTTTATGTACACAATAATAATCTTTTACATTGTAATCCTTTTATTATGTTGCAAATGCAAATGCAAATTGAAACTAGCAAAGAACACTTGCGTTGCCCCTGGTGCCGCATTGCGCCGGGTGTGGCCCTATCTCTTTAATGTTTGCTTTTTTCTTTTCATTCAACAAAAGTGGACGGTGACCATAAATGCATCATAAAAGAAGTCCATTTGCTATATTATACATTTTCTGAAGTCATTCACTTTCACTGTATGGATAAGAGCAGCTTGGACATTCTGTTAAACATCTCCTTTTGTGTTCCACAAGGAAGAAAGATACACAGTTTGCAAAAGAATTTACAATTTTGTGGTGAAGTAGCATTTAAGAAATTGCTAAATCATATATTTGTCAAGGAGCACTAAATTATTTTGGTGATTTTAGTATTTTTTCAGTCACAGAGCTTAGTGTTATAAGTACAGGGGTTGGACAATGAAACTGAAACTGTTTTAGACGACAATAATTCATTAGTATGTTGTAGGGCCTTTTTTTTTTTTTTTGCGGCCAATGCAGCAACAATTCGTCTTGAGAATAACAGATACAAGTCCTTCACAGTGGCCAGAGGGATTTTGAGCCATTCCTCTTCCAGAACAGTCGCCAGATCACTATGTGATGCTGGTGGAGGAAAACATTTTCTGACTTGCTCTTCCAAAAGTGGCTCAAAAATATTTAGGTCTGGTGACTGTGCAGGCCATAGGAGATGTTCAACTTCACTTTCATGTTCATCAAACCATTCTTGTCACAAGTCTTCCTGTGTGTATTGGTCCATTATAGTCCTGATACATGGCACCACCTTTAGAGTACATGGTCCTCCAGAATGGTTCAGTAGTCTTTGGCAGTGATACTGCAGCCCAAGCCATCACTAATCCACCTCTGTGCTTCACTCTG
Source organism: Rutilus rutilus (assembly GCF_951802725.1). Lineage (NCBI taxonomy): Eukaryota > Metazoa > Chordata > Actinopteri > Cypriniformes > Leuciscidae > Rutilus > Rutilus rutilus. The sequence goes on from NC_140227.1 coordinate 15,865,285, forward strand.
GGCACTCAAAAGCCTGGGTGTTAAGCCTCTTTGGGGCTTCTCCACAGTGTATGTTAATTCATCAGAGAACAATACATGTTTCACATTGTCTACCGCCCAATATTAGCACTGTTGGCACCAATGAAACCAACATTTGGCATTGGCACAAGTGACCAAAGTTTTGCCTATAGTAGCCCGACCATGAATGTTGACTCTGTGGAGCTCCTGACAAACAGTTTAGGTGGAAACAGGGGATTCGAGGTGTGCATTTAATTCTGCAGTGAGTTGGTTTTATGCTTTTTGGATACAATCTGGGTTAGTACCTGGCCATCCATTTCAGACAGCTTCCTCTTAAGTCGACAGTTACTCTTGTTGGATGTGGTTCTTCCTATACGTGGTGTTATGCCGACATTAGCCTGGATACCATAGCTCTCGATACACCACAAAGACTTGCTGTCCTGGTTACAGCGAAACGCGCACCAACAATTTGTCCTCTTTTGAACTCGGATATGTCTCCCATTATGTTCTGTGGATTGCAATATTTTAATGTACAGCTGTGCTGTTGCTCGGCTAATACACTCTGCTCTTACTGATGGAATGTAAAATCAGTAAAGTTTGGTATATATAGGCTTGAATCCTCCAACACTATATTGGCCAGTCAGTATTTCAGTTTCACTGTCCAACCCCTGTGTATCACTTAAGCGTTTCTGCATTGTAATTATAAGTCTCCAGTGGCTAGTGTGTGGATGTGTTTCCTGCTTTACTCTTCATTAAATCTTGAGTGAAAGAGGATGTCATGGGCACAGACAGGACGGAAAACACAGAAATGATAGTCATGTAATTCCTCCACTCGGCCTCAGCAGATCCACATGTGTGTGAGAGGAAGGGTCTTCCGCTTTCTACTTAATGACATAGTCGTGCAGACGGGCCGTCATCCCATGCTGCTGTAATTGGACTGGGGGGGGGGACAAAGTGTCCTAACCCCTACGCTGTTCCACCAGCCCAACACGACAACTAATCACCTAGCAATTTGCATGGAGAGCTTCGCAAATCAGCCTAAATAACGCCGCACCAGTCTGAGAGATGAGTTTTTAATCTCTGCGAGATGAGATACTGACCCGAGTGTTTTCTTCCCCCCTCCTTTTTTTTCTTCTTCTTCTTTCAGGTTTTCATTTGCGCTCTCTTCTCATTTTTGCAATGGACTGCTGAATAAATGTGCAGAGGCAGGAGTCTCATCCCGGGGAAAAACAGGCCTCTTAAAAAAAACGAAACGAAGAAGCCACACTTGTCCCTGTGAATGAGTCTCCTCTAAAATGCAATCAAAGTGATGACAGATATTTTAGCAGGAGGGAAATATTCCAGTTGAGCCTTTTCAGATGATCAGACAGTTATTCATCTCTCATTGCCCCTGCTTGACCCGTGTAATGGAGAATTTTACAACTGGAAGTGTCTGAAATATCTAGTGGATGTAAGTAATGAGAGCATTTAGGGGGAATGGCTGCTGTGAGATCTATCTGAGGGCCATGGATCAGGACTAGACGGAAGGGTTATGAGATGCACCTGTCTGACATGGCTGTTGGATTACAGTGGGAAAGTTTTCAACGGAAAGTTTCTGGAAGAATTCTTGAGGCACTTCATATACTTTATTATCAGGACAGTGCAAGCCCACATTCATCTGCAATGTACTCCAAAAGTCTGAGCACACTTTTATAATGCTTGTTTGGCATTTTTCTAATTGTATTAGAAATTAGCATAATGGAGTGAAGAGTAGAATAGAAACAAAAACACTTTAATGATTTATGTTATTGCCATATTGACAACTGTTATTGTAAAAACCTGCATTTATTCCATCCATCCATCCATCCATCCATCCATCCATCCATGTATGAATGTATGTATGTATGAATATACTGTATGTATGTATTTATCACATGACTTCCCTTAATTATTTTTATCCATACTTTTAATTGTTTCCTGTTTTCTTATTTTATTAGGTTTCGTAACTTGGGTTCTAGAAATGTACTATATAAACAAAACAATCATCTTTATATTATTATTATTATTATTATATACACTGTAGTAGGTTATCTATTATATACTGTAATAAAATAAAGGAAATCTATATAAATATAAAAATACATATATTTATTTATATAGTGCCTTTCAAGAAACTAGGGTAGAGGTAACTTTCTTTATGATAATAATAACAATAATAATTATTATTATCATTATTAATGCAGAAAGATACATGGTTACCTGCAACTTGGGTTCTAGACAGGTGCTATATAAATAAAATACAACACTTAACAATAAGGTTTCATTTGTTAACATTAGTTAACATGAACTAGCAATGAACAATACTTCTATAGCATTTATGAATCTTTGTTCATGTTAATCTTAGCAATTACTAAAAGCACAAGTTGTATCTGTTAACAGGAGTTCATGCACTGTGAACGCATTTATTAATCTTTGTTAATGTTAATTTCAACATTTACTAATATTAACTAATGAACCTTATTGTAACGTGTTACCACAAATGCTGCAAAAATATATTTAACACATTAAAAGAAAGTTTCCTGGCTTCCTGCAAAGCAATGTTCTACTAATTTGTCTTAAGATGTTTTTGTTTGTCCGAACAGCATCCCTCATCACCAATGCAGCATTCCAGTTGTGCAGCAGGTGCACTAGTAGCTTATAACAACATTCATATTAGTGTAAACCCTCTAGAATAAACAAAACAAATTCACAAATGCATTCCTTCTCTTCACAGCGCACACACAGACACACACATCAAAGTGCAAAGCAGCAGGGAGCTCTCGTCACGGGCGAGGATGTCAGCCCTCATCACCTTCAGAATTTGTGGAGTGGTGCCGCGCTGTATATGTAGCCTTCATCGTCTCATTACAAACCTGCTTCATCAGACGGCCCAAACCACAGCTGACAGCACACTCTTCCTCCGATCGCACTCAACACACTCGCTACGCCATGCCACACGCTCAGAGCTGTTTTATCCCAATGACATTTGACATGCACAAGCTTTATATATTCCCCTTGAGCAGAAGGGCAGGGAGGAGGAGATTGAAGAAACAATGGGGGAAAAGAGAAAGTCACCTTTGTCCTTTGATTCCACATGAGTGTGTTTGAGACATCTGGGTTAATGCTCCACATCTATGATTACAGAATTCAATTTGGAATTGTAAAAACTGCAAGAAAAAAATGAGAGAGATCACATCAAAGATAATGATTTAAAAATGTCAGAAAAATTATATTTAAAGCATACGTACACAATAAGAAAATACTTGGCTTGGCCATGTTTACTTAATTTAAAAGACTGTAAATTCATATTTTATAGACAGTTTGCAGAAACAATCTGCGATATTTGAGATACTGTGTTATAAAAGTGTCACTACATATAAGGTATATGTATGTATGGATGTATGTATAGAAGTTTTTTAATGTTTTTAATGTAATAATGTCTCTATAGTGTCCCCCGTGGTGAAAATCAAGCTTTTAATGTTGTTTATAAGTCTATGTGTTGTTTTTAATATGCTTTAAGACAAACCATGTGCAAATTCATCAGTCGACAACACCATTGCTGAGTATTTTCTCCTTAAACCTGCAGTTTTTGATTGGCATGGGAATGGATGGGAATGTTAATGTGTTTGGTCTTGACGGAATAGATCTGCAACGCTGCTGCAGAACAAGTACAGAGACTTTCTTCAGCCAACACATTCACAGACATTGCTGTGAGCATGTAAGACTTAAAGCTGGGCTCAGTAGTTTCGGGATTTCTTCGCTGTATTCTCGCTTTTTGCTCGCAGGTTTCTCTCTAGAGCTCCCCCCACAGCTTCGGAATAGATATTTGACAACACTGTTGTAAAAACTCGTTGGCGATTCTCAGACACCAGAGGCTAGTAGATCAACGACATCAAAGCAGATGGGACATTCTTTAAAACGTCTTCTTCATTCGGGTTCGAACAGCGTGAGGGAGCGCAATAATGACAGCATTTTAACAGATTTCTTTTGGTCGTAAAGCAATTGTTTACATCGCGAGACCTGATATCACACGATACTTCCTGACGCGGCGGCCACCGGCTCAAAGTTGCAAGTGCGGGTTTTCCGCTCACGGGCACCAGGGGGGTGCGAAACGACCACCATTCAACCCGAAATAAGTAATATAACCATTCCAATGACTCCGAAGCTGTTCAGTTAAGGTAAAAAAGTTACTTAGTGCTATTTTGAAAAAAACCTGACACGATACAAAATCATGGTTACATGAAAAGAGTTTTTACTATTATAAAAATACAGATTTGTAAGCTTTAGCGGAACTGAAGGTCTGAGAATAAACACGAAACACACATCATCGTTGTCATCGGTGAATCCGGCCAATCGTGGAACAGCTGCGATGTCATCAGAGCTTCTCCGGCAGCCGTCTCGCGGTACTTTGATGCCATACGTCACAGCCAAAATTTCGAACCGGCACGCACTGCTTCATGTTAGCTGTCGATCCATGTGCGCAGCGCCGCATGAACTCGAACACACCTATTTGCTCAAAAAATTAACCACAGAACTGAGTGCTTCAGGTATTATAGGCACAGTATAAACAAAATTTAAAAACCAACAGTGATTATCACAAACTTTAATGGTTCAGTTAGTTAAACCATTGGATTTTAGTTGAATTCCTCTAGCCATCTGATCTGAATGCATCAGCGTGTCGGCTGTGTTTTTGTGTTGGGTGTGTGTTTATGTCATCGCCGCACCTGCTCCAAAGTCCACCAGGACGCTACAACATCTCATTATCGGGCCGTTTTAAACCAAACGCTCCTGCTTTCACTTCTGTTTTAATTAGAGAGGCTTTTTCAGAGGTCACATGAAATGAGCTTTTAATTAGTGTCAGCCATCAGTTGATTTCCTCTTTATTGAAGCCGTCTCTCTGGATACCTCTTTGTAGTTAATTGGATCAGAGAAGCACTCACAAATACACATACAAATCACTGTCAAAAGTTTGCAGGAGAAGAAAGTTTGCCAAACAAAAAGAAACTAACAAATATTTGAAAAGACGGCACGGTTGACTGCCAGCAGTGTATTCAGTCAGCACCTTTGTTGCATCCTCGTTTAATTAATAAAGGGCCATTAAGCGCTCGTTGACAAAGGAGGATAATATACAGCCCCAGCTGGTAAGGGGGGAGGGAATACATTGAGGGAAAGAGAAAGGAGAGACGACCATTTGGAAGTTTTACAATACAAATGAGGGTATAGAACAAGCACAATCGTGATTGAAACAGTAAGAGCAGGAACGCTGAAAAGACTGACTAACTCTGTAAGACATGGACAGATAAAAGAGAGGACACATGACAAGTGTGGGAGGAGATGTTAGTAAAGCCTCAATGTACTTCTCCAAGAAGTTTAGCCTTGGGTAAACTAATAGAATCCTTCATAAGTTGAATATGGAATCATAGAGACAGTTGAATGTTTGAACACTTTATACTAGAGTCCAATTCTCACTATCTCACTATACAACTTTTGCATCAATAAACTCCTAATTACTGCTTATTAATAGTTAGTAAGGTAGTTGTTAAGTTTAGGTATTGGGTAGGATTAAGGGTATATGGTCATGCATTCATATGTGTTTTATAAGTACTAATAAACAGCCAATATCCAAATAATATGCATGCTAAAAAGCAACTAGTTAATAGTGAGAATTGGACCTTAAACTAAAGTGTTACAGAATGTATATACGGTAACAGATTGGCATTGTGATGCTGCTTTTACACTATATGGACAAAATTATTGAGACACCTGACCATTACACCAACAGAGACTGTCCCTGCATTCTAAATACATAAACATTAATATGGAGTTGGTCCCCCCCCCCTTTGCATCTATAACAGCTTCCACTCTTCTGGGAAGGCTTTCTACAATATTTGGAGTGTTTCTGTGGGAATATTTGCCAATTCATCCAGTAGAACATTTGTGAGTTCAGGCACTGATGTAGGACGAGAAGGCCTGGCTTGCAATCTCCGTTCCAGTTCACCCCAGTTCATCATATGATGGGGTTGAGGTCAGGGATCTGTGCGGGCCAGTCACCAAACTCATCCAACCATGTCTTTATTGACCTTGCTTTGTGTAATAGGGCAGAGTCATGCTGGCCTTCCCCAAACTGGTCCCACAAAGTTGGAAGCATAGCAATTTCCAAATTGTCTTGGTATGCTGAAGCATTAAAGGGCATATTGCAGTTATTCTTTTTTTTTTCTTCAATATTAATATATAACCTTGTATGAAAATACTAGAGGTGGGCATAGATCAATTTTTTTTAATCTAGATTAATTTTGAAAATAATCTAGATTAATCTAGATTAAAATGGCTCATTTGAATTCTGCCGAAGGCATTCAGAATATGTGTGCTATCCAAATACATTGCAGCCTCTTGCGATAACGATATATATTATAATAAAACCATTTCAGAACAGGTTACACAGACCCTGCTAAACAACTGCTAAATGTATATTATTATTATTATTATTTTTAAAGGGTGTATGTAGTTTTGAGAACATAAATTGTGCAAAACTGTAAGTATACAACATAATTTTGCAGATAAATAAAATTTAAGTAGGCTACACTAGCTGCAGAGACTTAAGTAGGTCTAATGTTTATTATGGCTTGGAGCTTATGAAACCCCAAATTTAAAATTAGAATATTGTCTAACTTATGTCTTTTCAGTTAAAAAGAAACACAACAACGATTCTTAAAATCGGGCGCAGACAGAGATTATGTGCTACACCACTAAGATATATTGGGAATAATACGCGCGCGCTGGTATTCAGTGATATGTTTCGTTTTGAATTTGAGGTGGTAGAACGGATTAGTCGTGTGTTAACTTACCGAACTGTTACCCCACACACTCTGTCTATATAGTTTGCAGCTGCTCGTCGGGTCGGACGGCTTAAATCCAAACCAAGTCCAAATAATGTATGTTGCACCGATCTTTTTCACCAGCTTTCAGCAGTTTACTTAAGATGACGACGAATATGATGCGTTGCAGCCGGCCGGGTGTACCTCGCGGCCGCGAGTAGATTGCGTCATGTAGATTGCCTGTGTAGTATAGAGCCAGCTCCCAACCCAACTTTGAGAATAGATTAACGGCGATATTTTTTTTATCGCGCGATAAGAGTCTCGCGTTAACGCAGCACGTTAACGCCGATAACGGCCCACCACTAGAAAATACCATATGAAAAGTTAATGCAGGATTTAAAATAGTTTTGCAAGACATAAGGGCACACATTTAGTAGAAAACGTGACAGTTTCCTTGACCCTTTTTTTCCAACATCGCATCATATTACGTCACGAGAGGGAGTCGTTTGCCGGGCTCTGTGTTTGCTCAGTGTAGAATAGATTGGTATTTAGTGGGAAGAACGGTCGTGATTCAGTGTGTTTTCGGTAGTTATTGTATTTCAATCATCGTCATGGTAAATTATTGTGAATTATGGCATGTAGGGACATCAAGTCCACAGGTTTCTGAACAAGAAAAAGGATGGTGCTATCTTCCGTGCCTGGGTGCGTTTTGTGCAGGTGAAGAGACGGGACTTCACTTCTGCTTCTGCTTCGAAAAACGCGGTAGCGTTCACTCTAGACCGGATGATTCGACATGGGATGCCGAAGCAAGAACCAAGTGAGACTCCGGGCTGGTGTGGTTCCTTCGGTGCACACTGTCACAGCACCTTCATCGGGTCCGCCCGGTCCGTCGTCAGCATGGATCGGCCGCCGGCGGGAAACATGATCACGACACGGATCCGTCAGAGATCACTTATTGTACATCTGTATACAAAATGTCCCTTGTCTTAATTTAATTAATCAACATTTCCTACATAAACTTGTAATGTGTAATACATTTATGTGGTTGTTATTAGTCTGCAGCCGAAACCTATTATTATCATAAATAGTTTATTTCATTTTCAGTATGTACAAAACCACTTTAACTTTTAATGTTTGTATTGGCTGTTTCTACATATAAAGTTTTTACATTGTGATTATTTTTTTATTCATTGTCACCAAAATGGGGCCATTCAAAGCCTTTATAAAGCCCGGTTTCCTCTGGAAACTGTCTCCTAATGGCTGACACAACACATGCAGGTAAGGGTCCAATACTAGCTTTGCTATTGCCTGATTCATTATACTAATCTGTACAATATTGTGATCTGAGCATAGTGTAACATATCGCCAGCTAACACTGTCTCTCCAAGACACCTGCCCTGTTCTCCTCACACCACAACTCAATGTCTCCTCTGACCGTTGTTCTGTCTAATCCTGGCCTGTCCTGCTCTCTTGGCTGCATAGCAGGCTCATAATTATATGGCTGAGGTCTGTCATACGAGTAAACAATTTCCTCAGCGTCCGAAATGTCATTGCGATCCATTGCTTACCTATTGTTTACATTCGCCGCACTCCCTCCCGTTACGTCACTTCCGGTTTGCCGGTTTTCAGATGCGGAATTAAAATTTTCTCACAAAAACGACTTCTCGCTTTCACTGACTTATTGCAAAGGTGGCATCCTATCACAGAACTATGCTTGAATTCACTGAGCTCTTCAGAACGATCCATTTTTGTGCAATGCAAACTGTATGGCTAGATGCTTGATTTTTATACACTTGTGGCAATGGGTCTGATTGAAACACCTCAATTCAGTAATTAAGAGGTGTGTCCCAATACTTTTGTCCATTTGGTGTGTATGGTCACATGATGCCTTAAGCATAAGACATCACTTTAAATCCCTCAAAACCTCAAATATGGGCAATTAATCCTAAAACAATATGATTATATCAATATTACCATTATTATTATGTACATAATAGAAGCGTTATTGGTCAAATGTTAAGTCGCTATATTAATTTATAGTTCAGAGTACATCAAACTTGAAGTAAAAGTTCAAAACTTATATAAAGGAGATGGAAAGATATTTACTCACTGAGTATAAAGACAACATGGATGTCTTTTTTCATCCAACAAGTTCTTTCCACCTAATATTCTACATAAAATGCTAAATAATCTAGGTAAAAGGTACAGATTAGGACTTTTACATACTGTAAAAGTTTTGATAGGAGGAAGGCATGCCACACACACACGAGGAACAAATAATGATCAGAAATAATTACAGTAATTGCAGTAACAGTAAAAACAGTAACAATAACAAGACTGTGAAATGTATTATTTCAGGCAAAAAAAGACATTTTCATTCAAGGAATCAGCAATTACAGAATCCCAGGCTGCAATTCTATAAGAGGGAAATGGATTTCTCTGTCCATCTGAGCTATATGGCCAAACCATGAGACCTGAATATAAAGCACGGACTAGATAACAAAACCAACCACCTGAGAGCGCTTTCGGCCAACATTTTCCCTTCAGCTTTGTTGTAAAACATATCCAGCGTTGTCTTTTATGGCTCGCCGCAATAATGCCGTGCAGAAATCCATAATGGCTCTTTGTGAAGTTTTACAGTGACAGAAGGCAATCCTTTAGACGACAATACTTCCTAAAGCTCAAGGACAGCAAGAGGTCAGGAAACTGGCAGACTTATTCCTCAAGCAAGTTTTCTGGAAACTTCTACCCGACCTTGAGAAGTACCCTGTGCAACTTATGTATTAAACTCATACAGAAGAGCTCTAGACGTCCATTTTAGACTCCCACCATAACGTACTGAACTGGCAGCACATAATGAGTCTGACAAGCCAAATACAACAGCGACACGCCATCTACAAAGCACATTGCTGGTTTATGAACTAATAAATTTGTGGCAGTTATCTCTAAACGACACAATAAATAACCAATATTCCTGACTTGACCTTACTGTCCAGGAAGAAAATTGCGCTTTTCACGAAGAGGCCGGCGATCAGTTTCACGCTAAACTCAAAAGACAGATTCCCAAAGTGGCAATTACCGTTTTGACATCCATTCTGGAGAAGAAAAAAAAAAGTGACCGAAATACTTTCAAAACTGAACAAATACAAGGGTGTTTAAAGAAAGATGGCTTTTTAATGAGATCAGGATATGGAATAGCTTTCAAACTACAATATGGCAGCTAGCTATTATTATCTGTTGTCTTCACAGTCAGTATCATCTCAAGGGCTGGCGATAGACGATCCTAGCGGTTTTCAGCTCATCTATATTTATATAAGAAAGCGGCACTAATTTTGGTTATTACATTTACCTTGCCCGACACACACACACACACACACACACACACACTCAATGACCTCTGAATTATACAATGACGCAGCAAGAGCGTATTCTAACAAGACTCAAACTCCACAGTGTAATCCATCAACACACTCGTATTTGACACGCTGAAGGAAGAGCTTGAAATAGGCAATTATTGAACCATCTCCTCGATTTACACCCATCCGCACTTCACCTTCACATGCAACTTTGTGGATATGTACGCCATGTCATGGCATCACTGGGTCAGAAATCAGCACTTCGCAGGCCGAGTGGGTTGGTTTCGCCATTCCCGCCATCAATTGGACTTCGAGACTGAAGAGTGAGAAGTGAGCGAACCAAAAAGAGAAAGTGAGACAGAGGTCCGTTGCTCGAGGCACTTGATCTGGTGCGGGTGTCCTCTCGGATCGCCTGACAGATAATCCATTAAATGTTTCAACCCGCTGACAAGGATGGATTTCAGAAAACGCCGGTGAACACACACTCTTGTATGTAGTTATGGCTAGTGGATTAAAAACACATTTTTCTTAATGATACTCGCATTTGCAGAAAATGATCAATCTAAAAAAGCTCCAACCCAAATAGAAAAAAAAGTTTCATTTGTCATTGAAATACTTTATTTTCACTATTGTTGACTCATTTTAGACATACATTGACTTTGAAAATACATTCAGGATTAAAAAAAGCTATTTATATATTCATCATGGGTGTTTAACTTGTAAAACATCCTCATGATAGGCAGAGTATAAAAACCACACCACTTTGTTTAAAAAAAAAATTAAATATACAATATAATGCACTGATTTCTTTTACATGTAATCAGGAAACTTACTTCAATAACTTCAATATTGCATTTAATGTTGAATTACCATTTGACAGTACTTAATCTAGAGTTTTAAAACTTAAACACATAAAAAGTCTCATCACACCCTTATAAACAAGACAAACCATAAATCAGACTGGCACGGTGATATCATATGGAGATTAAGAAATCAATATCAGATTTGAGATGCATTTCACAGTTCAGTTGTATAAAAACGAGGCTATTCCACCACATGTATTGTTTCATGGTTTACTTAAGGCGATAAATATTAATATGGAATGCAATTAAGCAATTTTTTCCCTTAATATTTTACCTTGAAAAAATAAATCCATACTCATAATCAAAAAAGGAAACTTTCCATTAAAATGCTTAAAGTAAGGCAATGAGAGTTATTTATTTAACTATAAAAATGGCTGTGTTCGGCTGACAAAAACGCAGGGAAAGCATTTTCCAAGAAAGTCCTGGATCTGAGAACGGTCTCAAAAACAGTTCTGTTCCTGGAAAAACTCTGGTATGTAGGCAGGTGAGAAAAGAGGCTTCTTCTCAGCAATTGTGTGCAGTTTTCTCTGTGCATGAAGTGTGTAAGGCTGTTTTGTTTATGTCATGGGGACGCAGGCCACAGCTCTATTGGTGTATGTGTATAATAATGGTATGTTTGTTTTGAGAAGTGTGAATGCATGTATGGTTTTATTTCCTGGCAATGGCAGCAACAGCTTTCCTGGCCGCATCATCGAGGTCAATGGCAGAGGTGATGGGAAGCCCACTCTCAGACAGGATACGCTTCGCCTCATTTACATTGGTTCCTGAACATGGAAATATAACAATAGCAAAGACACTTTGGTTAATGGGGATTTTTAAGCCTTCACTTTTATTCTGACAACTTATACTTTAATAAACTTAATAATATCAAATAAAAATATACACTTTTTTTGTGTGTGTGAGAAATTTTTAGACAAATAAGTATATGTCTAAAATATAACCTATATCATAATTACAAAAATAAAATAATATTATATAAACAAAAATAAAAATGAATAAAATAAAATATAAATAATATCATATATAATTTTGCGTAATATCAATATCATTTGCATAATACCAAACTTAGCATTAAAATAAATAATAATACATTAAATAAATAGGTTATGCCATATTATAAAATAATATTAGTAAATAAAAATATAGCTTTTTTTGGGAGTCAATAATATTTCTATTATAACTATATAACATAACTAAATACAAAAATAGAAATAATATTATATAAATAGAAATATAAACAACAATAAAAAATCATAAAATATAATGTCATTTGTATAATGACAAACATATCATGAAAAACAATGTCATATAGGCCAACATATTATAAAGTAATATTTGCAGATATAAATACTGATTATAAATATAATATAATATAATATAATATAATATAATATAATATAATATAATATAATATAATATAATATATATATATTCTTATGAGTATCAGCCTGAATTTTAATATCAGTGCATCCCTATCATGATGTACAATCCTTACAATAAGGCCTAACAAGGAAAATCTTTCTAGACTTAAAGAAAAAAAGGTCAGTGTTTTCTCCAAAAACTGTGACGGGCAAGGACTGAGTTTGGGGAGTGCGTCTCTGCTGGTTTGAAGAATCAGTGGTTTCGAAAATGCGTTAGGATCGTTCCATTGACTAAAAAGGACAGGAAATGTTCCATTGGCTGAATGGTAATAGCGTTGTTCGTTCCATTGGCTGGAAATGCAAGCGCTCCGTTCGCTGGCCGGGGGGACGTGTTGGTGCCAGCTGCAGAGGTCCCGACTGAGCACGCGCTGGATCATTTTGCATGGGCTGCCCTTGCGGTCTCCACAGTGACTCTGAATGTCACTGAACTATGGCCCCCTGACACAGGGCCAGGGCCCGGGGCCAACACAATCAAACACATCAGAAATCTACTCCACGGGGGTCAAAATGACGAGGATGGATCGAGAAGAAAAGGAAGAAAGACGAGAAGGAAAAGGAATGTCAGGTGTGAGATGAGAGGAATGACAGACAGAGCACATGTTGAGCAGCTGGTGATGACAGAGGTGATGATTTCACACGTGAATGTGCAGCTCCAGGGGGAAAAAATATCACACTCACGGAACATGTCAAAAGAAAGCCTAAAAGATGGATACATATATACTGTATATATATATATCTTTTTTTTTTATTACTTAGAATTTGTTTTTAAATGTCTGAAAAGATATTTGAGCAAAAAGGTTGTCTAATGAATATTATAATAATGTGTTCCATTACATTTTTAAAATTGCTTTTAAAATTAATGTAAAACTTTTAAAAACATTATTTTTTTCACTTTATTATGTATTTAATCATAATTTTTAAACTTTATTGTATTTTATTTTTTATTTAACTATTCATATACTTATTTAAAAGTTATTTTTTTATTTAACTATTATATATTTATTTACATTTTATAAACTGTATTATAGTATATTTAATGCTTTAATTGTTCATTCATATACTTTAAACATTTACTTTGTATTTAATTTTAAATTTATAAACTATTATATTTTAATATTTTATTTAATTATTCATATCTTATTTAAATATGATACATTTTATTTTAAATTTATTTTATGTTTCATTTTATATTTTAATTATTTAACATTTACTTATTTTTATTTATTTAAATACTGTATATTTAATTTGAATTGTATTAACTTTATTACATTTTAATATTATTTAATTATTCATTTACTTATACAATTTTTTAACTATTATACATTTATTTCAATTTATTTTGTTTTATTTTATTTTTATAGCCAGTTTTATATTTTATTTAACAGTTTTTTAAAATTATTAACATACGTATTTCAAATTAATTTTTTATATTATGCATTCCATTTAATAATTTATAACTTTTAAATGTATCTTTATTTTTAAACGTAACTTTATTTATATATTTAAATTTATAAATATACATTTTACAGTAGAGATTGACTAGAAAATAACAGGAAAAAAAGGGGGAATGGGGTGAGCCAGGCTTGAACCACAGATCTACATGCTAGATGCTAAGCCACGACTCCAAATCCTCATCCATTTATGAACCATGTGGCAGAAAGATTGTTTCGAAGCATGTGTTATCCTGCATATTGGCCTACATATAAATCTGAACCTTATTAGATTGGTTCTGGAACTCTACCTGTGCGAAAATATCTTTAATGTTTCAGTATATATAGGCTACATACTTTTAATGCATCTCTATGGCCATGTATTAGTATCTCTCCACGTACACGTCTGTGTGAGTGTGTTGTTGTTGTCCTGCAGTGTAATTATGATAATACTCGCTCTCTCAGGAGAGAGGATGTTCTAATCAATAGCAGTTTCATGAGGAATTAAATTACCAGCACCACTTAACTACTGATATTTCAGCGCTTTTGTCCGCTCGCACAATAACTCATTTCTAACACGTCTCCCACATTTGGCAGCACAAAACAATCAATTGTATAATTTCATTAGCAGAGGACGAGGGCGAGCAGGGCCGTGCGCTGGGAGGATAGAATATCCGCCGACTGACACTGCTTCACAGTGCTGAGTCGTCTAAGGGCAACGGGAGCAAACTTAAACAAAAGCCATGAAAAATACTCACACACACTCTGAAGAGTTTTACGCTCAAGACTGCTCTAATCTGCGGCACTTTGATGGCCTTGTGCGTTGTATGTTTTCTTTTTAAGCGTCAGTATACATACACAATAAGTTGTGAATGTGGAAATATCTCTCACACACGTACTGTATTGATCTCAGCTTCTAAGAGCTGACATGCACACAGCTTTGTACTCATTTACTGCCACTAGGTGCTGCTAGAGACCAACTTAACACCAAAACCAAACAGAATGAATCAATATGGAATGGCCTATGCCTCTGAACAAAGCATACGTAAGAATAACTAATCTTTAAATACATACTCATCATGGAGTTTTGAAAGGGACGTTATTAGCCTTACTGAAAACTACAGAAACGCAGGTTATTCTGACATATACAGCCTTATCCTGACCTACTTTTAAGCAACTTTTTGTCAGCATTGATAATAAGAAATGTTTTTTGAGCAGCAAATCAGCATATTAGAATGATTTCTGATCATGTGACACTGAAGACTGGAGTAATGATGCTGAAAATTCAGCTTTGACATCACAGTTTAAAATATATTCATATAAAACAGTCATTTTAAACTGTAATAATATTTCACGATATTACAGTTTTGGCTGTATTTTTTATCCAATATACGCAGCTGTACTGAGCATTTTTCAAAAACAAACAAATCTTACCAAACTTTTGAACAGTAGTGTAAAACACTTTTTAACACTTTCAAACTGTTATGATTTGCCTTACATTATTGTATGACTTTCAAAATGAGTGATACACATCATATTTTAGGAGATTTTCATGCAGAAATCATGCTTTTCCATACTTTCTCCTCTCAGTAGTAATTCTATGATATTTTTGAATATTTTTGAAAATTGTGAACTATTGAACTATTGAAAAACACTAAAAATATAAACATTTTATATCATATCTAACTACAATTTTAATAATCCTTTATGCATCTACAGTATATGACATACATAACCCATTCGCTTACACAAAATACGCAGAATCCGAATATATAATATATGCAACAGCCTTTAGGGCAGCAAAGCCAATATATCTGTACATGCAAATTGAGGTGATCAACAAAATTATTATATTTAACATTATTCTGCTTGCCCTTAAAGCTTATAGAGTGGTCTGTTTTTGACTCACTCAGTTTTGAGCATAACGATCATAAAACCAGACGGAGCAGTTCAAGTGCTTATAAAAAGACGAGAGAAGGAATATTGATATAAATCAAAATATTTCGATTTTTAAATTTGAAACCTGCCCAATGCATTTGAGTAAACTTTGATGGCAACTAGGTTGCACTCCTGGCTTGAACTGAGTGCTATTGAGTACCACAGATCAAACATGTTGAAGAACAAAATCTTATATCCATAACAGGATGTTCATTATGTGTCATTGACAGCCTTAGGTGTCTATATGAAGGAGCTGATTGTAGAAAAGCTGGAAGAAGAGAGTACGAGTTTCACGCACACTCATGTATAACTGTAGTCTTTCTTGGAAAGGTGGGGCTTATGGAGAGGCTAGGTTAAGAGATAGGCCTGAATCAATAGACAGCTAATACAAACTAAACTCCAAGCTGGGAACCATCTTATAGCGATCTGTCAGACATGATCAGCCACAGACAGAGAGACAGAATAGAGGATCGATCTGTAAGCAGCATGCTGCCTCTTACACCCATTACTAAGGGCTTTCAGGCCACTGTGGCTAATTCACTTTTCCAGAGACGGCAGGCGAATGTGAGCCAGTATTGCTTTAAGGCATTTTCATTTGGATGGAAAATGCTTCGTGAAAATTGTGTGTCAGTAATTACTTTTGCACTGTGTATGATAAGAAGGCTTTTAGCCATTTAATTTAAAGGGGTAGTTCACTCACAAAAAAAAGAAAGAAAAATAACACATATTAGGGATGTGGGAGAATAGACGACAAGCTGATTAAACGATAATGCTGCTAGTCGACTTGGAAATACTAGTCGTTTATATATATATATATACAGTGGGGAGAACAAGTATTTGATACACTGCCGATTTTGCAGGTTTTCCCACTTACAAAGCATGTAGAAGTCTGTAATTTTTATCATAGGTACTCTTCAACTGTGAGTGATGGAATCTAAAACAAAAATCCAGAAAATCACATTGTATGATTTTTAAGTAATTAATAAATAAATAACAAATAAAAAGACTACATTTAAATTACCTTAATGTTAAAGGCAGGGTAGGCGATTTGTTTCAGAAACATTTTTTGATATGCTGGTTGAAAGACTTCACATCCTGATAGCAATCCCTGAGTGGTCTAAATTGATTTATTTGTATATATATCTTCTGTGGAAGGGGTAGGACCTTAAAATGTCCGTCCAATCATTGCATTCGGTCCGAATGCTATCCAGAGTTAGACAGACGTCAGTCACAGAGCACCACAACCGAAACCAAAACAAGACTGGTTTCGAGAACCAAAACAACGAGCTTATGCTGCTTTCACACCATAACTACTGTAATTTGGAAGAGATCGAAACGTGGCGTTATACTCTGAGCAGTTCATGATCTGAATTTATGCGTTTCAATGGCAACACTATCAACGCGAAATTAATCTGCAGCAGTCAGGTGATACAGGTCAGTGCTCTGTAAGTTGGTTACGGTTATTATTGTTGCAATGCTATGTGCTTTGAGACACAAGGTAGTTCAATGCCGTTACTCTGCTGTGTGCGTTCATATGTTTTGAAGGAGGCGTGGCTTTGGAGACGCTCTGAAGGGAGGGTGGGATCGGGTGCTTTCAAAGCTAACTTGCTATTGCTAGCCGCTCCGAAAATTGCCTAAAATTTCAGTAACATCTTGAAATGAAAATATTATTTGGAAAAGTGTATATCTGTAGCAGAAAACAAAATTTGCATGCGTTTGTTTTCTCTGATGCCCGTGGCGGGTCCAGAGAAGTGTCCACTCGGAAGATGAGCGAGGTGAGGGAGTACTGTATTTTGAAGCCCTAACAATTAAGCTTTCTTATAGGCTTGTTGTACTACCGGTTATTAGGGACTATACGGTATGAAATTTTATAGGCTATCGGATTAAAGTAGTAACATTATGAATGAAACTTATTTGATACTTGAACAGTTTCTATATCAACAACCTAACAAAGAGAATACGCTTAAATAACGAATAATATAGTTTTCAGTACACGTCAGGCTTTTCCTGCAATTTCTACGCCCGTCTTGCGTACAAATACTTTTCATATACGAGAAGTGCGCTCAAATCCGGACACGAAAGTGGTTGCAGTGGTGAGGTGAGGTGTCGAAATCACGTGACCAACTTGAACCGGTTGCGAAATCTGCGTGGAGAAATCTTTCGCCCTCCCACGGAATTCCAGAGCGCCTGAAATGACTGGATTTTGCCCTGCGAAAATTCGCCAAGCGACGGTAAATGTGCCTGCACCTTCAGACAGAAAGTCATACAGGTTTGAAATGACATGAGTAAATGATGACAGAATGGGTGAACGGTTTCTTTAACCATTTAAACTGTGTTCAATGATGTATCAGGCAAATTGCCATCAGGTTTGGCCCACATGTGCATTGAAAGTGCAAATATTATCAGAAAATTAAATATAATGCGTATTTAATTTGGCTAAATATCTTCATGCTGCTCTTGTCCTATATTTAAGCGGTCCTCAGAAGGACAGGCTACGGCATGGACAAACGAGGGGCAGAAAACTAATGGAGTGGAGTATATGACTCTCTCTGGGCAAAACGACTCAGCTGTTTTCTGCCAATTATCCTAATGGCCAGATGGGATCAGGCCGGACCCGGTGTCACACGAGCAAGTAGCATTAGCATACACAGGTGAGAGGTCCCGCAATCAACGCCTGGCCCCTCTGCTCCCCTCACAGCCACCAACAACTGCTGTGGCGTGACGCGCTTGCTAACCAACACCAACAAACTCTTCACTTGACAGACATGGCTTTTGTTAAAGGGTTTTACTGAGCATATTTGAAAAATGAAAAGGTAAATTGGAACCTTTGATTCCAAAAATGGCAAATATTGTTTGGCCACACCCACCTTCGAGCCTGACCACCAGGGGAACCTTGAGCTCCAGTTCTCGGCAGGCCTTGGTGATGCCGTTAGCAATGATGGCACAGTTAACAATCCCTCCGAAGATGTTTACCAAGATGGCCTCTACCTGAATGCGGGAATAGAAGTGGAAAAGATGCTTTATTGAGATGCTAAATTTAAGATAAAAAGGCAAGAAAGCAAAACCTTCAGAGTTCTCACATATTTTAACCAGCAAATGTCTATGATTACTGCATACGTTTTTTTTTTTTTTTTTTATCAATCGATTTCAATGCAATTCAACATTTTAGAGTTTACGATAACTAGGAAAATTCATATTCATGCTGAAAGATCATGGTAAATTCATGGCAATTTCTATTATTTATAAAATGATATAACATTTCCAATATTTCCAGGCTTTGCATGACTGGAGAAAACCCAAAGCTCACATGAATAAAGAACAGATGCAAAATCGGCTATTAACACTAGTGTGCTAAAACCTTCATGGGGTTGGAAAAGAGATTTGGGGTGCTTAAGTCCTGAAATTAGCAGCCCACCTAAAGAGAAGCTGGATATTTGAGTCTAGCGCGGTATCAGCTGTGCTAACAATGCTATATAATGACCATAATTCCTCAAAAGAAAATAAGAAGATTATACTTCAACACAATCTGACAATAATTTACATAAATGTATAGTAGCAATCAAAGGGATATTAAACTGTGCAAACACACAGTCATAGAACAGCTCATGATTGTGTTACTCTTACAAGGGAAGAAATTAAATAACTCAATGTCAATTCATTTCAGTCAAATTAGCATGTCAACAGATCAGATTAATTTGGCATGTTTACTCAATCTAATCTGTGGGAGTGACTGCTGGCTCCATTCGGTGGTAATGATGTTTACATGTCTGAGGATTAGAGAGATTTTGGCAGATTTTATCTGTTACCCACCTTACCGTCTAATTGTATATTCCATATATTCAGAATAAGAATTTAGGCAACAGCAATGTCTTCTGAACATTGGGATGCTAATAACTCAATCATCTGAGGTCACACATCACATATAGATTGTACTTTGTAATTTCACACTATAACAGCATATGCAGTGTCACTGTAGCTATTTTAAAAGCACTGTGACATTATTAACTGTGTTCATCCTGCATTTTAAGCAGAAATTGTGAAATTATAAATATAATAATAAATAATAATAATACTTATACTAATGACAAGAATAATACTACTACTAATAATACTGTATAAAAAAAATGTCATTATGAACTGTGTTGATCCTGCATTACAAATGTAATAATAATAATAATAATAATAATAATAATAATAATAAACATGTCAAAACAATAATGCCATTATGAACTGTTTATCCTGAATTGTTAGACAATTTTTTTTTTCAGTATAATGAATAATAATAATAATTGGATAAAATAAAATGAAAAAGCAATTATGCCATTGTGAACTATGTGTTTATCTTGCATAACAAGTGTTAATGGAATGTATTATTGTTATTATTTATAATAATAATAATAATAATGATAACAATAACATGTAAAAAAAATGGCATTATGAACTGTTTATCCAAAATTTTTAGACAAAAAAATTTCTGTAAAATTATAAATAATAATAATGCATAAAAAATGAATAGTTTTTCCTACATGTAGAGTAAAATGTAGTTATTATTAAAATTTTGATAACTTTCATTATTGATGATAATAATAATAATAATAATAAATCAAAATACATACATTGAAAACCTTATTATATTAAATTGTTACCATTATGAACTTTATTCTGCATGAAGCACAAATTGTCAGTAAAATGTAATAATAATAACAATAATACATAAGCCAAATAAAATAAATAAAATAGATTTTTTTAAACATTATACATTTAAATATTTAAATATTATATTTTAATATTTAACTCCAATTCATATATAATACATAATAAACAAAACAAAAATAGACTTCGATGCCTTCAGAGATTTAAGACAACATTTTCGATAATTAAATAGATTTTGCATGGATACAGGAAATGCAACAATTTTGCCAGCCCTCAGAAAGGCTGATTCCCTGCACTTACTACTGAACTAGGGAGCAGACTGAGACCCAGACACACATACAGAGAAAAAGCAAATCCAAACATGATTTTTACATAAAAAAAACAAAACAAAAAACAATGATCAACCCAAAGTCTGACAGAGAGGAGAGGTGAAAAGACAGAGACAGAAATAGATAGAGGCCGAGACTGACAGACAGGCAAGACGCCTCCTCCTCCTCCAACAGGTACGAGCCCACCTGAGCAGCCAGATGGCACATCCACATCTTCATATCCTGAGATATCGCATTCAGCTAGTGTCTCATTGTCAACTTGTGATAAAAATAAATCCACGCCAAAACAAAAGAAAAAGAAAATACATCTGGCTTGGGTGTTGCTGACACAATAAAGGGGCGCGCAGTGCCAGAGACTCCAGCATGTGACCCTGAAACAGCAGATTCCCACTCACACAGCAGATGAGTGTAGGGTCTGTTAGTGGATCTGACAGACTGCATGGAGACAGAGAGAGAAAGTGTCTGTAATGTCCAGCTGCTGATGCTGGGACTGCCAGGCATTTACCATGACTGCAGAATGTCTACATCTGTTGCGCGTTGCCCATCTGAACTACTGCAGATTACATTGATGTACAACTCTAGCAGGATATGGAGAGGAAAAAGCATGACATATATAGGGCTGTCCCCTAATAGTCGACTAAACGTTAGTCGACTAGAGGCTTAGTCGACCAAAATTGTATTAGTCGGTTAGTGGTAAATACGGTTACAGATATGGCGAGTCAGCATCGACAAATTCATCTTCGCAGCTGAAACTGACTCAGAAAACACTAGTTTATAATAAATAATTAAAATGCTATTATGGATATATATATATATATATTATGGAAGCTTGTTTCCACCACAGAATAAAACATTTTAAGAGATAATTGCGACTTTTTATCACAATTGCGAGTTTACATCTCGCAATTCTGACTTTATTTCTCAGAATTTTGAGATATAAAGTCAGAATTGCGTGAAATAAAGTCAGAATTGCGTGAAATAAAGTCGCAATTGCGTCTTATAAAGTCAGAATTCTGACTTTTTTTCTCGCAATTGCGACTTTATATCACGCAATTCTGACTTAGTAATACGCAATTGGGAGATATAAAGTCAGAATTGCATGATATAAAGTCGCAATTGCGTGTTATAAAGTCAGAATTGTGAGATAAACTATTCTGAGGTAAAAAAAAAATTTGAATTGGACTTAGAATTGGACTTATGAGAAAATATGTCAGAATTGCGAGATATAAACTCGCAATTGTGAGATAAAAAGTCGCAATTATAATTTAATTTTTTTTATTTTGTGGCGGAAACAAGCTTCCATAATATATATATATATATATATATATATATATAAAGTATGAGATAAATCTACAAGAAAAAAAAAATTAAGATGAAAAAAAAATCTGATATGTGATGTATTTTCTGTCAACTTGACTGAAATACAGGTAGATAATTAATAGTAATTAAAAATGAAAAGGATAAAAGATATATTGAATATTATATATATATATATATATATATATATAAAATGAAATACGTGATTCAAATACAAGCAAAGAAGATTAAGAAACTGATTTGTGATGTCATTTCCTGTCACATTTGAGTGACATCTGGTGCATCATAAGCTCTGTGCTGTTCCCAGGAGGTTTTCACTGACATCAAGCTGGTTCTTTCTACAGTCCTCACACTGGCACTAGAGGGCAGCACAGATCCAAGAGCAACAGCACAGAGTCTCATTCTCCAAACAATAGCATCTCCAGAAGAAGCATATTTTTCAATTCGGCCTTTATTGTGCACAGTCATATATCTTCCAGTCATGCGTTTCCTATTGACATCTATGTTTATTAATGATACAGGAGGCATGATTTATGCTTTCTCGCACATGAGTAAATGCTGCTTCGTAAAAATATAGTGCACTTCGCTCAAACTGCCAGTGGGATTTAGAATGAAAAAGAACAAACGCGATAGAAACTGTCAGAGGTGCAGGATCTTGTTTTCTTATTTTTTTTTTTTTTTTTTTAAACAAACTCGTTTCGTTTCACCGTTGGAATGTCGGACTACACCTCCAGGCTTGCACATTCTGAAGCAAATTTCAAGCATATTAAATTAATGTTAAAGTGGAGCACACGCAACTCAGCTTAAATAAAAGCAGGCTTTGCTTATGACAGTGAGATGAAAAGTACGGCTGAATGTATTACAGGTAAATCACGCTAAGTGGCAGAACGCAGAATACAGTGTATTGATCTAGAAAATAACTTGTGTATATGCTTAACATGAAGCTTCTCACTCTTGAGTTTGCTAGTGTTAGTGGCCCACGTATAGATAACACATCAATTCTTGCTTTTTATAGCTATAATGACCCAATTCATCTACTCATTGCTGTGCACAAGCTCAAATCATATCAATTTAAAACCAATCAAGCCAAGTAATGATTAAATCCAACATGTTTAATAAATGAAAATAAGCAGTACAATAAAGCAAAACAAAGGATGCTTTAGAGTAGAGCTTTGAAGACATCATCATGTCATCTGTACTCCTAAATGATTGATAGATAGATAGATAGATAGATAGATAGATAGATAGAGATAGAGATAGATAGAGAGAGAGATAGATAGATATATAGATAGAGAGAGATAGATAGAGAGAGAGAGAGAGAGATAGATAGATAGAGAGAGATAGATAGAAAGAGATAGATAGAGAGAGAGAGACAGAGATAGATAGATATAGATAGATAGATAGATAGATAGAGAGAGAGAGAGAGATAGATATATAGATAGAGAGAGATAGATAGAGATAGATAGATAGATAGATAGAGAGAGAGATAGATAGAGAGATAGATATAGATATAGAGATAGATAGATAGATAGATAGATAGATAGAGAGATAGAGAGAGAGAGAGATAGATAGAGAGAGAGAGAGAGATAGATATGCTTGTTTCATGAACAAAAAATGTAATTGGTAAATGCTCTTTTTTCTTGCAGTTTATATCTCACAATTCTAAGAAATCCAAATTCTGAAATATCTCACATTTCTGACATTTTCCCTTGCATTTCTTTGTTTATATCTCACAATTCTGATTGTGAAGAAATAAAGTCATAATTGCAGTACAAGTAAAAACTCACAATTGCGAGAAAAAAAGTCAGAACTAGATATAAAAAGTCTGATTTACCTTTTTTCGTTTTTGTATATCCCATGGTGGATATAAGCGTCTATAGCTCTTCCATATATATGTGTATAAATGTGTGTATATATATATATATATATATATATAGGGTAGAGTGGGGGAAAACGCCCCCCTTGGGTAAAACGTCCCCCACCTGTTTTTCCCAAAATAACCACTAAAAGTAGTCAAGATACATTTTTACTGTTGCTATGCACTACGTTGATAACGGGGATATACAAATCTCTATGGATAAGCTGACACCAGCGACATATTTTAAGAGAAGAGGATTACAGGGTAAATGCTATAATTTTCAGATATTAGTAAATAAGTGTTTAAGAGAATATTGTTCTGCAGGATATCACAGTGATGTATGATAGATGAATAGTGAAGTCTGTAGTTTGAGATCATATATTATTTATAAGGAATATAATTATATTTAAAAAATTAAACATTTTTTTTTAAAACTCATAGCTTGTGGGGTAAAACGCCCCCTACGCTGAGGGGTAAAACGCCCCCCCCCTGTTAAATTTGGCTATTTTGGACATTGCTGAAATAAATATTAATATATATACATGTTGATCCATTACTTGCCTTTTACCTTTAGAGATTAAAAACTATTGTCTGTTAATTTTGCTGTTGATCTATGAAGCAAACTGGTTGGTAAGAAAGGGGGCATTTTACCCCACCTTGGGGGGCGTTTTACCCCACCGCTGGGGCAAAACGCCCCCTTTGTACAAAAATATTTTCAGTGAAAATGCTAATTAATTAAAGGCTGAGCAATTTTAATATTTGGTGAATAACTCCTGCCATAGTCACTCAAAACCGGGATGGCAATTCTAGTCACATTTATGTTTTGTTTCACTGTAATGTCACATTTTCCTTAAGGGGGGCGTTTTCCCCCACTCTACCCTATATATATGCATTTTGAAGGTTTTTCTGCATCAAAATAAGCAGAAAGGTGGCTCAAACAGTATCAAGCTCTCTTAAACAAAGTATACCATCTCAGCTACTCTCAAGTTGCTGTTTGTTTACAATGCATTATCCGTGAGTGGGTCTAGCTGTGAGCAACTGCATCAGTACATTGTCTTTGTCTGTTTTCCCTTTTAAGTAAGCAGCCTACTTTTGACTAGGCCTTTTCATCTTTATTTGCTTTGGAGTATCTTTTGTTTCAGGGAACGTTCTCTGTGACACGAGACAGCTCTGGCGTTGGCAGCGGGTTTGTCAATAGCTTTTACACTCACTGCACCCACTGGTCAGTCATTAGTTTCATCCAACATACTCTGTGATGTGTTTTATAGCCTTGGAACAACAATCCCAAAAACAAGATGAAACAAAAGCAGTTTGGTTTAAAAAAAGGAGGCAAATTCCGATTAACACGCCGCCCATTAGAAATACCGTTGTGGCACTATCAGCGCCAGGACGCCTGTGGTGTGGTCGGGCAACGCTGGCATTATCTTCCAACCGCACATTGGCAGCTGTGCTCCCAGAGAAAAGGGTGTCTACCCCTGTTGACCAGCGCTAATCAATCCACGCAAGTGCATCTGTCTTTTGTTAAGGCCTAACAGATTGTGCTAAAAGAGTGAAAACGTCTGTCTCTCTGTACCCTATTAGCGCAATTGTTCTAGTTTATCTGCGCGGTGCAGGCTTCGCACGCTAGCTTTTGAATGCTGTCTCACCTCAGTCTCATTTTTTGATGTGGAATGCTTCAATAAGGCAGAGGTCAAAGGTTAAACCCCAACATTTTCAAATAAAGGGGCGGCTGACAGCCGTCATCAATCTGAAAAAAGGAGTGGAGGGAAATTGTTTGTTTTAGCACATTAGAGCACCAGAATAATGGCGTTTCTGTAGGTGTGTAGACCGATATAGATGGATATCACGCAGATCGCCTCCTTAGCATTACGTATTACCAGTCCGAGCAAGAATACAAAAGACTCCTGACACTTTTTAGGAAAAACAGCATGTTATCAGAGCTGGGAAACACTTCTGATGGACAAAAGGCTTCAACATGTGCCATTTGAACAGCTTGGGCTTCACATCTCCTCATATCAGTCACCCAAACTTGGCATAATCATACAGATATGAAAAAAAAAATTCAAATATTTTGGCAAAGTGTAAGCTCAGTGACAGAAAAGCCAGTTCCGTCGATAAGAAAGTTAATATGTTTTTTTTTCCTTTTTGATATCTCCGTCTTTTGGCTCTCTTCATTTGGCACAATCTTATCGAATCTAGAGGCTATTTTCCCCCTTCTGCTAATCCATTGCCAGTGGTTCTGTCGTTCCTCTGGAGCAAAGAGAAAGGAAAAAAGGGACTGGAGGATAGAAAGACGTGGTTTGGTCCCAGGCTGTTATTGAGGGCTCAGATTGGGCCTGGCACAGGGGATAAGAGAGAAATAATTATCCAGCCTGCTGAAGCATGACAGCTTCTCTCTTCACCCAGAATGAAGGAGATGAAGCATTATGACAAAAATCAGCTTGCAAAACACAGACAAATCTTGACACCGCCATTCCGAGTATCACTTCGTGTTAGGAGACACTTGAGAACTGCCGGTGGACTTTTCTTGATTGACAGATTTTGACAGGATCTTTCTTCCGGCTTGTGGCTGGAGCTGGAGGTATCGAATGCTTCTTGGTCAACGTAAGTTTCAGGATGTCCGGATGCATAAAAAAGGAGAAACGTTTCTATTTTGGGAATGTCCATCTTTCTCCAAAAACACAGCTTCATGATGGTGGCACACGGATCCCTTTATTAGGGCTCTTTGATTTCCAAAGGTGATGCAGAAAATGAGGACGAAATAATGGAATTGAGTCATTCACATGGAATACACAGTAAAATGCAGAATGGCATGGAAACTTTTGGATGAATAAATGAAATGTAGGGCTGTTCATTTATTCAAATTGAATATTAAATCTAAAAAAGACAGCTATTTAAATAGGTCTCTGTGAATGAGTGGCTTAGTTGCGTCTACTGAACATACTGAAGGAAGAGTGATGCTCATGGTTTCAGCGTCTGCTGTTTCACCATATGAGGACAATCCACATGAACTTTATCTCCGGAGCTTCTCTGAGAGTTCCCTTCACAAAGCATTTCACTTCTCAAACTAGTCATATCATCTTCAAACAAAAAACGGACTGAAAAGTCCAAAACCCATCAAATTATAGTTTTATTTAACTTGAAGGATCTGTGACAGAAATGTATTACTATTGCACAGTAGAATGCAGATCTCAAAGTATTAGTAGAAATAAAAGTATTAAAACTTTTTTTTAAGGAATATTAAAAAGGAAGGAACTACATTTTTAAATGTTAAAACATGATCAAATTGCTAGTGTTTTTTATTTTTTAATACCACTGCTTTTGAAATCCACAAAAACTAAAACAAATGCAGAATTTCTGTAAAAAAATGTTTTATTAAATTGTTATTTTTTTATGAATTCAATTCATTAGTCATGCTTTTTTATTATTAAAATGTACTGAAACCATTAAAACAGAAACCATGGAATTCATAGGGCCCCGACTTTTCCCTGAAAGTCCCTCAATCTCCCTTATTCCAAGAATCTCTCTTCTCCGTAGAGACGGCTCTCTTGAAACACGTGCCATTTTCTCTCAAAGATCCAGCAAATCGACAGCGGCTACCCTACATTGCTGACGTCTTTTATCTCCCGTACCACGTGAAGTTGCAGTCAGACACGCGCCTGCTCTCTCCATCTTTCCGAGAAAGAAAAGAAACCAATCAAAGCAGAAATGGATTTGTAGACATTGACTGGGGATTCAGTGTGTCCTCGTGAATTGAGGACGGCTGTATCCGCTTCAAGGTCTGCATCTCTTGTGCCTTAGTGGAGGGGTTGTGAACTGTGACAACTACCGTTTCAGGTTGAAGCATATCAGAGATGAGCTAGACCATCCTTTCAGACGGCACGTCATTCTATTCTCTCTCGTCAAACAGGACTCAATACTGTCTATACAGAGAAGGACAGACTGAGTTTTATGAGGACGTGAACACTCATAAGAAGTTACAAACAAACGCATGCGTAAACTCTTCAGACAATGTCAGTAACAAGTTTCAGCTGTTGGAAAAAAAGTAAACTATCATTTCTGTGAGCTTTGTTCAAGGTAAATGTACGTGTCTTTTAAAAAAAAAGGGACGCTTGGAGACTCCAAAAGAACACCTAATATCCAAATGATATAAGGAGTCATACATTTACGCACACCAAAGCACACACGAAAACATTACAGACCAAAACTTTTCAGAATTCAGTGTACAGTATGTGTACATTTCAACAGCAAAGAGCTAGTTTAGAGCTTTTTAGAGCCATTTGTAGTGGTGTCCGAAACCATAGTGGACGTTATCGAGTGCACTCATTCAATCCCACATGTACGCTCAAACGGCTGTCCGGATTCGCTTCATTCATTTCTTTAAGTGAACTGTATTAGTGGACTAACATAGGGAATAGAGCTGGTAAGTCCCGCCCCTTCCGTAAAACCCCGCTGGACCTCAAAGTTGAAAAACCGTCAATGCAAGTGAATGGGAGAAAATAATTATTTTCTGGTCCCGTTTGAATTGTGCCATGAATGTGAACATATGTTGTCTGTGAATTTTTTTTATAACTTTTCATGTTACGAGTTTGACAGTATATGGTATGATTCTTCAGCTAGCAGTTGTGGAAAAGACATAACGAGAAAGACTACATGTCGCCTATGTGACGTCACCCCATAAAGTTGACTTACCCGTGGTTTTCACCAACTTCAACGATTTTGTCCTCTCCCTGAAAGAAGGCGGTGAAGTGCACCAAAGACACAGCCATGTTTAGCGGGATCCGTGAGCTAGTCCGTGTGCTAGTGGTGTTGACGTTTCAAACGCGTCGAGAGTTGTAGTCCACAAAGTGCTCTCACACAAAGTCTAACCGTATCAAACTTCTACCCGCTAAATTGTATCATTCTTTACACGGAAAGTTATATAAAAAATTCACAGACAACATATGTTCACATTCATGGCACAATTCAAACGGGACCAGAAAATAATTATTTTCTCCCATTCACTTGCATTGACGGTTTTTCAACTTTGAGGTCCAGCGGTGTTAGCGAAGGGGGCGGGACTTACCAGCTCTATAGTGATTGAGGGTTTAGGGAGCGATTTCGGATTCAGCCTATGTCTCACTTGTGGACTTTCTTCGCGAGAGCTCCCTCCAGTGTCGAGTATGAATGAAACAAAGCACATGTGAGAGTTCAGCGTTCCACAATGCTCAAATTGCCCTATTTTGGGTAAGAGAAAACACAACAAAAATATTCCTCTCTAAAGATATTTGAAGTAAACACGAAAATCCATACGTTTTTATCCGAATGAGCACACTTTTGGGCTAAAAGCCTCAAGCGATGTAAATATAACAAAACACAGAAAGGCGTCAGCAGTTAACAGGTTAATGTAATTTTTCATTAACAAAACTGTTGATCGGCAAGTCCTGTAGACTGGGGTGTCTAATAGAGTCATTTTCTCTAAATCCTAAAAACTCCCTTACTGGCAAGCTTACTTTTTTTTGGAGTGTGGGTAGAGACTTTCCACAATATTAACACAATATTGATATTTCATGTTTTGAATGTCACGGTTATCGTCAATACTGGTATACTGGTTTTGAAATCTTATTGGTCCAAGATTCTGCTCAAATATATCCTGATGCTTTTCGCTTTCAGCGTGTACAGAAAGACGACTGGAGAACCTGTCATGTCATGCCTGGTTAGGACACCATGGCTTCTGCCGCCTGGCTTAAAGGGGCTATAAAACGTACTGCCGTCTCTATGTGTGTGTGTGCTGCTCTATGCCTTTAAGTCCTTTTATGTTTCTTCCAGAATTTTCTAATCAGACCACCTATAAAAAAAAAAGAAGAAAAAAAAAGATAAAAGATGCACGCGAATGCTCATCACAGCTCAATTTAAAACCTGATGTTGGATCCAGGCTCATTTATGAGAGAAATCTGAAGGTCTCAAAGGTCTCGGAAGACAATGTGCTGCAGATATAGAGGAAAATGGAAAACTGATAAAAAAATAAAAAAGAACACACACTACAGGCCCCAATATACTCACGGTGAAGTTCTTTTTCGTTCTTCGCTTAGCGAAAATCTGACGCTGCCCACACTGCTGAGAGCGACGTTTAGATGAATATGTAAATATGTGCTGCATGCTTTTAACAATAACAAAATGAACACACAACAAAATTGAGAAAACAACAAGCATTTAAATAAACGCAGGGGTGTCAAACTCATTTTCACTGAGGGCCACTTCAGCATTATGGCTGCCCTCAAAGGGCCGGTTGTAACTGTGAGACTGTAAAATGTTACTACTCCTTAACATATTGTTAAATAATTGTCTCTTTATTTGATTATTACTCATTTAAGTTACAAATATTATATATGCATTTGCATCAGGGGAGGGTAATTTGGATTTCTCTGACCTACATTTGTGGATTTTAATGTGTTTGAATGCCAAAAAAATTGGATACCAATAACTATAAAAGCATGTCAATGGGCAGTAGCATAAATTATTTGTCAAGCAGATAACAGATTCTTAAACATTAGAATCAGTTTAAATGTCGCAATGAATGATCCACACTACAAAATGGAAATGCAGAATGTTTCTGCTTATTGTTGACAATACACAATCACATATTCCAAACATCTTTCAAGGATTATTTTGCATAGATGTTACATTTCAATCAAATACCAGTGCAATCTTTTTGTGTCCAGAGGAAAATGAGCAATTTATATTAGCATTAAAGATTGGTTTCAGCAACTTGTTTCTTTCACGAGTTAATCAATATTTTTGGCACTAATCAGTTCAATCGTTCACTCATAAAGACAGTCACTTGTCGCCACCTACTGGCTTAATGAAGCAAGTAAAACGGTGAAAAGGTTGATACTGGTGCCTATATTAAAATAATATTAAACATCAATATTTTATTCTTTATTCAGTTCTATGCAGCAGAATCAGATTTAACAGATTTAGTTTTTGACCAATTGTCAAAATAAAGTATAGTCCTGCAAAGCTATTATTATCAGAGCATGTGAGCAGATAGCAGGGAGACGACCAGTGAACGAGAGTATAGCACCATTTTACCAGTGTTGCCCAGCACGGCTATACACACCATGTTACAGCACAGTAGTGCTATTGCAAACAGAAACAAGTCTAGAGAAATTTCATGCTGGCATGTTTAGCGGACTTTGCCTTTCTGGTGAGCGTGAGTGACTGAGCAGAGCGCGCAACACACACACACCCAAACCAGATCGCCGAACAAGGAGGGGCGGGACGTCGCCCCAAAAACCTAAAATACAATTTCCGGCCGAAAATGTTCATCAGCCGAAATTTCGGTGCATCCCTAATTTTAAGACAATCATATGCTCTCGCCCGCGGGCCTTGAGTTTGATGTAGTTGACATGTTTGCACGAGCTCTGCAATTCAGCACTCTAGTAAAGTCACGACGTTTATTTATATAGCACTTTATACAATAGATTGCTTAAAATCAAGCAGTTATACTGTATTTAACATGAAAAACAGTGCCAGTGTCTCATTTAATCAGAAGTACAACTTCATTTTCTACTATAAAGCAGCTCCTCCAGTGTGTTCATGTTTTCACTCGCGGACTGAACAGGAGAAATTAATCAGAGAAGAGTTCAACGTGAAAGGCGGCGTAGACCTTCCGCGCACACCTACCTATTACGTAATCGCCACAGACCAATGGTTTTCAACTTTTCCGGAAAGTTTGCTTTGGCAAGCTGTTTTGAACTCCCAAAACGTACTCCAAACGAACTTCGTTTAAGCCTGATTTTATTCGAAATGACGTCACATTAGTGCGATCTTCGTTTCGCTTGAAGTACACTACTGTGCAAAAGTCTTAGGCACGTCAGTATTTTCACCCCCCAAACAATGGCTTCATTTATATCTTTAGCTGTAGTATGTCAGGAGGAAAACAATCATTTTGCCATGAATTGTAATAATCCAGTGAGATTGACACTCAAATACATGAAGAATATGCAGAAATGCTAAATTGAAAAACAGGATAAAAAAATGAGAGCAATCAAGCAAGCATGATGAGAAATCAGACACATGTCAGTCAAGACGGCAGATTTCATTTCCTCTCATGAAGCCTGTCGCTCATACGCACGCGCACACACACACACTGCTGCTGTGTTGAGCGGCTGACATCAGCAGACAGCGGCAGGAACATTATTCATCCCGGAGAGAGACGTGTCGTCAGTGACAGACAGACATAAATATCCCATAACACCCTCAGAGGGGTTAATGTGTGTCGATCAGAGAGCATTGAGACAGGGGAACAGAGATGTACAACAGACAGCAGATGTATCACACATGCACAAGAGCACAGGAACACATGCAACACTCACAGGCCCGTCATACACGCCGAATACAGGAGAGCAGAGAAGCACTTCGGAGTGGAAATCCTGCTAAATATAGGAAGATACCCGACAGAGAATCAACTGACACATTCACAAATGTATGAAGTGGAATCCAGCTAAATTTGAATTGACTTGAATTTCACTGAAACACAACAGCTGTGGTATCTGACTGACTCACTGTCATTTCTTTATTTTCAGAACTCGTTGATGGTATTATACTTTAGTTTTTTGTGGATGGCTTAATGTACACTAGAGATACATGGTACAACTATACAAGACAGATATTTTACCATATGGAGATGGTAAAGACCTAAAGACCTAAAGTACCTTCTTGATACATTACTGACATTACTTTCCTTTTTGACTGACATTTACCTAGATATCCAAATTGTAAAGAATTTTACAGTTTCCGATTCCTTACACAATGACGACTCTTTTAGTACTAGAATATAAATTAAAGCTGTTTAATGACTTTTCCTAAGTCTTTTAAAAGAAGGCATAAATGCAATCCAATAACTGGCCTTAATTAATATATTAAATAAACACACTGTAAACAATTTCTAACCCTCCCAAATCAAAAATGTCAAGTGACTGATAACATCAAAATTTTTCAATTGGCCCAAGTGAAATTCTGTAAATTATCAAATTAAATTTACAGATTTTCACTTGGGCCAATTGAAAAATGTAGATGTTATCGGTCACTTGAAATTTTTGATTTGGGAGGGTTAGAAATTTTTTACAGTGCATATTCTCAGAAAATGGGGGGGGGGGGGTTTAACCACTCTTAAGACTCTTAATGTTTTTGAAAGAAGTCTCTTATGTTAACCAAGGAAGCAGTTATTTAAATCAAAAATACAATAAAAATGTAAAATAACTTTTCTTAATTTTAATATATTTAAAAAAAAAAATTTCCTGTGATGGCAAAGCTGAAATTTCAGCAGCCATTACTTCAGTGTCACGTGATCCTTTAGAAATCATTTTAATATGCTGATTTTGTCAAGAAATAATAATAATTATTATTATTATGAATGTTGAAAACAGTTGTGCTGCTAATATATTTGTGGAAATTTTTATTTTATTTCAGGATTCTTTGATGAATAGAAAGTTTAAAAAAAATATCAATTTAATGCATCCTTGCTGAATAGAAATATTAATTTCTTTAAGAATTATTTTTAAATTTATAATACTAATAAAAAATTCATAATGTGAATTCTTTAACTAATCTTTGGAATAAGGTTCCCAACCCTAGTTTTAACCAACTTAACTAGCGCAACCAGAATTTCAGGAGTGGAAAAGAGAAGTTATGTAAAATACAAAATATAAATATAAAAATATTGAAGCTCTACAAACTACTACTAACTAATCAACAAGTTGACAAGCCAACCATCCTAAACCATTCCTGTAATTGACTGCAGACGCTGGTATGAAAAGTCTGTTCTTTACATTCCCGAAATGTACATTTGGAAATCAAGAAAAGTGATTTCCAAATGTTGTTTGATGTTGACATGAATACACACAGACTGTTGCATATGACTCACCTATACCTTCCTGAAGTGAAATGTATCATCCACTACACCAAATAAAATCTTCACCTCCTCAACAAGGCAGAAATTTCAGACAACCAAATTCAATGCAGACAGATCTAACCGAGGCCATCCAACCCTCGCACACACACTCTCCACTGCTGGCCTTGAGATCCGCTAGCTGTGTGCGTTTACAGTTTTTCCCATGACAGGCCTGGGGTAGAAAAATTTATAGCAGTGCATTTCCGCACAAGACTTCAATCATGGAGTCCTGCCACAAGTAAACTGCGGCGCTGTGCTTTGCTGCGAGCCAGAATTACTTTATTAAATTGAGAAAATGCATAATACACACAGAATGGCATGCATAATCACCTCTGAGACTAGTCGCAACAAACCAACACTGCATATAAAAGGCCGACCCTCCTACTTTGTTCGCGACGCTCCGTGGCCAATCAAAATTAATTTATTCTAATGTATTCGTGCAGAAGGTCAATTATCCAAATGATTCAGATTCCGATTGCTCCGGACCTTAGAAGCCAATGAGGCATCTAAAGGGCATCTGTGTGTTTTTTGCAAGGCAAATCGTCCTCTTTTAGTTACAGTTTAGAGGCACGTCTCAGCCTTTGTAAAAACGACACTTGCTAATGGAAGCAGAACCGGTCTTTAACAACAGCCGTAAATGCAAGCCTATTAAACATTAGCTGGAAGTGGAAGCTATTGCCGGACAAGGGCGGGAGCGATGAGTTATGTTCCATTAAAAATGTATGAAATGAGTTTGTAAAAGTTGTAAATAGCTTAAGATACTTTGTATTTATTAGGTCTAAATAGTTCTTCTCATCTATTGTCATATGGGCCATATATTTACAAGGTGCACTCAGTAATCTTTCCCTCATAAAGTTCCCACAAAGAAATCAACTGCACGTTTGAGAAACGTTTCTAATGGGACTAATGGGAGTCTACATATGACCACATAACCAGCTGAATCCTACTGGCTTTTTAAGTAACACTTTACAATAAGGTTTTGTGTCAGCATTATTTACATTAACTAACAATGAGCAATATATTTTTACAGCATTTATTAACCTTTGATAATGTTAGTTAATAATAATAATGCCCATGTTAGTTCAGAGAGCATTAACCCACTGTAAAAAGCGATCAGACTTAACTGAATAAACTTCATGCGTAATTGAAAAATTTAAGCTATGTGAACTCCACATAAACTTATTTTTTACAAACACAACAGGTTTCCTCACATTTTTAAGTTAAGTCAACTGATCACTTTTTATAGTATAATGTTGACACGTACAACTTTTGATCTTAAAAAAAATATACAAATAAATGTTATATGTTAACTAATGCAGTTAACTAATGTTAACCAATGGAACTTTTTTGTAAAGTGTTACCAAATAATAAATTATTACTGAAACCGTTTCCAGTGCAGCATAAAAAAAAAAAAGAATAAAAAAAAAAAGAATAATTCTTTACCATATTTGTCATCATAGTTGAAAACATTTTCTTAAAAAAAAAAATATATATATATATATATATATATATTCAGCTGTATTATATTATATATAATAATGTAAAAACTATTCCAGGGCAACTAACACAAATACTGAAACAATACTGATTAATTATTAACACACTGTATTTGGCATTATAAAAATATTTCCCGTTTTAAAAGAAACTTACAGTAACAAAAAAATTAAATAATTACTGAGCGTGTCCAAATGTAGATCAGTCATTTTCATATTATAATTAGAGATTATATAAATTAACCTGAGAGCATGTCCAAGGGCATTAATACACTTTTTCATATGCATATTATCACATATTAACCCTCACACGTGTGTGCACACTGTATTTATAGCCGTGATGATAAAGCAAAGAAAGGGAAAAAATTGTGCACAGGGACTGGATAATTCACTTTTCTGCCACTGTTTAGCGTGCAAGGCAATTTGGCCAGGATGAAATAACCCCAGAGCGTTTTAATCCAGATAGATGGAAAGCTATATTGATATGGCGCTTTGGCCCTCAGCAGAGCCCACTCTAAAAATAGGGCCTTTTAAGACCACTAATTTGTTATTCATCTGAGTGAATCACTGTATCACTGCACTTATTGAAATGCAATGACTGGTTTCTGCTGCCTCTCCACCTAAACTAAATGAGTAATTTAAAAATTGATAGAATTTTCTCTCTTTCGCTCACCCCTCTCTCTTTCCTTCCTGCCCTTTTCTTTCTCGTTCCCTTATTCTCTGTCTCAGAATTCTCAAGGCCGCCCTACAGAAATATCACAGGAACAACATGTGGATCCAATAAACATAAAATTTGTAAAAATAAAAAAACAGGAGATGTGGACGCCTATTAGTGGCTCAAACGATGTCATGTTACCTCACAAAAGGAAACATCTCCCTTCTGACATTTCTCCAAGCCAATTGGTTTTGAAGAGAATTCAGTGAAACTTTCATGATCCTTGGACCTTGATTCGGAGACTTCGGTTAACTATGAATATCTTTGATTTTGCAATATGCTAGAATTTTAAACGGGTCGCATCATATAACAAAAAATGAAATGGTCCTTGACAACCTTATTTAATTCATACTTATAAAATATTGCATTTGACATTTTGGTGGTGTACCAATAAAAAATGCAATGTTTACCTTGAGAGATTAGGCAGGTCATGTAGACATACATAACTGTTTTCATTTGTTCATTTAAAATGAATGTGGAAAGAGAGGGAGAAAGAAACGTACTAAAATAAGTAAGAGCCTTTCTATGGCAGGACCAAATGCCCCTTGACAGACATGTAAGACCTGCAGACTGAAGCCTCAATCTGCATGGCTCAGAAGCCCATCAATTAGCCATAGCAGCTTTGCACAGGTATTAAAGGGATCAAATCGGCAAGCTCAGGCTCAGATGAGCTGAGGCACTCGATTCATGAGTCACTGAAGTCTTCCCACTCTGAGCCCAATTCCCTGTCCAGCAGCCAATAAAGTCCAGCATGGAGGACACAGGTGACGTCCAGTGCTCATGTAACTAAGGCCAGGTTAATGAGACAGCTAGAATGTAAAAAATAGAGGTACACAAAGACGTAGTCTTCGGCAGAAACCGAATAAGGACAAAGGACTCATGATAAATGCAATCAGCAACAATGCAAACTATTTTTTTTTAACTCTTTCCTCACCAGCGTTTTAAAAAAAAGTTGCCAGCCAATGCCACTTGATCATTTTCACAAAAAACTCATGGCCCGCAGAATATTTTCTTGTATGAATATCTGAACATGCAATATATCATAAGAAAGAACAGAGCCTCTGCTTTTAAACAAAACAACCGTTTTATTCCAGCTTTATGCATTCCTGTTTTTATGAATACTTGGGTAAGTTTCATAAAAAAAGCAACGTTTTGAGCAAAAAGCGGAGAAAATTACGTTTTTGTCAAAGACATTCTAGGATTGGATTCAGAATGATGATCAAAACATAGATGGAGTAGATCGAGTCCATCAACACCCCTAATGCTTCACAGTCCTATATCTCGTCCTGGGTTGACATTTCATTCAGTAACATTAGGCAGTTTTGATTTATATGCTGTTTAATGACTGTTGATAATTGTGTTATTTTACATATGCATACGATTACATATGCCATCTCTTGTTACTGCATCTTCTTCGAGTGTGCTTTGATCAGGAGATTCTTCAGTACTCTTTCAGAAGATGTGTAATAGCGCCCCCTACCGTATAACAGCGAAAACACGGAAAGCCGGAAACTTCCGTCAATGGAGGGGAAAGAGTGAATAAAATTAAAGGCAGGGTAGGTAATCATTTTTCTAAAAAAAAAACATTCCAAATTTGTTTAAACTGTCTTTATATACCAATACATAATTAAAATGTAAGTACTCTGAAAAAGAAAATATAAAAATCGAGTGACTGTAGACCTTTTAATCTGCAATAAACACAGCTCATTATTTCCATTCACTCCACCCCCTCCCTTCTGAGCTCCTTCCAAAGCCACGCCCCCAAAACACATGAACGCGCGACGCCAAACGCTCAGGCTCAGCTGGAAGACGCATTTATTACCTGAGACGAGTGGAGAGGAAGGAGCGCAGTACATACAGTGACATCATGTCAGAATCACATGTAATAAAATACCTAACTTTATCACTATGAATATAAACAAATAAGATTTCTTTTAGTACTCACTATCAAGCTAGCATATCGATAATGGTAAAGTTTCATTCGGTAACGAGCTATATTTATAAGGCAAAACTAAAAACAGGTTGCATTGATACACGTTTTTCCATTACCATCAGTTACACTGTGATGAAGGTGAATTTCGTGTAAGATTCATAACATATACGGTGTTTTGCATGTAAGAGTTTCCATGATGAAAACATTGTTGACTCTAATGAAGACTAACGTACACTCCGAGTCCGGAGACAAGTACCGCATCGTCGGTTCGAGGACAGGTCCGGGGTTGAGGGCGAAGCAGAGGAGGTCGTTCAAGAGAGCGGGCAGGGTCCGAGGAAGTAGTTTTTGCCTTGTTTGCCTTCGCTGACTGCATATGCAGGTGCTTTGAGCTGAATATTTCCGGGAACGGTGACATGTGATGAGTGCACGCAGGGCAGCGCGCGCAGTGGGGCTCGGGCACGAGACATGAAGGCATCTGATTGGTTCTTTACATTCGCACCGAATGGCAGTGATTGGTCAGAGTTTTTACTGTCCTGCAGCTGCTACAGAGGTCTGATTTTTTTCAATCCTTTTTCTAAACACATAATGTATTGACTACTATCAGGATGGAAGGACCATTTCACCCAGTATAAAAAAAAGTGTTTCTGAACAGGATTACCTACCCTACCTTTAATTATAATATGCTGATTAATTGCAATCAATCAAACATCAATATTTGCTCCGAAAAGCCCACAAATGTTGAGAACTCAAATGCATTAAATAAAAAATAGCTTATTTATACACTCACCTAAAGGATTATTAGGAACACCTGTTCAATTTCTCATTAATGCAATTATCTAATCAACCAATCACATGGCAGTTGCTTCAATGCATTTAGGGGTGTGGTCCTGGTCAAGACAATCTCCTGAACTCCAAACTGAATGTCAGAATGGGAAAGAAAGGTGATTTAAGCAATTGCAATAAAGCATTTTGAGCATGGCATGGTTGTTGGTGCCAGACGGGCCGGTCTGAGTATTTCACAATCTGCTCAGTTACTGGGATTTTCACGCACAACCATTTCTAGGGTTTACAAAGAATGGTGTGAAAAGGGAAAAACATCCAGTATGCGGCAGTCCTGTGGGCGAAAATGCCTTGTTGATGCTAGAGGTCAGAGGAGAATGGGCAGACTGATTCAAGCTGATAGAAGAGCAACTTTGACTGAAATAACCACTCGTTACAACCGAGGTATGCAGCAAAGCATTTGTGAAGCCACAACACGCACAACCTTGAGGCGGATGGGCTACAACAGCAGAAGACCCCACCGGGTACCACTCATCTCCACTACAAATAGGAAAAAGAGGCTACAATTTGCACGAGCTCACCAAAATTGGACAGTTGAAGACTGGAAAAATGTTGCCTGGTCTGATGAGTCTCGATTTCTGTTAAGACATTCAGATGGTAGAGTCAGAATTTGGCGTAAACAGATTGAGAACATGGATCCATAATAATAATAATAATAATTTGTTACATTTATACAGCGCTTTTTCTGAGACCTCAAAGCGCTTTACATATGGAAGGGGGGAATCTCCTCAACCACCACCAATGTGCAGCATCCACTTGGATGATGCGACGGCAGCCATATTGCGCCAGAACGCCCACCACACACCAGCTTACTGGTGGAGAGGAAACAGTGATGAAGCCAATCAGTGTATGGGGATGATTAGGAGGCCATGATGGACAGAGGCCAAGGGGAAGATTTGGCCAGGATGCCGGGGTTACACCCCTACTCTTTTTCGAAGGACATCCTGGGATTTTTAATGACCACAGAGAGTCAGGACCTCGGTTTTATGTCTCATCCGAAGGACGGTGCTCTTTTGGCAGTATAGTGTCCCCGTCACTATACTGGGGTGTTAGGACCCACACAGACCACAGGGTGAGCACCCCCTGCTGGCCTCGCTAACACCTCTTCCAGCAGCAACCTAGTTTTCCCAGGAGGTCTCCCATCCAGGTACTGACCAGGCTCAGCCCTGCTTAGCTTCAGTGGGCAACCAGTCTTGGGCTACAGGGGGATATGGCTGCTGGGCATCCATCATGCCTTGTTACCACTGTGTAGGCTGGTGGTGTAATGGTGTGGGGATGTTTTCTTGGCACACTTTAGGCCCCTTAGTGCCAATTGGGCATCGTTTAAATGCCACGGCCTACCTGAGCATTGTTTCTGACCATGTCCATCCCTTTATGACCACCATGTACCCATCCTCTGAT
Organism: Rutilus rutilus; assembly: GCF_951802725.1. NCBI lineage: Eukaryota > Metazoa > Chordata > Actinopteri > Cypriniformes > Leuciscidae > Rutilus > Rutilus rutilus. The sequence continues at coordinate 15,905,596 of NC_140227.1, forward strand.
GGCTACTTCCAGCAGGATAATGCACCATGTCACAAAGCTCGAATCATTTCAAATTGGTTTCTTGAACATGACAATGAGTTCACTGTACTAAAATGGCCCCCACAGTCACCAGATCTCAACCCAATAGAGCATCTTTGGGATGTGGTGGAACGGGAGATTCGTGCCCTGGATGTGCATCCCACAAATCTCCACCAACTGCAAGATGCTATCCTATCAATATGGGCCAACATTTCTAAAGAATGCTTTCAGCACCTTGTTGAATCAATGCCACGTAGAATTAAGGCAGTTCTGAAGGCGAAAGGGGGTCAAACACAGTATTAGTATGGTGTTCCTAATAATCCTTTAGGTGAGTGTATATAGAGTAGCTTGTGTGTGTGTATATAACATATATACAGGACACAATCTGCACTTCTGCATATTCTGTTTTATATTTGTTTGTCTAAACATCCACCAGATGGATGTCATGATAATAAAAGAGGATAAGATTAATTGCATACATTTTTAGGGACTAAAATAAATTGTACAAAATGAATGTGTTAGATTTGAGAGTGCCAATAATTTGTAAAAACAATATATATTGCATTACATAAAAAAAATGCAGAATAGAATCATCATCTGAGCAAACAGTTTTTGAGTCCCTGCCTTTCCTTATTGAAATAAACAGAAACTGAACTTGCATGACTGGGAATAGCTGCCCAGGGGCATTACATTACCAAGAAGCCTGCCCTGAATTCACATTCACTCCCATCTACCTACCATCTAAAAAAAAAAAAAAAAAAAAAAAAACACTCAAAACTCGTACTTCTCAATATTACCCACACACTTACACACATACAAAAGGTAACCCTCCCGTCAGCCTCTGATGCAGGCCTTTGAAAGCCTTCCTAAAAGATGAGCTTCAGCGATTACGGGAGTGGACAGTTTTCTAATTATTCTGTCAAACATCAATCCGGCCAGCTGATGCGGACACTCCAGCTGCTGATGGACAATGTAATCACTTCTGTACTTCCAAACAGAGGAGCTGGAGTGCAGACAGGTCCTGACAGAAGTGGTGAAAAATGGGAAATGTAAAAGCTTCTATCAACCGAAAAAAGAAACCCACATAAAATGTAGCTGAATTTAGGGGGGAGATCAAAAAGGAAGTTCCATTCACAAAATATTAAGGATCAATTTAAAAATGCCACCACAAGTAGCCTTGAACGTATTGAACTGCAGACCAACTTTGGCCCTGTTTACACCTGGTTTTGTCGGTCGGATCACAAGTAGACAAGGGAGAGACACATTCCCGTTTACACCTTGTGTTTTAATCTGTCTCCTCTGTCCACTTTGATCACTTCCGTCCTGATTTCTTTGAGGGGAGGGTCTATGGGTGGGTAAATGTATGGGCTTTTTCAGATCTGGCGATCTAATGGACGAAACAAGCTTGCGCAATTTACATATGAAAGCGAAAAGAGACGACGGAAACACATACAGAAAACAGCTCTGATAGCCGCAACACCATGCCGAACACTGTGAGTGCGTGTTAGAAATCAGGAATGGTTAGAGAATATTTTGCTTCAGACTTCAAACCAAGCTTAGGTCTTCACCTGACAAAGTTTAAAGCACGTCTGGCTGGCGTGCTTCTTATAAAGTTTACGCATTAGGTCAGTAGGTGGAGAGTAGGTGGTCTTTTGTGGCTTTTCGAATGCATTCGACCACATGAGCTTCTATACACGAAAGCAATCCGGTCAAATTGGTTTTCGATTACCTTTGGAAGTGGAATAAAGTGGACAAGCTCAAAATGTTTTAGACCCCATTTACACCTGTATTTAGCATCATCCACTTGTGATTGGATTGACAAAAACGCATCTTAATACCAGGTGCAAACAGGGCCTTTGAGATTTTTGAGAAGATCGAGGAGCAGGTACTGGTCAAAGTCATCCCAACAGAGAAATGCAAAAGTAGAACAACAGCAACATTAGAGCTTGAATGTGTTCCCGTTTTGAAAGAATGAAGTCCATTTAGTCAAAAACTGACTCTACTAAACAGCAGAGCATAATATTGAAAAGAAAAAATAATATTTATAATATTTAATTGAAATGAAATAACTTTGACTATTTAGCAATTGTTTTAATGCCTGTTCAAACCAAGGACGATAAGGTTTTAATAATCATTCTAATTCTAATTCCACAGCAATAATGCTATATGTTTTAGGTGTTGTCCTCAACATTCAGGTCTGGTTCCATTGTGCAACACAAACGTTTCATAATTCAATCAATTCCCAATGGACAAAATCAAGTCTCACTCTAAATTGTTCTCATTAAATATGCAGTTTCAGACATAACGTCATATTATGGAAGTGACATGAGTTTTTAATGCATTTTCATGTTGATTTTTAAAGAGGAGCAGCAGACCTACAAAGATCAGGGTTGATGTCTAGCACATGGTTGTGTTTCATTGGAAATCTTCCCTGTTGAGTGCGAAACTGAGCATTGTGGCGGGCCAGATAGACAGAAAGTGAGGGCTTGACCTAAGTTACGAGAGACAGCGTGCTTCAGCAGCCACGTAATGAAAGAAACATTTAATGCGATTCTCATCATCTTTCCATTACAAGGCAAAAGAGGTGTGCTGATCAGACACAGGCCTGATATCAAACCAAACCACTGCAAGCCAAATTACGCTGACAGTAATCTCAATAAACACCTCTCAGCATGCTTCATCAAATCAGAGAGAGGGAGAGAGACCGGGATATAAGTTAAAAGTATTCAAACGCACTCATAAAACTACACCAAATCCAATTAATGTGGTTGCAAAACTTGAATACAGACCCGATCTGAGGTTTACAGTGATGCGGCTAAATGTGATGTGACGTAAAGATTGAGGAGCCTTGGGTGAGGGTGACGAGTCTGTCTGCGTCCATCAGTTTTATCATACATCATTAGCTTAATTATGGCACAGGCCCAGGCCCACAGAAGGTCACTTCAGGACCAGGGTCTCCACATGGCCCCCTCCTAATAAAGAGAAGTACGAGAAACTGTAGCTTAAGTATCAGCCTACAGGCAAATCAAGCTCTAGACTGAGATGAAGATGCGAAGAGAAAGAGGCTTGGAAGATTATGGTTTATTGATGTAAACAACTAAAAAAATCCATTGGCACGTCTAAGTAGATACTGGCAGGGAAATAAACCACCTAAACGGAACAGAAAGGCGCTTGTGAGGCAGAGCTTCCAAGAGGCAGAAAAACAGAGAAAGTTAAACTATTTCAACTAACGCTACCTTTTTAAATATTTGACCGTGGGAATGGAACGGACTGGCCAGAGGGAGCAACAGGACTTTTCCCAGTGAGCTGGTCAACTTTGGGCCAGCTGCTGAAAACAAATGCATACATAATATGTGAATATACGAAGAAATGAAAATAAAAATAAGCTGTGTCCTAGCATGTAACTTTTCCCAAGCAGTAATGCTGTATTTCCCATGCCAAGTCTCCCCACATGCTGATAAGAACATCATGTGGGGGACAGATGTTATGAAAAAAAAAAACTTAGTCAAAAATGTAAAATAAATGGAATGAAATGTACAGGATTTGAACCAGAGTCTTTGTAAATTCCTTAAACCACCTAAATATATATTCACATGTTGATGATTTATGTTGTAATTTGTGCTGTATGTATTACCAAAAGTGATACATATGAATTGATCGGTTTAATCATAGTGTTCTGAAGATACACAATTTCTTTGTATGATGAACATTTCATTTAGGCTTTTATCCATGCACATGATCAACGCACACACAGTCACATCAAACATGGTAAACGCGGAAGCTCAACCATGCTTGCTTGAAGCATTAGAACCAATGAGGTTTTATGAGTAAGAAATTTGCTAGGGAATCAAATCGAAAACCAGTGAATTGTTAATCAAAACAAACATCCCTACAAACTAGACAGATATCAACATAAACAGGTAGGTTCCATGACATGCCCTTATCTGCAGAAACATGAACACAATTTGTGAGGAACCAATGTAAAATCTCAGCCCTGAAGTGAGAAACTGAGAACTACTGCAGAAGGCAATAGTTTGTATTATGCATATGTGATACATATAGCGTGGGATGATGTGGTGGCACTGCTTTAATCTGAATCGATTAAAACAGTTCTGCTCTCCATTCTCAAACCATCTCTGCTTCAGCGGTCTCACAAATAAACAACCAGATGATTATTAAATTACTGAGGTGAGATTTACATTCCGCTGCAGTGCATGACTCACATCTAACTTAAAGGCATTTTGCACACGTTAGTAGGTCGTAGCTGGCAATGGAAAGCCTTTACTGGCGGAAGTTCAGATATAAGGCTTACTTGGTTCATTTTAAATACGCAATGGTTGTTTGTAAATGCACAAACGCGAGCTAACGCTTGTGGCTAGCGCACAATAGTGGGTCATTAGCTTAAAAGCTGTATCAGTACATAATGGAGAATTGAAGGACATCAGTCAACTTTCTGCTTCACGAAGCTCGTCTGAACAGCCATAATGCCATTGATTGTAGCCAGCAGCAAAGGAGATCTCTTGAACATATTCATCAATGTAACCCTCATGCTGAGGGCTTTGAGGTGATTGGGGCAACAAAGAACGCAAACATCTGCTTCATTGCTTCTGAACAAGTGATAAACCGTGAGTGTTCATGCCGTAAGGTGGTACATTAGGAGTGGATGAACGGTTGGAGGCAGGATGGATTGGACATGCTCATGACGATGCAACAATGGCCAACGGGGTGTTGGTTGACGTTGCCTTTATTAAGTGATCTAAGACCATAATCAATGAAAACGACAAAAAATAACAGATTCTGCTGAACGTAGCAAACTTTCAAAAATTATACAGTACATACATGTAAATACATCCATTTTTATGGGGACAGTCCATAGACACAATGATTTTTTATTATGTATAAACTGTATTTTCTATTCCCAAACCCTAAACCTACCCATTACAGAAAACTTTCTGCATTTTTACATTATCATATTGCAAATTAACATTGCATGATTTAAAAGCCGTTTTTCTCATGGGGACCAAAAAAAATGTCCCCACATGGATTATTATTGTTTCAGATATTGCCATCTTTGTGGCGGCCATCTCTCACATGCACAAACACACACGTTTCCATGTTCTATGGGGACGTTCCATAGACATAATGATTTTTATACTGTATATTTAATCCTCTAAACCTAACCCAAAATACAACCCTCACAGAAACCATTCTGCATTTTGTACATTTTCACAAAATATAATTTAGCATGATTTATAAGCTGAGAATTTTCCTCAGAGGGACTAAAAAGCAAGCAAACAAACAAAACAACACTTCTTTATAATGAAAAACTTTTAAATCACTGAAATTAGACTGCTTTAAACTGCCTTAAATGTTATTAATCTTGTCTCACTTGGTAGTTTTTCCAAGATATTGGGTGTCTGTAATGTTTGTTTTATTGCTTCAACACCACTTATTTGTTTCCCAGCTAAAGACAGTCATGATGAAGCCTTTATAGAGTCAAACTCATTATGATTAGTGTGATGATACAAGGGAAGCGATCCGAAATATCTAAGTGGTCTCATATTGTCCACCTCCATGCATTGCACTGGAATGCTAGCCTAGCCTTGCACTGAACTCAATCAATGGGGAGCTAAATAGACAGCACTGAATTTACCAGGATTAACTGGAAACTCTTTGAAATGGTGAGCTACTTTAGAAGGACTGCGCATCATAACCTTCCTAATGTTCCATTTAGCAACTGAGCCAGCTAAATAGTCTGGGGTATCATGCTCGAAATTGTCAACCGTAGGTGTTCATATAATGATGGAGGTGCAATGTAAGGTGGTGGAATGAAAATTGGACAAATTGGATCTCATCTTTACGCACCCCAGGATCCAAACTCCATCCATTGTTATTGTTATATTAGCAGGGAAGGATTGGACACGATCCACGCTAATGAGCAAAATGAAAAACCAATCAATGCACTGCACAGTCTGAGTGTATAATTCACTTATTAGTAGGAATCAGTAGCTATGTTCACATGCTGCTAATAATCTGACTGACAGCTCACTCAGAAAATCATCAGACGTAGTGCAATCTAAATGCATTTCTATCCAAATGAAAGAGGTGGTGCAGATGTTAAATAATCCATTAAATAGAAGCATAATTGTGATGTATACTACCTTCATAACTGGATTAAAAACATATCTTGCGTGCATGCTAAAAGCAGTGCAAAATGACTGTCTCCCACCAATCTCTAATGCATACTCTCATCCAGACATGATTTGAGGATTGGAGGTTTATTGAGTAAAGTTGGCAATATGAGAAGAAAGCTTGCTTAGCATATTTTTAGATATGTTAAAAAAGGCAAACATGGCAATTATGCACTGCAGTGCCATGCGGAGTCATCTAATGTCTTTAGTCAGCGGATTGGGTGGACCATTGACAGGACTCACAAGCTTCTTTCTGTTGTGTATAACATCGACAACACAATCCATACAGAATATGCAGTGCATAAGTAAACGTTGCAGATTTCAGGGAACATAAACAGCACATTTAGAACCTGCAATCGGATTGAATCGATTCAGATTTTCAGAGAGAGATGATCATTAATATTTTAATAGTATAATATTATCAACAGACCATTTAAACGTGTGATTTACTGTACACTGCATTTTAGATTTAGTTAGTTTAATTATGAATTATAGAAGGCTGTTCTCAAAATTCAGTCTGAGAACATAGGACATTTAAAGTGTTGCTATATATAAATGCATTATTATCTCATCACTAATGGGGCAAATATTCATGTTGATTATGTAATGCAGCCAGTGCTGAAGGTCAGGTAACCCTCGGTAAAGGACACACTGATAAAACCGAAGCTTAGGATTCTTTATGAGACAGTCTAAGACAGAGTTACTAATACAGAGACATTTGAAGTGAGAGCAAATGTCACATAATTGAATTATGACACACTGAGTTGGGTTTTATCACAACAAAATTCAATAAAATGCCACAGGGGATCAGAGAACTGAGCAAATAAATCTTTAAAATGAAAATAATTAAAAAAACAAATCAATTCATTCATCGGTCCCTGCCTACAAATGATTAGGGTCGGTAAGATTGGTTTATTGTTTTTGAAAGTCGTATTTTAACCCTTTCCCCGCCAGTGTTTTTGAAAAAAAAAAAAAAGTTTCCAGACACAGCCAGCATTTTTGATCATTTTCACAAAAGTTTCATGGCCCCCAGAATATTTTGTTCTATGAATATCTGGACATGCAATATATCAAAAGAAAGAATAGACCCTCTGCTTTTAAACAAAAAACCCAAATTCTTTTTTTTATCAACACTTGAATGTGGGTTTCATAAAAAAGCAACATTTTGAGCAAAAAGCTGAGAAAATCAAGTTTTTGGCAAAGACAACACCCGGATCGCATTCAGTATGTTGATCAAAACATAGATGGAGTAGATCGAGTCCATCAACACCCCCAGTGCTTCACAGTCCTATATCTCGTCCTGGGTCGACATTTTATTCAATAACATTAGGCAGTTTTGATTTGTATGCTGTTTAATGTTGATAATTGTGTTATTTTACATATGCATATGATTACATTTTCTGCATCTTCTTCGCATGTGTTAAGATCAGGAGATTCTTCAGTGCTCTTTCAGAAGATACATAATAGGGACCCCTACCGTATAACAGTGAAAACACGGAAAGCCCGTCATTGGCGGGGAAAGAGTTAAGGTGTATTCACGCCATGTCGTAATTGCCGCAATTACGTAATTTCACCACGTCCTCGTAGAGCTTTTAATTACAGCTTGTAAGATGGAAATTGTCTAAGAGACTTGTACCACCCGACCAATGCAGATTTATTTAGGCGTTTATAGTGGTGTCATAGAAATGCAAAAATTCCCAGTCCGAGGACGTGAACAGCTCTGAATAGAACATCACGCATTCATCTGGAGACTACGGTAATTACAACACGGCGTGAACGCAGCATTATGCTCACCATGTCTGCATTTAATTAATAAAAGTACAGTAAAAACAGCAATATTATTACAATTCAAAATAGCTGCTTTCTATTTTAATATATTTTAAAATGTAATTTATTCCTGTGATGGCAAATTTTCAGCATCATTACTCCAGTCTTCAGTGTCACATGATCCTTCAGAAATAATTCTAATACGGTGATTTGGTGCTCAAGAAACATTTCTTATTATTATCAATATTGAAAACAGGTGTGCTGCTTAATTTTTTTTTTCAAACATTTTTTTTCAGGGTTCTTCGGTTGAATTGAAAGTTATTTGAAAGATAAATCTTTTTATAAATGTTTTACTGTCACTTTTGATCAATTTAACGCATCCTTGCTGAATAAAAGTATTAAAAATCTTACTGACACCAAATGTCTGAATGGTAGCTTATATAATATATAGTATATGTAACATTACAATATCTGATCGAATGTTACCATAAAAAAAGAGACGAAAAGACAAGAAAATAGGGAAGTTTTCAAAAGTAAGAAAGTTTTTTTTCCCCCCTTCTTCAGCGAAATCTGACCATCCCTTGTGGAACATCTGGTGATGAACTAAAAACTTTCTCCAGAAAATGTGAAACTTTCAGCTCACCACACATGCATGCTTTTCAATTTTTAATGGTAT